>NW_022196914.1:50916060-50970162 GCF_008632895.1 Mastomys coucha
GAAACTGGGAAAGGAGAAATCATATGACATGTAAATAAAGAAAATATCTAATAAAAAAAAGAAAGAAAACAGTATTGGTAATACATATCTTAGAGGAATGTTACAGGGTGTAGGAATGCCGCACATTGCGTCCTTGGAACAAATGCTTGGCACATCTCTCAGTACAGGCTATATGTTATTATTGCTAGAGTCATTGAAATCTCTAGATTCAAGGCAAAGCAGTTCCATGCCCAAAGTGAGGCAATCAAGTGGTTTTTGGACAACATTCCATTTTTATGATTAAAGCCAGAAATGGTATCAGAAAATTCTGGGTGAAAACTACAATGTTCTGAAATACTTGACTGATTAAAGCCCTGTATACAGTCTATCTTCTTTAGATGGGAAACGTAACCTTCCACATTCATCACCTTCAGGCTTCGCATGGCTTGTGAAAGTAGAAGACTGAACAGGTCTGCAGAACTGGGTTGAGTATTCGTTTCCTAGGAGAGTGGGCCAACACTGCATGAAAGACCTCTGCCAAAGTGTTGAAAGCAAGGGCTGCAATGATTCATGTTTGTATAGTATCTGAGGTCACTCTGAAGTGTTTTGCAACCTGTGTTTTGCAAGACAGTAGCTTCCAATTGCATTCAAAGACCCCCCTGGGGGAGGATATATCCTAACAACACAACAACAACAAATAAAGTAATGGGAAAAATTGAAAATAGGAGACATCTTTTCCAGGAAACACTGAATGAATGAGCACAACAGGGCTTGAAAAAGCCTCTAAGATTTAGACTCTAATAATGGCTCATTCAGAGTGTGTGTAAGAACTCCAGGTTGTGAGGCAGAAGTGGATGAGTAGATGAAGGCACCCTCTTAGAGGCAAGGAGGAGGGGAAATGGGTCGGAGTTCGTGGAGGGAAAGACCAGGAATGGGACATTTAAAATGTAAATAAATAAAATAATTAATAAAATTTTAAAAAGAGCTCCAGGTTGTAAGTTGCAAAGATATACTTTCCTTGGTATACTACAGAGGACTACAGGATGCTTGGAAACATGAACCCTGCTTTAAAAGGGTTGGAAGGAAAGGAGGCTGATTGGCTGGGTCCTTTTAGGATGGGGACCTTTCCCCAGTCTCTTAACCTCCCTTTCCTGAGGAGTAAATTCTGCCTGGAAACAAAGTCCCATTTAGTTCTATACAATAATCAGCTCTAGACCACAGAGCCCATATTGGGCCAAGACTAACAAGTTCCTCTGTATGTCTGTGTCCTCCAGTGGCTTCAGTTACAGACTGCTGAGCTGCAATTTGGAAAAAAAATCTAGAGAAATAGCAGAACTAGATATTCAAGAGTCAATTTCACTCTAAATTCTAGCTGTTTTTAAAGTTATCTGAAACATAAAAATGCCTGATGAGCTGCAAACTTTTAATCCCAAGAAAAACTTTGTGGCTTTTATTCCATTTTGATTCTTTTACTGCATGCATCCAGATGAATAGTAGTGAATAAATACACCGGGCCTTTTGTCACCAATACTTAACAGTTTGTTTCTGCTAGTCCATAAGTGATTCTTTTCCGAGCTCTATCATGTTTCAAATCACTGAGAAATGCCAGTTCCTATAAGAGTTATTATCTAATCTTTTATCTCACAGTGAAGGATTCCACTATCAACAGTATTTATTTACCAGCTTAGTATATTTGCCCAGTTATGAAACTGCCTAACTCACCATAATTTTACCTCGTGTTTCTCAAAGGACTCCTCCCAACGTACCAGTTATGAAAGACTATAATAAGCTCTATTAAATCCATGTTCAGCAGCTTTATGATATTTTTGGCTCTAGGAAGTACATAGTCTCACCTGCAAATGAAGAGTTAATTTGATAGACCTTACCATTGACACGTGACATTAATCAGCTCGTCCTGTTTTACTGTTCACTATTTACTTTCAATTCATCTCCCAAAGGTATATAATTAATGGCTTCTAGTCTATTGGGAAACAATCATCATGCTCTGACTTGAGAATGTTTGTGTCACCTGAAAGGAAAGGAAATCTAAGTTGCTCCGGCAGATGCCCCCCTGCCCCCCACACAGGTACACTCCCCTCCCTTCATCCTACTATACACTCTACATAGTTTAGCTTTGTTATACATATCTTAAAGAACATTGTATAGTCCATGTTCAAGATGTGACTTATTTCTTACATAATATACAGTATTTTTAAGTTTTTATATTTGGTAGCATATATCCATACTTTATTTGTTTGATTATTCATTTTGGTGTTGCTACAGATTGAACTTGGAGCCTAACCTTTGTTAGACAAAAATTTACCTCTGTATGATATCCCCAGCCTTATATTTCATTTTAATTAATAAGCCATATTTTATTGTCCAAAGACTTTAATTATTTTTTCACTTTTCAAATGGATTTTTAGGCTGGTTCCAATTTTAACCATTATCAATAGTGAAGCTATAAATGTGTAAAATACAAGGTATTGTGTAGATATGTGCATTACTTTTTGTGTTGCTGGAACAAAGCATCTGATAAAACACGAAATGGAGGAAACGCTTATCTTGGCTTATTGAATCAGATGGTTGAAGCACATGACAGGTGGGAGGAAATGACAGAGTTCATGGCTGATTTATGTCCTGCCCAACTAGAAGCACAAAAAGGCATTAACAAAAGGCAGATAAAACCCTCAAAGCCTACTTTGAGTGACCCACACTGTCAACCAACACATAACTCTTACAGGCTCTATGCCTCCCCAACACTACCACTTGCAAAGAACTGGTACTCACAGTATGAGCCCCTGGGAGACAATTTATATTTAAACTAGAATAACATATCTTCATTTCTCTTGGTAAGATAGTTCAGACTGGAATTTCTGGTACACTCTCTATACAGTATTTTAAGTCATTGCCCGACTTTTCCACAACAGTGGATGTCAATTTCTATTCTCAACATCCTTAACAACACATATCTTGGCTGTTTCTTCTTACAGACACTTTATTGAGTGTGAAATGTTGCCGTGTGATTTCCTAATACCTGGTGGTGTTGAGCATCTCTTCATGTGCTAATTAACTGTTATATCTTATGTGAAGAAATATCACTCAGATTCTTTGTGCAGTTAAACATTGGTGGTTGTCTTTATATAATAACCATTTAAAAGTCCTTTTAGATTCTAAGTAGAATTCCTTTGACAGAGTTATTATTGATACATATTTTACCCCAGACTAGTCTTGCTGTTTTAGGTAATGTCCATTGTAGTATGTTTTCTTTTTTTTTTTGATTAAGTACAGTTTATCAATTGTTTGTTTAAAGTAATTAGACTATTTTTTAAAATACTCAATTGTTAAGTAAAATTATATGTGTTCCAGACATACAGCCAAATAATCTTATATACATATATATGTATTTGTATATGTATAATGTATATATGTGTGTATATGTATGTGTGTCTGTATTTGGGTGTGAGTGTGTGTGTGTGTGTGCATACCATAGGGAAATTAATCAGATTGTCCATCAGTACCCATGGTTTTTGTGTGTTTATACACATATGTATGTACCAAGAGGTGTGAAACAATTAAAATCTGCCATTTTGTCAAATTTTAAGAAAATAATTCCCTCTTCTCATGTCACTGTGCTGTGTATTGGTTCACTTGGACAGTGTTGGGAGGAGAGCAGACTTGTGCAAACACTATGCAAAGCAGAAGCAACGCATGATCAAGCAGCTCTGCTAGTGAGATATATATATATTACAAGTGGAATATGTTTTCACCCCTACATTCCCTTAGGCATTGCTCACTGTACCCAAAACATAGAAACAACTTAAGCATCTACCAACAGATGAGTAGCAAAAGAAAACGTGGTATGGCTACACAGTAAAATATCATTCAACTATGTTGTTACCTTACCCACCCATTACAGGGATCAAGCCGGGAAGCAGAAAATTAGACAAAAAGTCTGGGCATAGAAAAATCATTACTGTATGATATCATGTATATATGTCATGTAGAAATATTAAACTCACAGAAATAAATGGTGGGGTGGCAGATGACAGACGGATGGTGAGATGTTGGTTTGGGAGTACAAGCTTTAAACTCCAAGTTCTGGGGGAGTCAGCTGTAAACATGGTTACTATAATTAGTATCCTGTGATATTTATCTAGAGCCAAGCTATAGATAACATGTAGCATATGGCATTCTTCATTTCAAAACCAGTGCTTATAATCATTTTCCATTTTAACTTTTAGGATTAGTTGTTAATAAGATTCAAAGTACATGCAGAAACTTTTGACAGAGAGAAATACCTGGAGGAGTTACACTCCAGTTGGAACGTTCAAGGTTTTATAGTCTACCCCAGAAAGCATGCCTACATCTACTCATTACTCACAACTGCACACCTTTTTAAATATATTCTTTACTTCACAGAGTTTTTTCTGCATTAGGCTATGGTGTATTGGTGTTTTTGTGAGTGTGTGCTACTTTATGTGGCAAAAAAAAAGAGGAGACTGGAGAGACAGTTCAGTAGTAAGAGTACTTGCTGAACAAGCATGAGGATCTGATTCCAATCCCAACAAGTCACATAAAAACCTCACATGGTGGCACATACCATAAGCCAAATACATGGAGCAGGAGAGCATACGTCGTCACTGGGGCTTGCCTGCTGCCAGCTAACTCCAGATTTAGTAAGAGGTATTCTATCAAAGGAATAAGAGTAGGAGTGGTAGACCCTGACACACACACACACACACACACACACACACACACACACACACAATTTAAGTCTGGATCAAATCTAAGTTCATACACTGAAAGCACTTAGTGGTCGCTTTTCATCTCTTATGTATCTGGAGGCAGTAACAACTTATATTACCTTTCATGGCTAAAGAGGACTGGTTGTCATTGGCCATTAGTTGTTTCCCTATTTGTCAAAACGTTAATGTGGTAAAAAATGAAACTGTGACTTCATATCAAGAGACGACAACAACTGTCCTGACAACCTCAGTTCATGGAATCCATGCTGTCACTTTGCAAAGCCACACAGCTGCCTGCACATGTGTCTGAACCTGTGTCAGAACACTTCCCAAGATTCTTTACTGCTACCTCCTTTGAAAGTTCTTTGTATGCCTTGAGGCTGAATTTATTCTGACCTCTAAGTAGATTCCTTTAACGCAGTAAAGACCTCTCTTAGACACATCCTGCATGTATTTCACTTTTTTTCCTCTATCTGTATTCATTTTCATTTTCATTTCCATCTCTTGATCATGGTTTTATGATTTTAGCCTTCTAAATATTTTTATTGATTCTTTGAGAATTTCTTACAGTATACATCACACTCCCCTTAAGTCTTTTCCTTCTACCATCTCAACCCTCTCTTCCTTTCTCACTCAACTTTGAGACCACTCTTACCTTCTTTCCCCATTGAGTCCATTGTGCCCAATCTCTTCTTGAACTCAATGTCTGCTCAGC
The DNA here is from genome assembly GCF_008632895.1 of Mastomys coucha. NCBI lineage: Eukaryota > Metazoa > Chordata > Mammalia > Rodentia > Muridae > Mastomys > Mastomys coucha. Next base: position 50,921,503 of record NW_022196914.1, read on the forward strand.
TGTGTAGATGAGCTTTCTATTTCTTCTAAAAGTGCACCCTCCTCCTTGGGCATCAGGCACATATTTATTTGCTTTGCTTTTTATGGTTAAAAAAATGAATTAAATGCAAGTTTTCTTTTTCGCTGCAATTGAAACCTTGACAATAGACTTCCGGCCATAACTCTAATAATACCATGGGATCTACTTACACTCATCCTTATGGAACAATCTGCCATCAAACTGCCATGTGTAGGCGTAGCACATCACCAGGTACCGTAGGGACCACCCGCATCTTGGCTCCCATGGTTTTCATTATTAGGTAGTTCTTTTTTTCCCTTTCCTTCTCTTTTTGGAATTAGCTCCTTTAATATCTGAAATCTTTGTATAACTTTAAAATCTTTTAAAAAACCAAAACAGCAACTTCTATTAACCGTGCAACCTTTTGACTCCAACCATCAATGCTAATGCATCACTGTGAATTGTTTCTCTGTGTTCCTGAAAGAAAACCAGATTTCTAGTAAAGTCTTTAAAAGAGAAATACTATATTTTCAGCACACAGGAGGAACAAATTAAAAATTGGCTTCCATTCCTAAACTTATAAGTGGGTGCATCCTATTGCTTTCAGAAGATTTTATATAAGATATTTAGCCTGGAAATTTGATCATATAGGTGTGCACACTGGGTCTGCTCATGTTTTTGAAAGAAAGAGTGGAGGGAGAGGCATGGTAAGCATGGTTCTATGACACTACCAGGTGTCAGCGTATACCTAGAACTGGAAGGCCACAGAAAAGGCAAGTTCAAAACTTAAGATTAACTCACCAAATTACCTATGTCTGTTTTGCGTCTCTAGCTTTATTTTATAGTGCTCATCATTTTATTAATCTGCTTCAAGAGTCAAAAATACTAGAGGGTTTTTTTGCAATGCTTATAAATTTCTGGGTTGAATTTAATGATTGCTATAAAACCAATACTAATTCTCTTTATTCAACTCAAGACAATCTCCCTTGAAACCCTTCAAGACCTTTCTTTCAGGCAAGACCCAAACTTTTTCTCCTGTGGCCTCACTGTAACTATGCTTATAGATCTTATCTATACTAGTTCCAGAATACGCCATGGAATACCCACTCTCACACAAGCCCTGTCATGGCATCTGGGCTTATAGGTAACACAGTAAACATTAGAATGCTTTACCCACAGGCCAATTCCTGTGAATCATTTGTTGAATGTAGACATACTCATTTGTAACGTTTGTTGTAAGAAATTCATGTTGCACTAAGAACCGACTGCTTCACTATTCAGGACAGCCATGTTACTCATTGCCTTGATCTTTTCTGGCCCACCACTGTCATACCCAAGTGCTGTTACAGCCAAAGGAGTAATCTCATCTCTCCAGAGCTCTGTCTGCTGATTTTATTTACAGCAAATTTTAAAAGGAAATTTTAAAAGGAAAAACGCTGGAAGAGGTATAGTCAATCAGAGTTAATTGGCAACTCAAAGGACACAAATTAGAGACTGGTAGCAGACTGTGCCAAATAGTTTCCCAGCATTCCATAGCTGTCTCCCTTGGATAAGTACTAATGGTTTTGGCAAATAGCTCTTCTGAATCAATCTACAGCTGAATCACTTATTTACACTATATGCTGTCATCATCTTCACTGTGATATGTTAAGAAGAAAGAAGGGAAGATAAATACAAATTCAATAGAGCATAGTATTTGAACAGAGTAGATATTCAGTTTTTAAATGTTATATTTTTACAATACATATGATATTGAATAATAATACATATGCAAGCATCAAAAGATATGAGTTTACCCTCTCCATGAAACTACTACTCAAGGTATCATTAGCATTAGTCTCTGTATTATTGGCCACCAAAACATGATTTGAATGAAATAAAATATTAATTTACTTTTTACTTTACTTTATTAACTTTGGTTACTCTAAATGTCTATACCAGTTTAGATTTCTCGCCAGTGGCATGTAATGCTCTAGCAGCAATAGGGGTTTTTCTGCTCTTGATACAGTCAGTTGTTTTGAATGTATTAATTCAAGTAGATATGTAGTCAAATTCAATAGTGATTTCAAGTTGCCATTTCTTGATGATTAATGGAATTGACTTTTTTGTTTATTGATGATTACCATAAAGTCCATGACTGAATGTAGCAGATTTTTAAGAAGAATTTTATGGCAACAAAAGTGAATTACAACATGAGTAATGTGAATTCCAGGCTAGCCCTCCTCACGCTGTTCACAAGAGAAAGCTAGGTCTGAAATGGCACTTTATCTAAAGATGAGGCAAAGCAAGAAAGATCAAATATACATAGCACTTACTTACAGACTCTATATACATGCCTGCATATGCGTATGCACAGCCACATGCTTCTGTACACACACCCGTCTAAAAAAGAGACAAAAGCTTTTTTATGACAGAAATAAAGGCATACACACATTGTGTAATTTTTATATTCTCTTCAGAAGTTTGAACATGTGTGGTCTTTGAAAAGGAAAACGCTAAGTAAATTATATAAGAGATCAAAGAAAAATAATAAAATCTGAGATAAACAAATAGTTACAGCTTAGGACATAAATAGGAGGAAGAAAACTTTGAGTGGAGAGCCACATTTGAGACAATGGAACAGGCACCCCACCAGAGAAAATGAACACAGAAAAGCAGGGCTCCTGGGGAGCTCATTGGTCTGATTTATTTTCTCTAACTTTAAGGTTTCTTGTGCTTATACACATGAAAATATGTAAGTCCCCGTATATTGTATGCTAATACATACATGACAGGCATGTTATTATGTAATATGCATTTTATATACTGTACATATATAGTATATATTGACATATATGCAGTTACATATAAAATATTGGTTATACAGGTTTATATGTGAACACATACACACAAATAAGCTGTTTCTCCACTAATTTTAGCTGTCTTTTATAATAAAAGCAAGATATACTTCTGTTCTAGGATACTGGGAGCAGCAGTCTGCTGGCTATACTTCAATTAAAATTGCTAAAACTATTTTTGTTTATGTTTAGCATATTGCTTTCCTTGAAGGAACATAAAAGATGTTCATCTTGGGCTATCTTCTGCTTGGCTTTCTCTTCCATGCACTTCTTCCCAAATGCAAGCTTGCTGCAGACTACTGAAATGAGCATTCCTATAGACCAGGGGTTCTCAATCTTTCTAATGCTGTGACCTTCTAATACAGTTCCTCATGTTGTGGTGATCTCAAAATAAACTTATTTTGTTGCTACTTCGAAACTGTAATTTTGCTACTGTTTTGAATCATGATACGCAACTTAAGCACAAGACAAGTTCCACACTTACTCCTGAGGGACACAGCAGTTCAGGAGCAGTTTTCACTATCCCCTGACCAACACTCTGCAAGGATCTGGATTATACATAGCTGTAGTATTGCATTCAGCAATCTCAGGTGTATTTGAGCTATGTGGTGGTTTGAATAAGCTTAGCCCAAGGGTAGTGACACTATTAAGAAGTATGGCCTTGTTGGAGTATGTGCTTCACTGTGGGGGCCAGCTTTGAAGTCCTATGCTCAACATCTACCATGCTGAAGAGAGCCTCCTTCTGCCTGCCTATGGACAACAGTCTTCTCCTGGCTGCCTTGAGGTCAAGATGTAGAACCCTCATCTCCTCCAAGATCATGTCTGCCTGCATGTTGCCATGTTTCCCATGATGATGATAATGGACTGAACCGCTGAAACTCTAAGCCAGCCCCAACTAAGTGCTGTCCTTTGTTTGTAAGAGTTGTCTTGGTCATGATGTCTCTTCACATCAATAAAACCCTAACTAAGACAAACTGATTTCTAATTTATCTCCTGTCTTCCTTTAATTGTTCAGTTTAACATATGTCTTAGAATACTGTCAAAGTCATTTTAGGGTACATTTTGTTTGTACCCATTCAGGTCTTTAGAATCCCATCTAAAATCAAGTCTTATAGTGTTTTGAGGCTTTGTTAAAATGATGGATATCTGTATCCCAGACCCATGCCCATAACTGGCTGTCTTGGTTTGGATTTTCATGAAGAGACACTATGAACAAGACAACTCTTATAAAGGACATTTATTTGGTACTAGCTTACAGTTCAGAGGTTCAGTCTATTATCACGGGAGGAAGCATGGCAGTGTGCAAGCAGACATGGTGATGGAGAAGGAGCTGAGAGTTCTACATCTTGATCTTAAGGCAGTCAGAATGTGTTTCAAAACCCACCCTTGCAGTGATTCCCTCCTTCCAAGGTCACACTTATTCCAACAAGGCCACACCTCTTAATAGTGCCACTTCCCATGGGCCAAGCATATTCAAACCTCCACACTGGCCTTCTGAATCCATATACTATATAAGGATATAATCCATATACTATATAAGGATATAATATATCCTTATTATATCCATATAGTATGTTCAAGATAGAAGTCTACAGTGCCATTTAGCTTTCTTCAATGAGTTATAAAGTCCTTGTTTCCAGGATTAAATTAGTGATATAGATTTTAGTCATCATAACCTTAAATAAAATGTACTTAGGCTATTTGAAGACCCTCCTAAAGCCAAATTTATGACCCATCCTCCTATCATTTCAGAAATGTAATTTTGTATTAATTTTCATTTCCAACCAATATATGCTCCATTATTCATATTCTGAAGTGCTCCAAATTTGATATGTATCCTAGTGCATTTATTGTTTGGAGCTTTCAGTATTATCTGTGAAGTGGCATGGATCTTTATCATTGTTGTTTTAAATATGACATATAAAGTTATACCCAAAGCATTTAATCTGTTTAAACTTATTATTCATTTATTTTGTATTTCTATTATTAAAGTTTTATACTCTCAATTTGTCCTGTTTTTGCAATGATCTCCCAACTTTTCTGTGATGTTTTGCAATATTAAAGTTGTTATTTTCTATGAAATATTTGGTATGCCTTAAAACTTTTACATCTATTTTTAACTGAGTCAAAGATTACTTACTTTCACATTCTTTATGTACTATATAAAGACCTTAGTACTCTAATTATTTACATCACACTGTAACATACATTTTATAATTTCTTGAGTGTCTATAGTCATTCACACTCTTGGTTGTTTGGCTTGAGTGTTTGTGGATTTCATTATATTTTTATTGTTTAAGTGTGCCATATCTTAACATTAGCAACATGTTGAGGAACTTTTTCCCATGCTTGCTTGGCAAATTTGACTCTCATAGGTCTCAATTTCTTCCTTTTTTTAAAAATAATATATGAGTCACTCCTGTATCTATTGTTTAATAGTAGTTTATTTTCAGTTTTATTTGTCTAGAAATGTCTTGTTTATTCTTAGGGAAAAATATTTAAAAGTGAAAAATAAATTCCTCTCAGCAGTTTAAAGATTTTAGTTAATTCTTTTCACTTCCCCTGTGGTTGAAGATAACCTTCTGTCCTTTATATCTTGTCCTTAGCTCATTCTCTGAATGTTGAAAAGTTTTCTTTAGTCTTAAGTGCTCTGAATTTTAAATAAATGGCTCTAGGTACCTATTTTAAAATGTATTCCCCTTGACTCATAGAAATCTATTGACTTGTAAGCAAGTTAAAAACATAATGTATTAGGGCAATTCACTTGAAGAGAAGTGCCTGCCTAGGTGTACAGTAGTGCCTACAAAGTAATGAGTTATTAAATGAAAATCTCATAGCTAAACATGGAATGCCTTCCTGTGAGTTATTGGTCAAGGAGACACTGTATAAATATATGAAGACGTCAAAGAATAAATGCAAGTGCTATCAAAGGTTCATTCATTTTAGGGACTGGTTGACTGTTTTTACTCTTAGGATATGTATAGTGACTGAAACCCATGTTAACCACTTATTTCTAATCCAGGATCTGCTGTTTCTTGTTCTCCTTTTGAAACTCCAGTTTGACATATTCATCTTTCCTCATAGTCTCCTATTTTAAACTAACATTTTCTCTTACTTTTCTCCTTTAGATATATAATATGCACAGTTTTCTCAGAACTGTCTGAGTTTATTTATTTTTTGTTCCATTATATTAATTTGCAAGTTCATCTATAATTTTTTTCAGCTCCACAAGTTCTTCTTCTGACCTGTCAGTTCCATTTTTAAAGTCTTAGTATGATATTGTCAACATATTTTATCAATTTCTTGAAAATTTAATATATGTGCCCAAATGGATTTTAATATTGACTCTCCAGTTCTCTCCCAGTTACTCTGAGATTCACCTTAATTTTATTTCATAAATTTTAAGGTAATCAATTTATGGTTCTTGCATGATACCTAAAGTATGGATGTCTTAGAAACTCAATTGTCCAGCTTATTGTTTTTTCTGATCTCCCAAGCTTGCTTACTTGTTATTCTATAATTTTGGCTAGGTGCTCCTATTTAGGTATGAATCTGTGGCTATCATGATGATCTTTAACTGAAGAGATATTTCCCCAGAGAAATTTTACATTTGTTTCTTCCATGGACTGTGGAGAATTAGCAATTTAAGACTACTTTAATTTAATTTAATTTAATATTTTGTCATGGGTTCTTGAACTGCACAGGTAACCCAAGCTCACAGGTCTGAGTTCACATGAAGGCGAGCCTGAAATTATAGACTCTCAAGAATGATTTGTCTCCATTATAGAGCAAGTAAATTATCTCTTCAGACAAGCACATGTTTTTCTATCTTCTATTATTCTTAGTACATATTACTACTTACAAAGATTTAAGATGTAGATTTACAGTGCATGTAGATGTGAAAATTCATCAGGTCGAACCAGAACTGACTCTTACAAGTCATCCTCTGACTTCCAAATGGACACTGGGTCATGCACATGCATGAACACACACATTTGATTTTAAAAAATTCATATTCTATGTTCTGGTGCTAACAATCTTAGAGCTACCTAAGTGTCACAAAAGGTTCTTATTCTTCCAGAATTCATATAGTCTTAATTTATTAGAATGAAATTTGTAATTTTATAAAAGTCAAAATAACATTCTTGCTTTTCTTAAGTTCCCTTTCTGCTTTATTTGATTTGATTTTCACATATATAATCGATGCTTTTTCCTGATGCATGCTCATAACGTAAAGAAGAGTCTTCATATATTCATACAAATGCATCTGCACCCCAAAACCAGCTTCATGAAAACGGAGCCCTTTTTCCTCGTCACTACTAAACAAATGGTTTGAGAACACTGGTCCTGGTAAGAAGCAGGGCACACTATAGTTGTGTTAGTTATCTTGAGTTGCTCACTATCTTTCCCTCTTACTTAATTGATGTATGCTTCTGTTTGAGCTTGGCCTTCTTTCAGGTGTCTTATTGTAAAGGCTACTGTAGGCCCAATCATTTCTGACTTTACCTAGGCTGGAGGCCAGGTTATAAGTCATGACCACTTTGGCCATTCTACTCTTATTACAAGTCTTATTTCTTGGTTTGTATAATCTAAAGGACGCACCTCTTTAGTTAAAGTGTTATTTAGTGGACCTTTCAAGACTGTAATGCTAGATTTTAAGGAAATTTTATTATGCTCAGGATCTGATGAGGCTAATGTGAGTGTTCAGCTTTCTTTTACTCACAATGGTACCAATTTTTCAGTTTTTGGAAGGTTTGCTCTATAATTTGTGGTTTGAGGTTGTGGTCATTTCCTTCTCGTATTGGAAATGGAATATATTTTTGATTCGTTATTTGGACATGGGCTTTTCAGGAGAATGTAAGTACAACTCATGGTGTTATTCTTCTCCTGGAGTTTGGATCACCCTCTCTGATGCTGGCATCCTCTTTCTTGAAGAAAACCCTACCCCTTTTCTACAGCCTGAAGCATTAGGCTCAAGTTTTCCACCAAAATGACACCTCTTGCCACCCCATCCTCATTCTCTCTGCATGTTGATAAATTGCAGTAGGGAAAAAGAAAAATCTCTGGTGCTTCTTGCCCCCGTGATTTGTGAATCATGTGACAATTCAGTGTCTGAGCTCAAAGATCGTTGTGCAAGTCGATCTGTTTGGAGCAAGGTCTGTTAAACAGCCTAATAGCCATTGGACTATTGAGCTGTAATCAGTAGAGCTTTCAAGTGACAGCAGATTTGATATAATATACAATTTCATAAGTGTTTTTGGTGACAACTGTGCTTTTTAAGATGAGATCTCCTTAGACAAGCTATCTACATGAATAAAAACTTGGTCATGGGAATTAATCATTGGGCCTTAATTTTACTATAACACTTTTTATCTTAATGAATCAGTTCACCACAGAACAAATATACTGTGGCATCAATGATGACCACAATCACCTATTATGTTTCTACTTACACAACATAAGAATAATATACATTCAACAACAAACTACACACAATTTATTTTCATTTTGTATAAAAGGCAGTGTATGTAAAATTTTTATTTTCCACCAAAAAGTATTTATCCCTTCATTTCTTATTAAATTAACATTCAAGAAAGCTGGGCTATGGAAACAGCTGAATAGTTAAAGCATTTGTCATGCAGACCTATGACTGGGGTTAAGGTCCCTAGAATCCATGTAAAAGCCAGACAAAGTCATACATACATCATTGGATTCCTGTGGTATTCTTGAGAAAATGAAAGGAGACAAGAGACTTTATGGAAGTTCATGGACCAACTATATATATGCAACAGTCAATGATACAAGACCATGTCTGCAAAAAACTTGGAAGGTAAGGACTGAGACTGGAAATTGTCCTCTGACCTCCATGGTCATACACATATCTATACTCATACATATAAATACACACTCATGCACACAAAACATACATGTAAATTAAATGCTAACCAACAAAATGAAACAGACTAAATATAAACATTCTGTACTCTTTTTTTGCCTTTATCTTACAGAGTTACCCTTTATTTATTTTTTTCATACTGCTTTTCTTAAAATTGCAATAATACAACAAGTATATTTTCTTTTACTCTATATCTTATGTCACAATAATATTCTTTTTCAATGTCTATAAACTTGCTTATTTTAAATTTTAGCATATTTTTCCTCTGGGGAAAAAGATGAACAAATATTGTTAAAGTTTTACCATATTTTTTTGGAATAGATAGTTGTATAGGATCACTACAGCTGGAAATCTCTGAAATATTTAGTGGCCAGTTGCCTCTCAGAAAGTGGAATTTTTCCCTATCTAATGACTGTCTCAGCATTCTGCCATTTGTGGATAATGAAGAAGCAGTCAGTTCTGCTTTACTGCCTGTCTTGGGAGAAGCAAAATTAGTTTTAAGGCTATTAATGTAGTTGGAAATAATTTAAAAATATGCACATTTTATGTTTGTGATTTTTATCAGAAAGAATTATAGACATAGAAAACTATACATCCCAACAATGAGATGAGTGAGTGTACACAAAAGAAATACAGGGAATATCTCTATTGTCAAACTGACCCCCCATACCACAGCTTCTCTGTGTTGATAGCCACAGAATCCATATCCAGTTTTTAAACTTTTTTAACCATTTCAGACAATCTGTCTACTAAGCAGTCACTCCCAAAACTGCCAATCGGACAATGCTCAATTCCACCAGCAAGCTGCAGGCCTTCTTCAAGTTCGGCACTATAGCTAACAAAGAAGTTATATGTTTCTCAACCATGGACACTGTGTAAAACTGCTCCTAGTTTCATAAGATCCTTCTTGAGTTTTTTCTTAATGTTATTTACACAATTTTCAAAGTTGTATAGCTCAACTTCCTCCTAATCTTTAAGGGTTTTTTTTTTTTATTCATTTAATTATAATGTTAGGATGGTGGATGTAGCTTAGTATCTAAGCATTACTTTAGAATGTACAGGCTATGAGATCAATGAATGTGTGCGCGTTTGGTATATTCATATGCAATAAAATTGTACAGGGAAACCTAGTTTATGGTTTTTCCAGTTACTTCTTATGATAATGCCTTACAGATCTGTCATCTAATGCTAAAGCCAGGAGACTGGTATGGGAATGACCACACTTCAGAATGTTCCATCACACAGAAGGCCCTCTACTATCTGTTTATCAACAATCTCACCTCTTAATCCAGTTTCCAGCCCTTGTCAACTACTAATCTTTTCTCTACCTCTGTAACCCTGCCATGTTTAGAATGGGCCACAAATGAAATCTGTGTTATGCAAACTTTGGGTAAAATGATGTTTCCCAGAATAATTCCCTAGAAGTTTTTTTGGAGTCATTGAATATGTTAATAATGTATTCATTTTTATTGCCAAGTAGTATTATATACATACCACATTTTAACCCAGAGTCCAGAAATCTATTTTTATTTTATTTTTATATTTAAAACAATTATTCTACAGTCACATGAGGCCATTTTGTACAGGTATATAATGAATTTTTAACATATTCTTCCATATACTCTATTCCCCTGCCTACTTTTTTTCCACTAGGGCTTTTTCTTCTCCTAGATAAATCTGCTTTTACATTTAAGACATCTGTATGCTCATATTATATATTTATATATCTATAGATTCTAAGACCCACAAATTAGGAAAATGTGATATCTGTCTTTCTGGGATTGACTTAAATTCCTAAATATGGTTATTTCCAATCTTGCATTTATTTTCCCACTAAGGGAACGATGTCATTCTTTATGTTTGAAACAAACTCTGTTGTATATAAAAGCCACATTTCTTTATCCATCTCTATATTGTTGGATGCTTAGGTTGGTTCCATAACTCACCATTGTGAATAGTGCTGCAATGAACATTGGCCTCTCCCCATTCCAGGTCTCTGATGTGTCCTAGAGATTGCCTGTCCCCAGCCGATCTTCCTTCTCTTTCCCCTACTCTCTCTATTTGGTCTCCCCTCTCCCTCCATTTTTCCACTCAGTTCCCTCCTTCCATCAGTCTCCGATATTTATTTTGTTTCCTCTTCTGAGAAAGATTCAAATACCAACCCTTGTGTTGCAGTCCAGAACCTTGCATAACGGTCCTCTGAGAGACTACACTTAGAAGCCAATGGAAAGAGATGGAGGCCCTCACACCCAAACATTAGTTGGAACTTGGGAAATCTTAACAGAAGAGTTGGGAGAAAGACTGAGGGGCCCAAAGAGAAGAGGGACTCCACCAGAAGGCCAACAGAGTCAACTAACCCAGACGTTTGGATTTCCCAGAGACTGAGTCACCAGCCAAAGAACTAGCACAGCCTGGACGTAGGTCCCCTACATATGCTTAGCACATTGGTCTTCATGCAGGTCCCCCAAACAACTGGAGCAAAGACTGTGAGCTTGTTGCCTGTCTGCCTGCCTGCCTGCCTGCTTATGGATCCTGTGCCCTTAAATGGACAGCCTTATCTGGCCTGGCCTCGGTGGGAGAGGATGTGCCTATCCTGCAGAGATTTGATCTGTGTGTGTGTGTGTGTGTGTGTGTGTGTGTGTGTGTGTGTGTGTGTGTGTCGGGGTGTGGGACTTCCCCCTCTCAAAAGATAATGGGAAGGGGAGTAGGGAGAGGGCTGGCATGAGGGGGTTACTAGGGGGAGAGGAAGGGCTGATATTGGGTTATAAAGAGAATAAGTAAGTAAATTAAATAACTAAAAAAAAAAAAAATGTGAGATTTGAGCTTGCTGCTCCTGAAGCTATACCTGCTTGCTGCCATATCTCCCTATAGTGACGATTACGGACCCTTCTGTGGCCCACCCCCTTCTCCACAGAATAAAGTCCTTCCTTCTATACCATGCCTTCTAAATGGCATTTTATCACAGTTAAGGTTGCTAATATGACAATAAACTCACTACCTTTAAGTTAGATATCATTAAATTTTTAAACATTCAGTTAATTCTGGAGTTCCATAAAAATAAGTTTGAAAGTTGACTTTTCCAGTTCTATATTCTGTGAAGTTCACTGGAAGTTGGCAATTCCTTACTTAGTTTGAAAATATCAGGAAAGATCCCATGAGTTTTAAAGTAAAGATTCATTCAATTCACAGCAGCACATTATATTTAGTCACTGGTGCTGATAATTAGTAGGAAAATATCTGTCAATGAGTTTAAGTATCTTGTTGAAAGATCTTTTTATCTCCCAGATTTTCAATTATGCAAGACCTCTGTTACAACAAAAAGCTGAATGTTTTCAGGCCAGCCCCTCAGGAAAGATACCATTTTGGGCTCTGAGAACCATTATGACAAAAAGTGACCTTTTTACCTTTCCTGACCCAGGTTTTCCCAGATGCAAACTGGATGGTTTAAATGCAGAACACTATCAGCCTCGTAAAGCATGAGACCTGTCTGGCCAAGCAGCCACCACAATCTAACTTAGGAGGCTGCCACTGTGCAGCGGGCTCAGCCATTCCCCTGCCAAATAAATCATCACATCAGTCCTGTTTACTCTCCAGCTTCCAGTGATACTAAGTACTGACCTTAAGTTATGTCTGTTCTGCGGAAAGGAAAATCAGGGAGGGGAATAAATTATTACATAAAACAAAGACTATATTATTTGGCACATATGTTATGGTTTACCCCATTTCATCCTCTGAACAAGAGATTGTCTGCCTTCAACTTTTCCAGGCTTTTAAAATCCCTCTTTATAGTCTGTGCAGTCGACTTAATGAGGACCACGTGAGAGGCATAAGAGAAATGATGTCATTCGTGCCCTCTCCCCTGTTTCGCTTTCTAAGAGTAGGATATGGTCTACCCTGAGCAGTATAAAAATCTGTGCACACAGTCTCAGAATTATTAAAGTGAAAACTTGATTGCTTAGGATACCAAATGTGTAAACATTTTACCTAGAAAAATGAATAGCTTCATGTCTGGAAGTATGGCTTACCTTTGGCTCTTGCGTTTACTCCAAATATAGCACCATGGTACTAGGCATTATACTAAACATTACTATTTCACATATGCCTTCATAACAACATGTAATGATAGCATGTATTGTTCAAAGAACAAGTACCAGCCCTGCCTTATTAGAATACACCCAGAGGGTTGCTAGAAGTAGGGAAGATAGTATGTTTGCCTACAAGAGTTGATCGTTAAATTTCCAAAAATTTGTGAGTACTTATTTAAACTTTTATTAAAAATTAAATAATAGAGATTTACAGCTAAGTAACCTATATACAAAAGACATATAACAAATACTGCAACTTCATCCCTTTCTGACATTTTACTATAGTTTATTATTATTTATACCCTCTAAGCTATGTACAACAATTCTACCTCTTCAGTAGAAATCCTCCATAATTGTATTAAATTGATCAACTCCTCCCCATTCTGTCTTGATTGCTGTTACTTCATGACTCAACCTTAGCATTCATTTTCACATTTACAATATGACAGAAATAAATTTTATGTTTTGTACTATAAAGGACACAGTAGCTACATTTTACTAGATATCACATTACAAATATTACTATATTGACCACAAGTTTTAGGAATAGCTTCATGTCTGGAAGAATGGTAGAGACTAGAAATATCTCTAAGTTAAATTAACTCCCTCATTATTATAGAAAGAAATATATTAAACTTTGGGATTTGAGCTCTTGAGTTCTAAGCACCATGTAACTACACACACACACAAATATTTTACATAGTGGTAATGTGAGAAGCAGAGGTTCTCATGGGTAAAGAAGGGTGTATATCATCCTCTAGGTTTTCTACCTCTGATATGTTCCATAACATGTTCCAGAGCATCTATAATAAAAATCTAGAAGAGATGGCCCTGGAAAGAACAAGTTGGCACTCTCACTGAGATCACTATACCATGAAACAATACACCAAGACTTTCAGTAGGAAATTGTTCTTGACTTCAGCAGCATGTTGAGCTGGGACTTAGGAAACCTAATACAACATGGAAATCAGGAGAGGCCACAACAGGCAGAGAAGTCTCTGACCAGTCCTTATTGGAGCTGCTCAATAGTCCCAAAAGATGTACTGCAGCAGGGAAAATGCAGGACTGAGAAGGGTTAAACTTGACCACAGTAGATCTGAGAAAAAGCACGTGGAGCACTATGTTACCGGGAGAGCACCACTCTAGTGCTGATGGAGAAACTGAAAGCAGCATGTCTGAAGAGAAGACCTATTAACTCTGGGGATTCCTAGGAAAACCTAAAGACAACAGAGTCAACAAGTCTTTTCTGGGCAGGTGATCTGAGAGACACTGTGATGCTGTGCTATCAACACTAAACTCAGCTAGGGTTGATGGGAGCAGATCAAACTTGCCTGATCTCATCATTGCTTCTAAAAGGTTACAGATGTCCTGTGGTGGACAGGCTTAAAGCCAATACTGATAGCATTTTAAGTGGTTATCATGAATTATTCAGTAATGGATACAAAATCTACTCAATATATAGATAGGTTTTCTACCTGAAGATTCTAGTATCTTTTTCACATCTTTGTCATAAAATCTCTCTCTCTCTCTCTCTCTCTCTCTCTCTCTCTCTCTCTCTCTCTCTCTCTCTCTCTCTCAACAGTAATCAGTAAGCCATATCCCTTTAGATTTGAGTAACTATTAATGACTTTAAGTTTCAGTTCATCCCTGCTACATATTGATCAGACATTGATCCTTTCTAAGTCACAAAATATCTGTACCTAAACTTGTCATCTGCGGTTGAAGGATTCGACAATTCTGAAGGTCTAAGTGTGCCAATCCATAAGAAAAACCTGCCTGAAATGAAACATGACTCCATTTACTCAAGGGACCAAAGAGTCAACATCACATGATCTTTCCTGAGAGAAATCTTCATGCAGTCTTTGAGACATACCACAGCTAGAGGATGGTGCTAATGACTTTCATGGATCAGTGTATCAGGTCTCAGTTCCTAAATTGCCTCACTGCCACACACTACAGGGAGGAAAATGCTACAGAAACCTTCCTAATAATTCCCTGAAGGACTTTTTACAAAGATATCGTGTATCTTTCAGACTGCATTGTCATATTTGAGTTTTAGGGGTGGGAGAGATTGCACATTATGCTTTAGTTAAGCGTGCTCTTCCCACCCATTTGGTGAGTTACAGTGTCAGGCACAGATTTGCAGTAACACATCTATTTTCAAGAAACTGTGTCCACGTCTATTCTAAAGCACAGCACAGCTCATATGTGATTATTTTTACTTTTCTATTCAACATAAAGAAATTTGCATGGAAGCTGCCTTCTGGCTAGTCACTATTAAACTGCTGACTCGGGTTTGTTTGTTTGTTTGTTTGTTTGTTTCTTTGCTTCTTTGTTTCTTTGTTTTTAGAAGCTCCTGGGAATCTATTGCTAGTCATGATGGCAGTTTTCACACCTTACTACAACGTGGAATAAACGAGTAGTCTGTAGCTTTCTCAAAAATAGAACAGCGGCTTAAAAAGCGCTGAGTGTGTATAGCCAGATGCTCTCTGATAAGAGCTTAGGGCCTAGGAGTTGAAGAGCAGCTAGATATCACCAGAAGGAATTCTACTGTTTGTATACACACACTCTTCACACTCCACCACAAAACAGGTGTAAGAGAATTTGGAAGAACACATGAAAAGAACATCTTTACCCTAAAGAAATGGACAGTGTATATTATTTTGGTTAACTATAACTATTGGTTATATTCGTAACAGCTATACTAAATAAACATTGCTTTTGACATAGTTATTTTGTCTAGTAATGTGTTAACCACAGCCTCTCTGCTTAACCTCGATGACATGCATTCACTGACCCTTGTACTGAGAGGGAATCAAGTTATAGGTCGTTGATAGACAGTGCAGAGGAGCTAAGAGAACCACTTGGTCTAGGTCTTTATCTCAAATCATTACTGTTCACGTTGACTAAAAAACATAATAAATAATGATCAAAGAGTCCATCCAGCTAAATTCTAGAATTATGTGTCCCACTGTTGAACTATGGCTCTTTCAGCCAGTAGACTAACCACCCTGAGTTAAGTTACACCAAAATAATTATCCTTTCTAACTTTACTGAAAATACTTGTGCAGTTTGGAATGAGATTCTGCTGAAGGAAACAAAAATTAGGGTCATTATCCTAATTTGAACTTTAACAGTAAATGATGGGTAGGTATTGGTCCTGGGGGTATTTCTATTGATGTAAAGTAAGACGCTCTCTTCTGCAGCCATCTCAGGACAATCCACTTGATCACCTTAGTTCTGTTTTAATTGAAAAGATACCAGAGTTACAATACAGAATAATAATACATTAGGAGGTGGGGAAAGAATCGAAGCAAAGAATTGGAATTTAAAGTAGGGAACATAGCAATACGCTACAGATGTCTTTAAAGCATCAGTGTCCTCAAGGAGGTGATCAGAAGCCACTTAGCTAATAAAC
Source organism: Mastomys coucha (assembly GCF_008632895.1). Taxonomy (NCBI): domain Eukaryota; kingdom Metazoa; phylum Chordata; class Mammalia; order Rodentia; family Muridae; genus Mastomys; species Mastomys coucha. Next base: position 50,937,736 of record NW_022196914.1, read on the forward strand.
ACCTGATATGTGGCTACCACAGCTTGAAGTGACCTGAAAGATCAAACTACATGCTGATTTTTGTTTATTTGTTTGTTTGTTTTTGTGTTTGTGTATACTGGAGCTCATGTGTTGGGGGTGGGGGTTGGAGGTCAGAGGACTCCTTGTAGGAAACTCTTTCTACTTTATGTGTTCCAGCAATGGAATATAGGCAGTCAGACTTGGTGGCCAGCAATCTTCTCTATTGAACTATTTCTCAGGCTCATACTAATCTTTTGAAGATTTAAATGCTAATCAAAATATCATTTCTCACTTTTTATACTAATTATATGTTGAGATGATTATTGTCTTGGTAAAATAAACATAATCCTTTTGCTTCTTTTGTTTTTTCACATTTTAAAGTGTACCTATTAGAAAGTTTAAGATCACATATATGCTTAACATTACATTTGATAGGACAGTAGCAATTTGGATATGTCATTTACCTTATACTACAGAATTTTCTAATGTTTTGAATATTTAAGCAAAAAAGCCAAAATTGAAAGATAGTCCTAAAAGTATAAGGGATGAGGAAGCATGTCTGTATGAAAGAAAAATTACCATCATGCCTAGAAACATGGGTTTCTGTCAAATGTGTGCTTGTATGTGGTCAAAGTACAGATGCCCTGTAATGAAATTATAAAGCCCACCTTTTGTACAACAAATATAAGGCAATTCAAATGTTTAAAATATAAAAGTCCTTGCAAAAATGTGTACACATGCTTACATCTGTTTCTTTGAGTGCAACATGAGTTAAGTAAATATACATTTGCCATCTTACTTTATTTTTTCCTACTTAAGCACTTTTCTCATTAATTAATTTTTCTAACTAAAAATAACTTGATTTCTAGAAATAAAAAGTTCAAATTTTCAATGTTTCTTTCAAATTTTATTGTGAATAATTGAACAATCTCTTGGTCCTCTTTCCCTTCAAAATTGGAAAATTATTGGATTAGTTACTTTTGACTATCTAAATTTATTCATAGAAGACTCAATGCACATATTAATTAAATCTATGATAGGATACTTAATAAAAAGTATAATCAGAGGCAATTGAATTTCACTAAATATCTTATAAACTTCAAATTTATCAAATTAAGATGTTTTTAACTGATAATGATATTAGCAGGCATGTGGAGCCATGCATATGCTCATAAGCACTACTGGTGGAGCACCTCAGGGTACAACATACTAGGAGGTGCATCAATGTCTTAGGCAACTTGAAGCTCTGCTACCCAAGCTCTTCTATAGACTCATGGAGAGTGATACTCATTATTATTTATATCTGGTATGGTATAGCCAATCAAATAATTAAAGAAATAAAAATACTACTACATTATCCAACAGCGTTTCTCAACAGACAAGTTGGTAGATTGATAAATGTACATATATAAATGAATAAATAAATCTATAGATATAGGTGAGCTATACATACATACATACATACATACATACATACATACATATGCCTGCAAAGGAAAAGAAGTCAGCAAGCCAGAAAAATAACTACATACCCATATTTGGTCCTCATTTCCAAGGTACATGCCCATCAACAGATAAATGAATAAAACATAGATGACAAATATACATACAGTGGCCTCTTATTCAGCCATAGAGAAGAATGAGTAATGATATTTCATCAAGAGGAATAGAAATGGTGGCCATCAGCCTACACGAAGTTAGCCAGAAACAGAAAGGCAAATATTCTTATTTATCTTATGTGTAGAAACAAACAAATAAATATGCTGTGAAAATAAAGGATGGGCATTTTGAAAAGAATGGGTGTATGGGGGATAGCAGAAAGCTTGTACAAAGACTAAAGGCAATATTTGCATATCTAGAAATTGCAGAATGAAATCTGTCAGCTCATTGAACTTGTTTGATTTCATATAATAAAGTAAGTGAGTAAACAGGAGACCCACATATGATGAGTGAAAAGAGATATTCAAAGTCTTTTAAAAGAACACTATAAAGTCTATACCTCGAAATAATGACACAGGAAATAAAAGGGCTAACAATTTTTACGAGACATATATTAATACCCTATCAGGCACTATCACATGTGAAGCATATACATTACCACCAAGTAAGCATGTTTGTCTTAGTCTTTACTAAGTAGAGAGTGGGAATATCAGGCTTGAAGCGTGTTTAAATACAGTATTCAAATCAAATATGAAATCTTGGCAGCTTGCTGTTTTTGTAAAGATTTCTAGTTTATTTATGCAAGGTTTGAAAGCACAGCTTGATTGTTGTCTCTGAGCTGTGACTTGCTAAAGGTTTTACCTTGAGAATCTGTACTTCATAAAACCCTCCAAACAATTTTCTGCCAGAGACATAATATTATACAGAGCAGCCTGACTTGAATTTTTTCCAACCATCATATACCTTGGGCCAAGAACCACACACAAGGAAAAGCATAACTCCCCAATGCATCACCAGACTATTATTTTTTAATGTTCTTCATAGTATGAAAGAGAAAAATATGCTCATTGTGACCAAACGCATATGTGAGCTTTCTGCATTGTAAAGCATCAAGCAAATTCTCGCAGGTCAGGAGGAACCTAAGAAGAACTGGAACTGAGCAGACCTGCTTTAATGTGCCCCTTATTTCCCTCTCCCACTCTCCCACAATAATAGCAGCAACAATTGCCTCTTCTGGCATGAAATGTGAAATCCGACCTCTTTGCAGTTATGAAGAGACCTGTGAGAATATGAAGCCACCTGTTGGAAAAGAGAGCTTTAAAATGTGAAGGTTTTGCACACCAAAAGAATGAGAGAGACTTTACTGAGAGGCAGCTGATGAATCTACAAGAGGCAAAAGGGCGAAGGATCCGTGATCCTTCCACAAGTTCAGAGTTCACTCATCTGAGGAAAGCTGGGAATTAAAGTATTCTGGATGGCTGCTCTGTGTTCAAGCCTCTTGCAACTTTTTCACCACCTGCTGCATTTTGCCACCCAATAAAATAAGCCACTCTTGAGTTACATATTTGCTTTGCCACCTCTCAGTTTACCTACACTTGTTTTGAGGCATAAAGATGATGAACTATTTGGAGACCAGTTATGTCCTCTTGTGTGTCTGAGTGTACTCCTGTCCATGAGTCCCCCAGGTTTCCAACCATCTCGGGTTTTTCTGTGTATTTCTTAACAGCTGAGCTGAATCTCACAGCAGCGTCTATTTATATAGACAGTAGTGCAGGTTTGTTTTTTGCCAGGATGTCAGAGGCCAGAAGCATGTATTTGCAGGAGTCCCTTGGAGAACTAGGCTGCTCCACTGTCACTTGAGGGCTTGCTGCAGATGGCCTTGTGGACATTTCTGAGCAGAATCCTCTGGATATAGGGTCATAAATCTCTGTGTATAGAGAGCAATAATAAAAATACAAGGCTGATCTAAAATCCATATTATCAAGTTAAAACTCACAAGGGATAGGGACTTAAAATACCAGACAAAACAAAGTTTACAACTGCTACAGCTTTTGTGAAAAATCTTTGCTTTCTCGCTTTCTCTCCCCCTTCTCTTCCTTCCCTCCCTCCCTTTCTTCTTTCTGTTGTTCTTTCTTTTGAAAATGTAAACAGTCTCACTATGTACGTCAACCTGGCCTCAAACTTGTAACCTTCCTGAATCAGTTCCCAGGTTACCAAGATTATATCTGTGTCCCAGCCTGCCACATTTGCTTGGTCTTGTATTTGAAAGTCAACTATAGGTATGAGAAATGGGAGAAATGAGGTGAGTCCTCTCCCTGGTTACTTATCTCATGGTCATGACAAATTACATTGCAAAGGTACTTAAGAAAGAAAGGTTTCTTTTGCCCCAATCATGGTAAAGAAACCTTTTTGGTGGGAACTTGAAGCAGCTGGCTACATTGTGTCTATATTAAGGTAGTAAAGAGAGATGAATGTGTCTCAGCCAGCTTTCTCCTTTTTATTCAGTTCAGGACTGTAGCCAGTGGATTGGTGTTGCCCACACTTAAAGCAGGTCTACCCACCTCAATTCATTTCACCTAGAAAATCCCTCATAGACATAGTCTGGAAAGCCTATGATCCTGTAGGTGTTGTGTGATTCTTCTTACTCTGTTTCTCACCTCCTCAGAACAATAATCTTCACCCCTTCTGCATCTAGTCACCACACAGCCTCATCTCAGGCCTCACCACCAACCACGGTTGCATAGCAATGATGCCCCAGAAACCTTGCTCTCAATTATAATGTCTCTGCACTTCAATCTAAGACTGATAAAGCCTCTCTTCCTCCTCTCTTAGGTCATAACCTTCCTTGTGAGTCTATTTCTTCCTCTGACTAGAGGAAACAGAGACTTTCAATATTTTCCCATCAGTACTCTTCAATCACAAATTAGTAGATTTGTGTACAAACTAGTATACTGTCAGAATTTTTTATTTTGGAAATCAATGTTTGTGTTGCTGACTTCTTTTATTTTTTTAAAAAAAATATTGTTAAAGGGATTTTTATTTGAGATTGTGACAGATTTATTTTAATTTCTGAAGTGGTTCTGAATACTTATGCTGTTTTTGTCCCATGTGTTTGTGAGAAGTTGAATTCTAAGCCCTGACATTGACAATAGATATCAAAATATTAATGGACTTTGAAAAGCACCTAAGATGCGCCACATCCTGCAACATCAAAGACTCAGTCAAAATTAACCCTCCATGTAAGAAAACAAGCATGTCAGTCTCATCAGCATGAACAAGATTTGCTTTCAACTCTAATAAATGTTAAAATTACCTGTATATCAACAATGAATTATCTTACACTAAAGCTTGGTATTATTTATTAGTGTCAAGTGCCTAGTTTATATACCCATATTATATATTTATATACCTGGGACCACATAAAAATTCTAGGGGAAAGGATGTTGCAAGTGGAAAATGTTTAAGAAGTCCTGGTCTCATAAGAGCACCTTGCCTCCAGCTGTGTATAACTGCGCTACCCGTTTTCTCCTGCTAAGGACGCCACTAAATGCACTCCAGGAGTGAGCCCAGTTAGATGACTCTCTTTCATCCAATGCTTGATAATGCTGACTTTTTCATCTTCTCAACTGTCCTATTGTTAACATTGTTGTCCTTCTTCTTCCTGGATCTGCAATTTTTTTTCAGATTCCCTTTCTACCACTCAACTCATAGCCTTTCCTAAAAGAATATGAAATATTTCTTCTTGGTCACATAAACTAAATGAGAACACCCTCTCCCCCTCCTCCCCGCCTTGCTCCCAGGGCATCCATGTGTGGTGCTTGTACTTGGTTGTGTAAAGATAGATGTACATGAACATATTTGCATGACAGAGGTAAGATGAGGATGTCATCCTCCATCAGTCTCTGCCTTGTTCCCTTGAGACAGGCTTTCCCTCACTGAATGTCAGAGTAGGATGGCAGAAAGAAAGTCTCTCCCTACTGTAGAGCAAAGTCACCCACAGACTAGTAATTTTTATGCATTTTTAAACATTTTCTTTTTGACTTTCCTTTATCTTCCCCCTCTCTCTTGCTCTTGATGCCTCATGTGCATTATTGCCAGATTTTTCTCTGTGCCTAGCCCTGTAGTCTTGACCCTCAATGTTTCAGTGCTAGAGTAGACTTTTAAAATATGCAGTGAACCATGGACTGTTCTAAAGCCAATGAAAATGTCCCCTTTGGCTCCCTATTCCTCCCTTAGAAAGATACACTGGGGCATCAGTGAATTTGCCTCTGCTTACTTTTCTGGTATTTTTCAGCCACTCTGACTCATGCCCTAGGCTTCCTGCTGGACTTCCCCACCAGGAAGTCATCATTGTACTTCACTTCATGTATTTGTCCATAATGTTCACTTGGCTCTGAGGCTCTTTCCATTAACAACTCCTTAAACTAGCCACTATCTTTGAAAGTTTCCTCAAAAGTTCGAAGTATGTTTTACCGAACATACTCTCCTCTTTTATCAAACTCACCTCTTGTTTTCTTGTTTGCCTCTCTGTCCTCAACCTGTGGACTCTAAGGATTGTGGCTGGTTTCTGGGCTCCATTACCCACTACAGTGCCTTGAACACAATTCAAATGAAGCTGAGTAGGAATTAAACTCAGGTCTGATTTCAGAGGCTGTTCTGTTCCAAGCAAACTCTAAAATGAAAACCTAAGCCTAGGAAAGAGGGTCATGATTTCCCAATCTGGATTTGATTCAAGATCTGGCTCACTTGTCCATAAGTTGAGTTTCCTGGTCCACCACGCATGACTGTCATCCCATTCCTTCCCCTGTGGGAATCCCGTCGTCACACTTCACTGAGTGTCACACTTTTCTCTCTGGCCTCATGATGGCTGAGTGCTACAGTGGTGCCAGTGTTCATTTAGTAGATCTGCTTCCTTACCTGGGACAAGCAAAATGAAACACTGAAAATTAACCAGGATTCCATATGTGCGGCTGAGTTCCTGCCGCTTGAAATGAATTGTGCTCATAACTGCAGCCTTTATTGAAGGAAACCAGGCATGTACATGCAGTAGACGAGGAAGGCAGAGTCTTGTGTATGAGCAGAATGAAAAGCAGAAAATGAGCATTGAGTTATCAGGAACTCAGGGATTTAATGCACTCGTCTTGGGCCACTGAACACAGAATCTAGTCATTGATTCTATGGTTTACTCCTAACACTAAGGATAATTTGCATCCTAAAACAACAACAGGAAATATTTTTTTTTTTTTTTTTAGCGGTCTGGGTCCTTTATTTCTTTTTTGTATATTAGGCCATAAATTCATATGGAATGGGCTCCAACAGCTCAGGCTCTTTTCCGTTGGTCCTCACAAAGTGCGCTTCTCTGGGTAGAGCAGGCTGGTGCTTCAGCTGAACCCAGGAGCCCTTCTCTTTGGCTTCCTTTTTCTTCTGTTCCTTCCCCTTCTCCCGCTTCAGGAAGCTGTCTCTGCTTTTTGAGTGCTTGATGTTCTCGATCCACACATTGATCCTCTTGGCCAGAATCTTGCCCTTAACTTGCTTATTTACAATGATGCCCACGGCATGCTGGGTGACATTGTAGACTCTTTCGGTTTTGCCATGGTAACACTTATGGGGCATTCCTTTTTGAACAGTGCCCATTCCCTTGATGTCTACAATATCACCCTTCTTGTAGATCCACATGTATGTGGCCAAAGGAACAACTCCATGTTTCCTAAAAGGCCTAGAGAACATATACCGGGTGCCTCTCCTCTTTCCCTTTGTGTTCGTCATTTTGGCGAGTTACTGCAAGATGGCTGCTGACAACAGGCAATCTTAGTCTCAGATGTCTTCCTTTCTCACATGGCTCTTGATGTGAAATCACTATCCTTGTGGATCTGAGAATAAGAATTTTCTGTAGAAGCCAAGCCCATTGCCCCTGTCACAGCTATAATTTGAAGAAGACATGCACATCTGTGAAATACTGAAATGTCACTCCTTCACTGAGAACAGCCTGGTCCTTTCCTGTCTCCTCCTTCATCCCAAGCTTGGAACACAGTCAAGAGGAAGGCCTGTGCTTGCCCCCAACTAACACTGCATTCAGTGTGACTCTTGGAATCTACTTGTCAGTTTGTTTTCCCTTTGTACAGCACTAAAAATTTAAAAAGTAAGAAAGTAAATAAGCACAAATAGAATAGAATGCTTTGTGCCCCGCACAGTACTTTGAAAGAAAAAAAACTGCAGTGTAGGTGAGGGGCCTTTTGTAGGCACAAGTCCAAGTAGGCATTTTGAATTCTCCAGTCAGTGTGGCACCTGGGTGTGATGACACTTTACCAGAGGGTACAGAGAGACAGCTAGCTCAAGCAACTTCCTTCCCAACACCTGAAGGGAGGTGAGCAAAGCAGTAGGACCCAGAGCTTATACAAGGCTCCTGGAGGAGAGGGCCTCACTTAAGCACATGTTCTCATCCAATACCCTGAACTGACTAGTCCCATGTTTAGAGTTTGGCAGAAGTCTGAGCTCTCTGTGCCAAGCTTTCTTCTCTTTAATTGCTAAACCCATGTTTATTTGAAAGCAGAGTTAATCCATGTATTTCTGATTACCCATCAGAACTCATCAAAATGAGTCTCTGGGAAAAAAAAAACCCTGTTTGATGTTAAAAAATTAATCTGAAGCCATCACTCTTGTGAACAGAAAATCGAATTTTGCCAGAAGCACACTGCTCCAAAATTTGAAAGACACCATCTTGCTCTTCCACTTTATAAGAAATTTGAACTGCTCTTCTGTAGACTTGGCCCAAATTTCATCCTTCTTTCCCTTATTTTTTAATCCCCAGTCCATGATATTCTTTACTTTGAATGTGATGGTGAATCCTGTCATCTGGGATGAGAACACAGCTAAGAATTACATTGTGTAACTAGTAGCAATAAAAACCATGTTATTTCCCTTGTATGTTAAGACCCGGTTTCTAAATTCATGACAGATCATTTTTCATTCTCCTCTTACTTATTTTCTGAGTATCTTTGTTTCATCATGCATTACAGCTAAACACTATCAACTAGTCAATCAATAAATATGAATATAACAGTGTTGAAGTTGTGACATATTTGACCCCAGTAATGTTGCCTCTTCTTTAAATGTAAAACATTGATTACATGACAGCAACTATCTAGATTCAGCTCCCAAATTCTCTGATTTGGCCATTCATTTTATAAGATGTTACTAGTGAAAAATAAAATGCAGGGTGCACCTTAAAACTATTCTCATATATCATATCTCACAAATGTTGCTTCGAGAAAATTTATTTGATAGATTTGAAAATATGAAATTTCATCTAAACTTCTTGAAAGGTTTACTGCATCCATAAATATCATATAAATGCATTTCTGTTCTTCCTTCACTAAACAGTTTATGTCAAAAGCATTTCAGTACAATACTCCATTTGTTCTTTAGTAAATATAACCTATATAATGGTCCACTTTAAACTAAGGAACATGAGAGTAGATTCAAGACACCACAGGTGTATTCATTTTCTTCCTTCATAGAATAAAAGTTTCTTTGAACTCAACCATCTGTTCAGTGGCATAGGAAAGGACTTCATTGTCTCCCACATCTGGATATCTTTATCCTGTTGAAAACTACAATTAGCACTGCAACCCAAACTTCCATTTGCCCAAAGACCCAGCATTTCTACTTGCTTCCCCGTGGTGCCAATTGCCTAACAATCCCCCTTGAGCCTCTCTCAGTCATGTGAATCCAGATATCTGAGCCTCCTGTGTGGAGATGGTCCTAAGGTTAAGGCTTCCTAGGGGAGGGGAGCATCTCCCATCAGATCACATGGGAAATGCAGAGATGTGGGAAGTGACAAGGTCCAGGAGGAGACATTCCCAAGAGGGAGCCAAACAGCTATCAAATGGAGTGGACGAGCAAGGGCTGTCAGTCCACTAACTGTCACCAAACCAAAGTGCCGTCCGGACTGATACAGCATGGACAATAATCTTCTGCCTCTGAGGATTTGTTTTGTTTGTCTTATCAAACAAAGGGAAAGTCTCCCAGCTTTCTTTTTTTAGATATATATCTTTTGGGTGCAAATATAAAAGTGACATGCATGCTCTCTTTAGAAAATCCTAAATATACAAAAAATACAAAGAAGCAAACATAAATAACCCAGAAATATTGCTAATATTTTGGAATATTTTTCTCTACTATTTGTTCCTTGTGCATTTTTTGCTACAATTGGAACTGTGAAGTGTGGAGATTCCACACTTCTGATTTTGCATCGGATATTATTGAAGCATTACCTCAAGACCATTAAAGAGTATATGGAAAACAATTTGGGATGAGTACAGAGTCATTTTCTTTAATGGGTCAATATTGACATGCTTGGAGATGGACAGGATCATAGGCTTTCCCTGATAGTCCCTGATACAGTTAGTCCTTGGATTTTTTTTTCCTGTGTCTTTCCATTAGGATATTTCCTGGGTCAGAATGGTGGAGCACAAATCATTTTCTTCTTTTCCTTCCTTCCTCCCTTCCTCCCTTCCTTTCTAACTTCTTCCTTTCCTTTTTTTTTTCTACTTTTTTCTCATATGTCACATCCAGACCACAGTTTCCCCTCCCTCTACTTCTCCCAGCTCCCGTACCTCCTCGCTCTTCCAGATCCATTCTTCTCCCATTTTCCTTCAGAAAAGAGCAGGCCTCTTGTGGATATCAACTGAATACAGCATAACAATTTAAAATAAGACTAGCCACAAACCCTCATATCAAGGTTGGACAAGGCAACCCAGTAAAGGGGAAGGGGTCCCAAGAGCAGGCAAAAGAATCAAAGAAATAAGAGAAATATATCTGGTGCCACTGGAAAACTCCAGATATTGAACCACATCCCATCCAATGTCTCCAAGGGAAAATGCCATGAGTGTCATACTGCCCATTGGCCTTCCCCAACGTACTGCTGAACTTCTGTTCTTTTCAGGGAGTTAAGAAATGCTGTGATGTATTGAATAAATGAAGAATAAATACATTGAATAAATAAGTATGAAAGAGAGCAAATAATTCACAAGAAATAAATGTACAATTCTGTAGTAGTAATAAAAAAATGTCAAATATGTTAAAATATTTACCTGAAAAAGATTTTTAAAAAGAGTTTATGCACTAAAAGTGTGCCCATCACAAGAGGAACAGCATATGTATGGCAGGCAATAAAAGAGGGGACAAAAGAAAATTTGTATTGGTCAAATTTACTCCAGTGCTATGCATAAATAAATGATAAGTTACAAGGCACACACACACACACAGGCGCATGCATACACAGACACATACACGCAGACACACATATGCACAATGCATACACACAAAAAGGACTAATTAGCACTTAAAATACAGATTATCTTTGGAGAAATTAGAGATTATAATGGATCAGAGTCCTGCAAAGGGACTCTGCAGTGTATAGTTAATTAGATATATAGATATATAAAAATAATATATAGATATATATGATACATAGATATTCAAAGAAAACTAGGCCATCAACTTGAAAGAGAATATGGGGAGTTGGAAGGAAGAAAGGGAAGAAGAAACATGATGTAATATGAAATTGAAAAGAAAGCAAGATAATAAAGACTGTCCTGGTCTCTTTCTCTCTTTGTCTCTCTTCCCCCACCTCTTAAAAGCAATGGCTATCACCATTGCTCAGTGCAATCCATTATTTGTAAAAGCTAAGAAGCAGAAAATTTGAGCTACAGTTTTAGTAAATTGCCATGCAATATTCTGCAAATAATTTAAATTTGAACATAAAAAGGCAGTCTGGAAAGACAGTACAGTCAACAAAGCATCTGCTTTGCAAGCAGAAGAACCAAAGTAGATCTCCAAAAACAACACAAAGGGCAGAGTAAACTATCATACCAGTGCTGAGCAGGCAGGGACAGGTTCCCTGCTGCTCAGGGGCCAGCGAGCCTAGCCTAGGAAAGCCACCTCTCCTAGAGAAAGAACCTGTCTCAAAAAGCAAGAGTCAAGCTGGAGAGAAGGCTTAGTGGTTGTAAGTATTTGTTGCAGAAGACCCAGTCTTAGTTTCCAGCACCCACATAATGTCTAACAAACATCAGAAACTCTAGTTCTAGAGGATCAAATACACTCTTCTGATCTCTGCAGATACAGTTCACACATGTGGTGCAGATATGTACATTCATGGAAAATACCCATACACATAAAATAAATATTATTTTAGTTAAAATAAAATTAAAATTAAGTATACAGCTCTCAAAGAATGATACACCAGGTTGAGCTTTGTCCTACACACATGCAGACACTCGCACACAGAGATATGCATTCATGCACATACATGTGAGTCACAGAGAGATATGCACTCATGAACATTCGTGTACCTCACATACACACATGTACACATACATGGGTATATACTCATGCAATACTTGTACTACACATATACATGTGCACACACACGTGGATTGCATTCATGCATATTACATGAACCACTACACACACACATGCACACACACACAGGGATTCGCACACATGCACATGACTGCACTCTTACCTCCCACATGCACACACACTAAAAGCAATACAGTTGAGTAGGTAAGCTTTTGTCTTTATAGCCAGATGACTAAGACTACGTTTCCCTTAATATTCAAGAATTATTTGATGTGCTTTAGTTTTCTATCTTTGAAGAGGAATGAGAGTCCTTCCCTCACAAGATTGCCAGGATGATTAAATGAAATAATCCTAGTTACTTATATAGCAAAAAGCATAAATCTTGACTGTCATAATCACTGTTGTTATCAGTAACTCTGATTTTTGCTCTAAAATAAAAGCATTAGGTTAAACAACTACTAGAGGCCCATCCTATGATAAATGAGGAGTTCCATTTCCTTAGCTATGGCTTTGATGTGTTAAGTTTTCTTGAGCTGTAAGAGACTCAAGAATAATCAGGTAAATTGCATCCAAGGACACAAAGTTGAAGAAGTGTGATCTGCAGATAATTTTCATGACTGAGTCCATAAAACCAGATCCATCAAGGAGGATGAGAGACAGGGAAAGTTGACCTCGCCCTTTACTGACACCTCCAACATATGGCCTCCACGCATCTTCCCAAACAACCTCTGAGAGAGAAGAATGTGTGATGTTTCCTTTCCTCAAGATCAGCCATGGAAGCCTTTGCAAATGTACTATTTAGAAATAACTGTATGCATTTTAATGTTTCAATTTAACAAAATGTGCTGACCTGAACTCTGGTTCATTTGTGTTAGCCACTGACTGGTCTTGATAACAATGTGCTGGGGATGCACTTTGTTACCAGCTGGCCTCCTTATGTCATCTTCAGAGCCATAAAACTCTTTAGAGGTGAAGCCCAGGTCAAGCTGGAGATTTCTGCCCTGCTCTAAAAAATTAGCATTGAATATTTGTGTCACTGCTGCCTGTATCTCATGCCTTACAGTTTCTATCTATCTCCAGGACTAATTCAGAAGGAGAAAATGTTCCTGTTTACTCTAATTCATGGTGACATCACTAATCTGTAATTCAGTGCCCATCCCTAGCCTACCACACTCAGAAAGCCTTACATCACATTCTTGTGTCTATAAGTTCCTTTATATCCCACCTGGTTCTGTAAAGTCTATTAACTGACTTGGCTCTGTGCCCAGGAGACCACATGGAATAAAGAACTGTTTTCAAAGTTTATCATAATATACTTGAACTTTCAAATGTCAAGAAATACACCTGAAATACTATTGTCAATGCTGTTTATTTTTGTTACCTTCAAGCAAGTAAGAATGAAAACAGTTACTAAAGATAGGATATGAAATGCTTCAGTAACAACTACAATGTTATATTCATTAACTCTCATCATGTTCCATGACTACCCAAGATTCTTAACTTTTCATAAATTATTAAAAATTATATTCAATTACAAAAACTCAGATATTTCAATGGAAGTAATTTTAAGTGAAGATCATATCCACTAAATTGCTATTCATCAGCTCAGTTTAAATATAATCTTGACCACATCTAAAGCCGAACTAATTTAATTTCATAATGGAATAGTTCACAAAACATAGCATATGCATGAAAATAATTTCTTCAGTGAAAAGAAAATCACCATAAATAGATCAGGGAACAGAGTTGATATTTTGAAGTTTCAATATAAAAGATGGATGAATAGCCATTAATTTCTAACAAGGTCCTATTACTGAAAGCTAATAGTGCAAACCAGATACTCCTGTCAAAGCGCATGAATAAGAGAAAGAGAATAAGAGCCCTAAAGTACACTCACCCTGACAGAGGGGACCCACAGTTGTAGACACAGTGGAAAGGAAGTTGGATATCACTGAAGTCCTCAACAGGTCCCAGCACTAAAGAGGAATGTGACATATTTAGGTGTTGTTTAAACAAAATATCACACCACTGCCCAGATCATCTGGAACTACTGTCTGCCACAGAACCCTCATCCCTGGTGTAGCACTGGGTAGGGTAGGAGGCAAGGACTCCTAATGTTAGCATTGGTCATCATGAAAACACAGTATCACAGTTATCTAGGCTTGACATAATAACTACTGCAGTAACTCTGAAACAATTGCCTGGCAAGACAGCTGTTCCATTCTTCAGCCTTGGGAGTTCATTGCACGAGCTGATTGTATTCAATACCAAGATGGAAGAGGGGAGGCATTCTTTGCTGAATGGAAATTAAGGTCCCAGAGATTCTTAGTCATCAGGGAGTAGATGTAGGGGGAGAAACATTTTTTAATAAAGAAAACTGAGGTGTATGTGGAGCCTGCACAAAAGAATTGAGCACCATCACTATATGATACCCAAGGGAATAAAAAGAAAAGGGTCATTTATGAAATGGCAACATTTTTGACATATATTGGGAGTTATATTTATCAAAATAGTTAACATTTTCAGCAAATAAGATCACAAAAACATTTTATTTTATTTTACACTGTATAATAAATATATTTCTGAGGGAAAAAACTTTGAGAATAAAGTCAGTTCACTAAATGTATACGAGATAAAATATTTCCATAATTTTGTATCAAAATAATGTAAAGCGAATATATACCTAAATTTTAACCATTTTGGTTATGATTCATGGCAGTGTGTTCTAGCACAACTAAGGACTCTCAAAAATTATATCATGTTTTGTATTTTAAATTTATTATATATTTTAGATGAATTTTTGGCTTTTCTGATTTCAAAACTCTAGTGGTAGTTTCTCTGAATCTTCTCACCTAGCTCAGAAATCCACTTCTCTTAAAGTTCGCCTTTGTTTTTAAAGTATCCTCCAAATATAAGTACAGTAAGTATAATATAAATACTATTGTCAAGCATACATATGTTTTACAAAACCCCAGTCAGTGGTGATTGACAGGTTGGTAGTAAAAATGGTCTAGGTAAGAAGCTAGTCTATGATGAGCGTTGGGAATCCATTTACAGAGGAAAAACAGTACAGAAAGCCTTACTTAGCCCTAGTTAATCAGGTTCATAATAAGCAATTAAGTATCTGTAATTAAATCTCCATTTACTTGGCAGACCAGAATGGGACATTCAAATCCAGTCTTTCGGTTTAGTTATAAGCTTTATAAAAAACTGCATTCATTAATTCGAATAATAAAGAATGCAACAAAAACAATAAAAATCTAAGTGTGTGCTTAAGAGATTTTGGTGGCATTTAAGGTCTAGACAGGCTTAAGTGAACTCTGAAATTAAGACACACCTGCAGAAATAAAATAACACTAAAATTAATATGCATTTATTTCAGTACAGGATGAGTGTGGCAGTGTGGGCAAGAAAGGGGTTTAAGACTGAAACACCTGTGGGTATTAAAATGGTAATACTCCCCTTTAACATGATTTCTGTTGCTAGGAACAATATTTAAGACATGTGGAAGACAGAGATTTATGGTACTATAAAAGTGTGATTGCTGGACTCTAGTAGCACTCTTAAAACTTAATAATATTCTTATTATATAAAAAACAAAATGGATTATACAACTTTCCATCAAAAATAATAAGCATAAAATAAAATGGGTTTGAGTGAACATGCTGCTGATAAATGAATGCGAGAGGCAGTGTGTCAGCACTCACAGAGAACTTCATGTTTGCTGAATTACAAGCCCAGGGTTCAGAAGCAGCAACACAGCACCTTGTTTTCTGGAGCTTCTGTTGAGTCTGAAGATTAAAGACCTTCAAGGAACTCGTAGACAACCTTTGTAGAAGCATGCATACACACCACTTTGTAAAATATGTTGTCCTGTGATTTTCCCAGTCCTCAGATAAGGAAAGAGGCAATCATTATTATTATCTGTGCACTTTCAGTGACAAAACCGAAGCAATATGGGCTTGGGGGATTGGGGGTTTGGGAAAAACAGTCTGCCATGAAATAAGGAATTAGAATTTGCACTAAAATAGGCAGATCTGTACAATACCATAGCTATAAGTTACAGAAAATGTACACAACAGAACTCTAACCTTTAAAAAGTAAGTAAAACAATTTTAAATATAAGAAAAATAGACACTTCCTGACTTTATTTGGGATACACATTCAATATGCTATAGAGCCAGGATAGAAGATTTGAAATGCAGCATCTCAGGCTAAGCCCATAACCTTAACCACCACAGGAACCATGCTCATCCACTTGCTAAGCTTTTTGGAATCTTACACATCGCTCAACTGTCTTAAGTTTTGGTTTCCCCAAATAATAATGTCCTCTGTGCCAAGGACTTGACAGAGCTTGCTAAACATCTAACTTAGAAAAAAAAAAAACTCCACAAATGGTAGTTTCTCCTCTCCTCAGTCCCATAGGTAGTTCACCCAAGGCTATGAGGGTATAGCACTGGCACTCCGAAGATCCAGAAGCTGGACATGTGCTTTCTACTTTCATATATTTTATTATAAATCTGCTTGCACAGCATTCTGGCCCTGTGCAATATTCACAAGAGTCATTTTTGTCTAGTTACAGGTATTTGTTGAGATCTGTTTACTTCTGTGCCCTAAGTCCACACAACATAAATGATAAATGCAAATAGCTGGCTCCGCAGCCTTCTCTAGGTACTCTGTTGAAATGATGGCTTCCCATGAACTGTGAAACACTCGCTGATCATCTCACTGCTCATTTCTGATACACATCAGAAAAGAAGAAAGCTTTTTTGAGGGATGAGATGTGCTAACTTAAGTAAATCAGTCTATTTTGCAAACAACAGCAATCCTAGGGATTAGTCAAATTTACTACAATTTGGAAACTATGATCAAATCCTACCACAAACACTTAGGACGGCAGCTGGCAGTGGTATTCAGGAGATGTCAGTTTGACTTGACTGATCTGTCTTCCTTGGGGGTTCTCTATTATGTTCTCACAGGTTTTATTGGTTTCTGTGACCTGGAACACATTGCTAAAGAGAGTGTAATATATGTATTGTATTGAGTCAGTGCAAAGCTCCAAGACATTAAAAGCATTTAACTCTGTACAAGGCAGCAACTTACTAAGCAATCCCACAGTCGAACACATATTAGGGGGTAGTAACTTACATTTTGAAACGTGTGAGTTGTGTCTTAATGTTTGAAGACTATGCAATGCAAGATCTCAGTAATTGCTGGTAAAAAATTATTTATAATCACAATAATCACTTGTAGCAACACTAATAACAATAATATTGCCTGTGAGGGTCTTCCAGCTCCAGCAAAACTAAAAGCCATCTTCCTTGGCGGGGGAACAATAGAATCCAGGGGCAAGAACTCACAGTGGGTCTTTAAATTATTCATGAGATCATACATGCCATCCACATCTGTATGTTTAAAAAAAGCCAAGAGAGTGTAATAGCACATTAGTAATGTAAATTAGAAAAAGACAGATTTTATTTTGGTTTAGTAAAGATTTTCATAAGTAAACCCAAATAGTATCCTGACTAACCATGTGCCGAAAGATCTTTTATTCTCTCAGTGTTGCTAGAATTCTTTTTTTTTTCTTGACTAAAACATCATTTAAGGAATCACTGATTGAATCACTCTCAGACATAATATGATACACACGCAAACAAGGGCACACGTTGTTTATAAATACACTCAAAACCACAGGAATGAGAAATCAAGAAAGAATAAGGTAAATATTAAAATCTACCATTGGGGAGATTTATGCTATCGTTGCAGATTTATTATTGTCTGAAGTTATGTAAAGGCAAAACCTAGTGGAAGAAAATGGCCTTGCAACCCCAGATGCTATTTTACTCAACAAACACAAGCTGAGGGGTGAGTGAAGATGAGAAGGAGATACTCAGGTAACATGGTTAACACATTCTCACATCTGACAGGACCAAGGCCAATCTTGGCTTTCAAAATGTTTTGTTTCTAAATTTTGTTTGTATTTTATCACACACACACACACACACACACACACACACACACACGTACTTGTAAATTGCTAAGGAAGGTTTATATAACAGTTCAAGAATAGCTTAAGATCTTAAAGGGGGACTAGAGAGAAGTTAAAAACACTGGCTGCTCTACAGAGGACCTGGGTTTGGTTCCCAGCACCCACCTAGCAGTTCATAACCATCTACAGCTTTACTTCTAGGTGACATTATGCACTCTTCTAAATTCCATGGCAACCATTTAGTCATATGGTTCACAGATGTACATACAGTCATATACATTCATATATGCAAAATAAAAATAATTTTAAAAATATTTTATATGATAATTTTATTTGTACATGTTATTTTTAATATATACCAACTTTAGGTATATCTTACTCCACTGAATTCTTGAAGAATAAAGAAAAATCAAAATTTTAGATATTTAGGGTTTTGGACTTATGAACAAAATAACAAAAATATCTCTGTCTGATACAGCATTCCTTTTCCTGATCTCTGCGTCCACCTTTTGTCACTTCTACCATCACTAGGAGGCTCAATATTTAAAGGGCTCAGATGTCATGGTCACCAAACAAATGCATCCTAGTAACCCAAAGGACTAGAGTATCTTACTTGGGGAGAGGAAATTCTATTTGAGAGAAGTAGCAAACAAAGGAAATCTCTGACAAATGAGTCATGAGAGGGAGAGGAGTCTCCCAGCACGGGGTGTTCTTGTGGTTCCGTTATTATTAATTGTGAGGACACGCTTACTCATGCCTTGTTCACGCTTGCCTCTACCATCATTGAGCTCATGTTACGTTTATACTAATGTACCAAGTCCACTAGAGATAAACTGTGCACCACTTTAACGTGAACAGATTAGTCAGAGGAGTTTTTATTTTGTTGGCCAGACTAGTCATCTCCGGGGACTTGTTGCTGTAGCTATCATTGTTCAAACTTTGAAATAAATGTGCAATATATTTTTTAATCCTATGATTAGGAGTTAGAAAAATAATATAAATTTTATATTGCTCAAATTATAAAATCTATCTACACTTCATTTTCATAAGGCACATGAAGACGGTCCTTGGTTTAAACAATTTCTTCTGACCACAGTAAGCTCTTGTGATGATCTTAACACACACACTGTAGCTCGCAGGTTGCAAGTGGGGACCAGTTGAGATGATGCTTGCAGAGAGGTATTTTTGTGTTGTTAAAAGCATAAAAGTAAGCACAAAGCAAGAGAGTAGCTGTGATAATTAGATTTTTGTGACACTGGGTCTTGAGGTAGTCAGATTTGGTGAAAATATTATTCTAGTTGTGTCTGGGAGGTTGGTTCTGGATGAAATTAACATTTGGATCTGTAGACCCCCAAAAGCAATAAAGCAATCTTCAGAGAAGATTCATCTGGTCTACTGAAGGCCTGGATAAGTGAGCAAGAACTCCAGAGCACCTGCCCTGTCTATAAGCTGCAACATCAGTTGCTTCTCTTAGACTCTGACTCAGACATGATATTCCGTCCTCAACTCTCACATGTTTTAGGTCTTTACACTCAGATATGAAACCATGCCACTGTCTCTAGCTTGCAGACTACAGGTTTGTTTGTTTCTTGTTTTGATTTTGTTTTTGTCCCTTTATGTATAATAAAATGTCTTCCTGTGTGGCCCATGCCATTTTCAAAGTTTTGATAATCCTCCTGCCTTGGCTTCCCAAATGCTGGCATTGCTGAAATGTGGTACTACCTTTGGCTTTAACTACAAAGCTGAAAGCTTCTCAGACTGCAGAATAGCATGCAACAATCCTCTTTGAGAGATCAACTGCTGTACATATCCTGTTGTCTCCATGTCTGTGGAGAAGGTGGACTAGCACATAACATATGGAGAATAGGCTAATCTTCTACATGGATATTTTCAAAGACTAGCAAGCAGCCAGTTGTGGCTATCAACCAATGTTCTAACAATACATATGCCTAGTGTTCAGTATGGAAACTTTATGTGACTCTCTACTACTTCCAAAAATCCTTGTGAGGGCTGAGGAGTCTGAATGGTATGGGGTAAGCCCAGCAGGAAGATTGTTAAACTTGTTCCTGAGACAGCCAACTTTATACAGCTTATATTCTCAATTCCTAAACTATTTGACAACCACACAGAAGAAATGGAAATAAAAGCAGGCTATTAGATACAAAGCAGCTTTATGCATCTGACTTGCACCACAGTGACAATGTCTACTGTATTTCCTGTTCCTACACAGAAGATGTTACTGGTCAAGAAGTACCCATTTTCTAATAATATTAATTTAATATGATAATATTAACTTCTGATAATATATTAATTATTTCAAATTAATAACCACATGTTATTCACTATTTTCATTGCCTTTTGTTGGTCTAGTTTTCCTTAAGCTTTACTTAAATAGAAGCTGTCCTTACATGCTCCGAGGACAGAGTAAACTAGAGGGAACACACAAAGCACAATGTCCATTGCTAATAGTAGAGTGCCGCAATCTTTTTCGATTGTAAGCTTCTATTTCTATAATGCTTTATATCAAACACAAGGGAGTAAAGTCTTGTTCTCGGAGGGGGTGGGGGGGAATAAAGGTCTAGGTTAGCCTGCCCTCTAGTGTGGCTTACTGATTTCTGAGGAGAGTAAAAAAAAAAAGAAGAAGGCAGCATGTCCTAGAAGCTGATTGTGCAATTCTGTTGGGATGGCAACCTGCCATCAGCACCAGAACACTGCACAGCTTCCTCCTCTTTGAGAGCGACAGGCTTCAAGCATTAGATCACATTCATAACCCAGTTTTGAGCAGAAACACACTCCAGCCCCACCCTATGCCTGCTTAAGCCAGTGTCACATGGGTATCCTTGACTGATTTTTGCCATTCCCTCACATTTCATGATAACACACAATGAAACTAAATAAAGGGACAGACTTCTTACTCCAGGAACTCAGAGACTTATGGAGGGCTTCTGACATGGGGAATTTGGTCTGATAACTGGTACTTGTTTAGGCTGATCTTTCTGAAGCAGCCTGTCTATGTGCCTCTTTGGCTAGCCCTTCTGAATGTGTCTGTAGTCAAATGTCTCTGAGGCTGCACTCCAGGATCCATGTTACCACAAAAGAAGCATCTTTGAGATTCAGTTTTATTTCACTCAAATTCTGCTCAAAATTAAACTGCCTTGGGGGGGAGTGTTTGAAAATTTTCATTTATATTCAGCTACCCAAAATAGGCCCCCTTTTAAAAATGAAAAACTAATTGCTATATTTTTTAAACCTGGAAGTGCCCTCGTTATAGATCAGCTCTGAAGTTATTTTAAACATATAAGTGCAATACTAATTTTCAAAAGCATTTTCAGGATTCCATGCATATGTTCAGTTGAGATGCTCAGAATTCCTGGTTGATGGCAATTTAACCAGTGCCTGCCCATGCTTCCTAACCCAGTATACAAGGTCTGGAGATATTTCTAAGCACTCATAATTTAAAGAAAATCTAGATGCTGACCTTTACAATAAAAACAAATGAAGCAATAATCTTGAAAATCATCCATAGATGTAAATTAAACATGTTCTATGTATATATAGTGAGTCTACAAAATATGTTTTCTTTCTATTCTCAAATCATTAGTCTGCTAAGACTGAAGTGACATAACAACCTCTGGAGAGCACCACCATTCATCTCAGGCATCAGCATTTCCCTAAAATACAAGGTCCAGATATGAATATAATTGTGTTGTCCATTTCTTCTTTTATGGTAGCAATACAACCAAAGTAAATATACAGACTTGAGGAATTAACAGTCACAATCAGATGAATGAAAAGGAATTGAGAAGAAGAAACAACACAGAGCAACAGACTTAAGAGATAAGATACCTGAATGGCAGATTTCCTCCGTTCTGGAGCCTTTATTGTGTCATTTGTGATAAGGATGCCATGGACCAAGTTTAGTCAGAGGTGTCTGATTTTCATCCCCAAACTGCTTGTTCTAATTGTATCTGTGCCATTCTCACCACATCTGTGTGTTTCTGTGTATTTTAGATACAAAATGTAACAGATTAAAGTTTGCCAATGCAGGCACAGTGTTACCCAAACACCATGTTCTCACTGACTCTGGTTCCCATTCTAATCCACACCCTTGGTGTGTTTGCCATTTGCTGTATTGATTTTCCAGCTTGTGTTCTTTGCTCAAGTGTCTGAAAGACATCATAGATGCAATCACTGTCATGAAGAGGAAAATGAAACATTACAGACCTTATGATTGGTGAGTTGCGTGTTTTTGTCACAGCATCTCAAGAGCATGTAAGATTCACTGATTCCCCTATCAGTGGCTCCCTTTTGCTCATCTCGTGTGCTGTGATTTTTCAAGTCATTTTTGGAAATCCGAAACCTGTTAGAGATTGCAGATGCTAGGCTCTGCATGGCTGCTGTCGTTTTTTGGCAGAGTCTGCTCTTTGAGGACAACAAAGGCAATAAATAGAAATCTGCCTTCTCTGACTCTGTTCTTAAAGTCTCTGTGGATGCACGACACTTAAAACACTTCTAGACATCCAGGTCTAGACTGGACTTTTTCTTCCTTTTCACTCAACAGAGCAAGAAGGCTTTTGCCTTGGAACCCACAAGCTTATTCCCATTATTAGCTTCTACTATGAATATAGTTTTGTCATCAATTCAATGTATGTGACTCTTTTTAAATAAAACTAATCATGTAGATTTCAGAACTGGCAGCAGGAAAACCATTTCTGTTGAAATGAACAACTGCCTGTCTCCTTTGAATTCTACCTCTGGCCACGTCCCTTAGTCTTCATGTTACTTAACTCAACTTGTAGCAAGAAGAAAAGGATGGAGGAAAAGAAAGGGAAGGGGAAAATAAACTACAAAAGAAGTACAGCTACATATGCATAGAGATGAAAAGGAGACATCCGACGTAAGGCTCGGGGAAATGGAGGCCTTTGAGTCCTTCAAGCTCGGGTCTGATTTTAATGGAGAAAAATTGGAGAGACAGAAGTGGGGCAGGGATATTAAAACCAAATGTGGAATAAAAAGAGGCAGAATGCTGAAGAGCAGCCAGAAGATCAGTGTTTCAGACGTACAGCAACACCCTGCCCAAGAGACAGAGTCACAAAGGTAGCTTGCAGTACAGCCTGAAAGGATGGAATGGACAGAGAAATCCATACTCTACGAGAGAGCAATGAAGAGAGGAAGGGAAGGTTTAACGGAACAGAATAACTCCCAAATAGACAGATGAAATCAGCAAATAAATGCAAAAAGAAGACTAATGGGAAGAAAGCTCAATACTCATATGAGAAACACACACTTGCCTATTGTCTACTTTTGGCAAATGAGTGGGAATTTTGAGGGTGGGATTGTTGTTTGATAGTCTCAGAACTACCTCTTTTTGCTGTCCCAAACACGATTTCAAACAAATCTATTTCCTATCAAGAGAAAGGACAATAGTTCTCCAGACATAATGCTGCGGCCTCCGAGGCTCTGTTTTAAAGCAGCTTGGCTTTTCTTGCCTCTTGGCTCCTAACACAGTTTGTCACATGCTCTTACACAATTGTTTAAAATACTGAATTACCCATGGTGTTTCCTGAAAATAATGGATTCCAGTGACTCTCAAATAGTAGTGCCCCTTTGTTAATAGTGCAAGTCCCAGCCAGAACTGTGGGAAAATGTGAATTCTGGTCTAGTAGGGTGCAGTGGTGCATACAGGAGGGCTGTGCTGAGAACGCAGAAGCTGGAAGACCAAGGGCTTATTGTTATTTCCAACCTTCCATTTGGAATTTCATGATTATACATAGAACAGTTCACTCATATCAACATAGCAAGAAGAGCTGGTGAGGGGCATGGACAGAGATAAAGAAGTTGTCCCATTCAAGCAAAAAGGTCTGTATCCTTCATCTATCCTGGAGAATTCTACATTTGCACAGATAACTGAAGCAGGAGAGATATCAATTGGAAGGGCTGCAGGCATTATGGGCTAGTCGACCATAAAGTTGTCAGCTGTTTCAAAAGTAGTAATCCTTGACTTGTAGACAAGCCTCTAGATGGATTTAAGGGCCACCTTGGATTTTAACAATGGGGACATATAATATAAAAGACATCGGCTACCATTCGTGCCCCATGATCAAAACACTGGTGGACAAAGGTCAACATATGGCTCCTATATGTTTGGTGATGGATCAGCACCGAGATTTCATCCTGTGCATTCTGTGAGTGGGAGTTACTTTTCTTATTGCCATGATAAGACACCATGACCAAAGCATGGTGGAGAGCAGAGCAACAGACAGGGAGGGTTCACACTGAAGCAGTGGCTGAAAGCCAACAAGTTGAGACAATAATCAATCATGAGACAGAGAAAAAGAGAAGGGGAGGAGAACTAACTAGGGGTGGTGTGAGCTTTAAAAACCTTGAACACAACCCTAGTGACATACTTCATCCAACAAGTCCACACCTCTTAATCCTTCCCAAAGAGTTCAACCAACTGGAGACCAAAATATATGCGCCTTTGAGGGCCATCCTCATTCAAACCACCACAGCTCAGATGAACTTATTATCACCATGCTTGTATAGTCTCAGGAAAGAAATACTGACCAGCAGAAGTCATATCTTTTCCAAATAACCACACAGTAAGATCCTCAGAGAATCATCATATTGCCCTGTGCTAGCATGGAGGATCAGACAGTCCCCTGAAGATACCCAAGAAACTCAGCTAGTGTTGGAGCACAAACAAATAGACTAAGCTTAAGAAACAAAAGACTAAGGAATTGAGGACGATGCCCCAAAACATCAGACACCTGAAGAATGAGACAGGGTTGGGAACCCTACTTGCCAAGTCTGTCAGCAGTGCTTTGAGGTAATTTAGAAATAATCCATAGAAACTACAGATTGCACCGATGTGGGTAGAAATCAGATAAGACAAGACCAATGTTCTGATCCTGGGGACCCAACCACCTGGAGTAGCATCGGAGAGAGTTGAACCCTCCACATTCCCTACATTTTAGGCTGTATTACCCCTGAGACTTTTCAATAAAATAAAAAGACAAATGTGACTCAGGAAAATTATTTAACCTCTTTATGTCTCAAATTTTAGCTTCAAAATGGGAATAATAAAGCCTCCCAGGTTTATTAAGGGCACCACATTGTTATTTATAAGTCACTTGGAGCAGTGCCTCGTACAGAATAAGTGCTACTTAGGTGACTGTTAAATATACGATGTCTGACTTTTCCAGAGCTCTCTTTGTGTATAAACAATTCACACTTGGAGTCTCAATACTTTCACAGAGCACAGAGTACTGGAGCCTCTCCGTGCACCTACCATATTTTTAAGAAACTCTTTTTCTCTTTTCCTTGGGAAGGGGGCAAAGGGAAATGGAATTTATTCTACCTCAAATATTGGTCCTTATTTATGTCTTCTGCATTTGATCTCTTAGCTGAGATCATGCTCAAATGCAAAGTGCCTCTTATCTTCAAAGACTCTTTGCCATTACAACCCAAACCTAGCTATCTGATTCGCTGTTTATGGCTGGCTGTAACGGAACACATTGAGATAAGATTTCTTTTCTAGCCTCTCCCATGATCTCAGTTCCACTCTTTCCCACAGAGAACACATATTCAGATAACTGTCTGCCCTTGTTACACTGGAAATTCCTTGTGGTGTTGGGTTGTGTCATTTTCAAAGTTCTGTTCCTCAAAAGTGGGCAGCACAGAGTTGATACAAATTGTACACTGACTAGCGCTTTGCTAAGCAAAACCGATTCAGAAAAAAATTGAGAAATGACAAACCCCTTTAAGTAAATGAATAACTAGTCTCCTTGTAAAAACCAGAAATGGTCTGGCGAGGCTATCTGGCTGTGCCCTCCATCTGGGGCAGTGTCTGGATCACCTGTTTTATCAGAAGACTAAACTTTTAACCTCAGCCCCACACCACAGGCTATCTAGGGATGTAAATGGAGCCATGTGGCCTTGCCACCCTAACAAACAACAGGCTTGTTCTCTCTGCTGCTTGAAACTCTTGAAGTTTCACAGGACTACAGACTCTTAGAAGTTTTAAGGATGTTTCCACACCTCCCCTCAGCCTTCTTTCAAAATAAGTCACAGCCAGCTGCAGTTATTACCACGTACAATTGAAATATTTAACTTTGTTCTCTAGTAACAGGAAACCTGAGCTGGAGACCCCCAACACACATCTACAGTATCAGATGTAGTTAAAGCAGAAAAGAGCTCAGATACCAGCGGTACGATGAAGACCCATAAAAACAAACATAAGGAAAGCAGCCATTGTATCCCTTTACCTTAGCACAGGATGTTGCAATAAATAAATAAATAAATAAATAAATAAATAAATAAATAAATAAATAAATAAATAAAAGCTGCATATGATGTCAGACATTGGGCACTGTCCATGAATGACAATTTCATCTGGATGAAAGTGCTGACTTTTATTTTATTTCATTTTTGTAGTTGTTACCATCCTATTCTCTAGGTGCCCTCCAACATTGCCCTGGCTTTGTTTGTAGCTGTTACTTTGTCTCTTGCTCCTCTTGGTGTTTTGTAACTATTGATGGCTACACACATATATATCCTTTTGTACTTCCAGATCTCCCTGCCCCTTGGAAGACTCCATCTGACTTCACCAACCACTGCACTTTCAAAAGCTTCAGCCAGATGCCCTTGCCCAGACTCTTCTGTTTCTTTTTGGGGGGTTGTTTTGTTGAGGGTTTTGTTGTTGCTGTTGTTATTTTTACAAGGAAACTAGTTATTTTAAGACCTGGAATATAAACTTAACAACCTGAGTCCAATACCAGGAACCCATGATTTAAGGAAAACAAACTCCTGAAAGTTGCCCTCTGACCTTATATGCATGCAGTGGTACACTCAAGCCTACATATGCATGCATGCGCGCGCGCACGCGCGCGCACACAAACACACAGACACACACACACACACCATGCAAATAAACACATAATAAAAAGGAAACCTTAAATTTGCATTTCCAACCATAAAATTGCCTTCTGACTATAGATTTTTCAGTCCCAAAGAGCATATCTATTGAGTGTTGTCTAAAGTTTTCATCTCGATGATGCCACGAAATATCTTTACCACCTGTCATTAAGGAGTCTCTTGGTTCATCCTGGCCATTCTTTTTCCTTATATATTACCACCCTTCCTCTCACATCCACTCAAAGCAAACTTAAAAACAGTCATCTTTATATCCCCTATCCTCTGTACTTGCTATACTTTCTGCCTCAAAGCCTCCACTGTCATCTTTGTCTAATCCATTCCCAACTACCTCCTAGAACAACTCAGAGTTCATCTCCTCCATGGTATCTCTCAGGCTTCCAAATCTGTTGGTACCTCGCTCCTATTTCAATAGTTGTTTGTGATCACTTGTGTAGGTGGCAGTTTTCTCTATTATGAATACTATTTTAACTTTATATCTAAGAGCTATGGTGAGGAAACATGTTAGAAATGTGTAATCCTCCTGTTGTAAAAACTTCCCTTTTTGCTCTCCATTGATGTTATTTGATGCCATAATTTCTATATTTTAACAGTGTTTGACTATTAAGAACTTTTCCTTTGCTATGGCTGATATGTTATTTCATGGAGCTATTCATGACAGTGGGGGATTTATTTATTCTTACTGTCACAAATTGGTTACAATCCATTATGTAATTATTTTGGGTCCTAAAGTTATCCTCAGACAATTCACTGGGACCTCTACAAATTGTCTTCACGATCCTTCTGATACATAGCATTGTTTGATACATATTTCTTTGTTTCTGACAGGCACAAAAATGTATCTTGGACCTACTCCATACTTTTTCTTGCATAAAATTGAAATCAACCACTTCTTCTGGTTCTTTCTTTAAAACTAGCTTAACTTTATCCAAACTCAATAAACTCACTAATCTGTTTAGCTAAATCTGTGCAGTTCACAGTTTTGTAACCACCACTGTGGTCAAATCATTCATCTTTTTTTTTTTTTTAAAAAAAAATCTACTTTTCTGGTTGATCTTTATTTTTCTGTTGTGGCAATAGACAACAGTTGATCTTAGAATTCTACAGGCCTGCTAGCTATAGAATTTTATAAGGAAATATCTGACACTAGAAAACTCATAAAGAAAATAGATTAAGTTATAGTTTTGAATCCTGAAAATCCAAATAGTGTGGTGTCCACTACCTTGCCTATACTTCATATAGATGTCATCACAGAGAAAGCACAAGGGAGATGGATGGACTAGTTACATAGCAAGACAGGAAACCAGAGAAGGGTGGGTTTAGATTCATTCTTTTATTAATACACTGTGCCCTCAACACTAACTCAGGATCTCATGAGAGCTGCCTTAATCCCTTTTGGGATCATTCTACTCTACAGTCTCATGCTCTCCCACTAAGCCAGAACTCTGATAGCACAGGCTGTTAATGTTGCCACACTGGGGCATGAGCTACCAACACATGTGTCTTTGGGCAGGACATTGCATCCATATCCACAACATGAAATCACACAGTGCCCTTTCTCTGTTGGTCTGGCTCCTTTCACTCAGTGTTATGCTTGAGAATTATCCATGTTGTATTCAGTTCCTCTTGTTGAATAATATCCCATGTATGGATAGATATATTACTGTTGAGTCTAGGTTATTATGAATGAAAATATTATGAATATTTATGTCCACATCATGATGTGGAGATACGTTTCATTTCTCTTGGAGATGTACATACACTAAGTATTTGTCTTTTAAAGAAATTACCTAGTTTTATCCAAGATGTCTACCATTTTAAGTCTTTTTAATTTCAGTTGTTCTAGTGCCTTAGAATATTATACTGTAGTTTAATGTGCATTTCTGTAATGATACTAAGGTTTTGTTTGTTTGTGCTTTTAGACAATCTATTATGCTGTAGCACAGATTAACCTCAAACTCACAACAATCCTTGCTTTGTTTCTTTCCTGCTAAGATAACAGTGTGACCTACTATGCCTGACATCAAGTATATTTTGATGAGATTATTTTCCTTTTGTATTTCTTACTTCTTTCTAATTTCTTCACTTTTAAATCAAGTTGAAATTTTAAGTTATAATTGAGATAAAGTATTATTCATGTATTCTGGGTACACAACCTTCATCCGACAGATGTTTTTAAAATAATGTCTTTCAAGTATCCTTTGCCCTTCATTTTTCAATTTTCCCTTTGAAAGGCAAAAGATTTAATTTTGTTGAAGTTCAACTTATCTATTTCATTTTACACTTTATGATTTTATTTCTTAAATGGCTTTTCTCACTTATATCACAAACTATTCTCCTACTTTCTCATGGAAGCATTGTAGTTTCATCTCTCAGGTTTAGGACCATGACACCTTTCATGGTCATATTCCTCTAGTGTATTTAGTTTGAATTTTTATCTAAGTATTCTAACAACATTTGTTGAAAATTTGTTCTTTCTTATTAAATTATCTTAACAACTTTCTCAAAAATCAGTTGGCCATTTGCACCAGTATGTCACACACAAATACATACACACATTTTATTTGTACTCTACCAAGTCATTGTGGTCCAAATTATCTATTTTTATGTTAATTTACATTGACATTGTAACTTTGTAAAAATTATAAAAATAGTGTAAAATTTTCTTTATACTTTCTAAATATTATCTTAGCTATTCAACTATTGTTAACACTTCCATATATAGTTTATCAATTTTATATGCCAAAAAATAGCTGTGGGGGATAATGGAGAGGTACATCAAAAAGGTACTTGCTGAGCAAGCATGAGGACGAGAGTTCAAAACCCTAGCAAGAGACCCTGACTCAATATCCTGGAGAACTGCTAATGTCCACTTCGGGCCCTTGTGCACACAAACACATTTGATCATGCATACATACATACATGCATACATACATACATAATACATACATGTACCAATACCACACATATATACATAGTCAAAAATAAAAGAAATTAAAATTCATATTGGTAAAGCTTGACTTCTGGAAGTTGTTTGTTTTTTTTTTTGAATGCCTTGATTTTGTATGTCCATTTGGTTAGAATTAGTATCAAAAAATAATGTGTTCTTTGGTATGCAGCTTAAATTATCTGCATTTTAAAAATTTTGTCTGTCTGGTACAGTGCTACAGAGCTGCTCTTTTAGCACAAAAAGACAGAGGCAAGAGAATCATAACAGAGAACTGTAGTACAACTTGATCCCTTGTGAGTTGTCTTCTCTGGAGCTTTCTTAGGGAACTGTTGACTAAAATGGCAAGGTCACTGTCACTTAGCAGAGGAAACAGACCAGAGATGCAAGAATAAAGAAGCTCATTGGACCTTCACAGCTGAACAAATGTGTGCTAGTTTCCCATTGTTATGCATTCCAGAAAAACAAACATAAGTCACTCTTTACCACTCTAATATGGAAAAGTAGATTTTACATGAACGTAACAGAATGGTACCATGGGAAAAGGGATTTGGGATCAATACCAATTTAACATTCACTGTGTGACAGTTTCTCTGGGCCTTGGGTTGTTCATCAGAAAAGGAGGGGTTAAACCTAGAGATCATAGTGGATCTTTAAGCCAAAAGAGCAACTGCCACTGTAGGCTTAGATTATTTAAACCTACATTTAATAAGGGTTCTCAAATGCTTCAACCACCCTTCTAGCCACCATCCCAAAGGTAAGGGAGGAAAGATGGTAAATAGAACAAAAGGATATGGATCTGCTTAGAAGTGGTTTGTTGGGGTGGTTCCAATCAGCAGTCCAGTTCACTCATGTCAGGACAGCAAACACTAGTCAGCAGTGGTAGCACCATCTAGCAGAAATCACAGGTCTCTGCTGAATTAGCATGAGTCAGCAGGACAGACCAGGACCAGCCTAGATGTCAGGAGAAGTTCTCTGTCATGTCTCTTTCAATGAATCGAAGATCAGTGAAGATGAACTCTTGAGACATTTACAAAGCTAGCTATGCAAGTGTGTGTCACTGTTCATTGAGTCCTATTTGTACTTTCTTCAAACATCACGTGTCCTCCCATGGTCTTGCCTTAGCAAAACACCATGTGAGCCATGTTTCACATGACCCAACCAGAAACATCCACTCCATTCCACATTGTCTGGGTCTACAGAGAAAGACTTGGTCTCAAAACCATAAGAAAGGATTTTATATTTCAGCAGGCTGGTTGATGCATCATATCATGGTTTCAAAGCTAAACACTATTTACATGGCATTTAAAACGTTAACCTTTAATTATTTTGCCAGGTATATGAACATATAGGATCAGAGAGATGGCTCAGAAGGTAGGAGCCCTTGCCCTTGCAGAGACCTGAGGTTTGGTTCTCAGCACCCACACAGCTGCTCACAACTATAATTACAGTACCAGAAACTCTGAGGCCCTCTTCTGGTATCAGAAGATATCTGGTACACACGGAATGCCCATATTCACCTACGGTCACTCACTCACACACTTTATAAAAATGAATTATCTCATAACATATACTCTGTATTTGAATTAGCTTTATATTCTATGGCCTTAAACTCACTGATTTCACATGATTTGAATTAATTGATTTCTTCATGGTTTCTTTACTTTTATCTGTGAGTGAAATGAATCTCACTTCCTTTTCAAGTTCAGTGTTTGTTTTTCAATTAATGTCCCAAGGACTTCCTGGTGCAAGGCTGGTCACATGTGATATCAGCATATCTTCTAGCTCTACTCCTGATCTTAGATAAAAAGGCCCCAAAATTTTGTCATTGAATAAAAATCATTGAAGTTTTTTTTAGTCTTTTTCTATTAGGTTAAATTCCCTTCTAATCTAATTTTCAGAGAATATCTTCTCTTGAAAATTCAGATGCTGACTCCTGTTAAATCTTTTTTCTACATCAACAGAAATTATATACAGGATTTTAGGGTACAGATTTCCTGCTATGGTCAAAGCTATTTGACTTGAGTGAGTGACTTCATTCTCAGCCCACAGAGAACAGGTTACATTCATTTAAGAAATGGTGTAGGTATTAAGATGGTCTATCCATAAAGTCATTTGCCAACTGTTTCAATGAACAATGGTTCTGCTTGGAGAGTGGCACAGACATTAGGTGAGAGTAAGAATTTGGTTCATTAGCTGTGAAAATTTGGAAAAGCATTCACCTCAGAGAAAGAGTAACTTATAAAGTCCTCTTCTTCAAATGATACAAGAGTTACAAACGTCAAGCAAAACATTCAGTCTCACTCTTTGTTGTTCTCTTACAAGCCACCTCCCTAGTTAATCATCTATGTTTCTTTTGGATATATAAATACTTTTGAAATATGTAAGCTGTTCTGAAAACCATAGTATAGTGTAAAGACACAAAATAAACAATACTACTAATAGAAAGGGTGAGATAGGAGAAGGAAGATTTCAAGACCCTTATGTTGTACACAGCCAGACACAGCCACAAACAAACAAGCTGAAAGTGTATATAGATTGTACAATGTTGGACCTATTTCTCCAATTACCAAATTAGAGAGACCATTGGATGACAATCAACAAATTTCTAATTCCTCATATTTTTGGATTTCAATCACTTAGGATATATTGTTAATATTAATTTTCATATTAAGATATTAACAAAATTCCTGTTGTTTTTGTTGTAAGAGGTGGAATTAAGTTTGTGTGGATTTGTTGAAAGCTTACCTTCTTG
>NW_022196914.1:50970950-50974645 GCF_008632895.1 Mastomys coucha
TTTCCTTCACCTGTTTGATTGTGTTTTCCTGTAGTTCTTTAAGAGATTTTTGTGTTTCCTCTTGAAGGTTTTCTAGCTGTTTACCTGTGTTCTCTTGTATTTTTTTGAGGGTGCTATTTATGTCCTTCTTAAAGTCCTGTACCATTATCATGAGAAGTGATTTTATATCTGAATCTTGCTTTTCTGGTTTAATGGTGTGTCCAGGTCTTGCTATGGTGGGAGAATTGGGTTCTGATGATGCCAAGTGACCTTGGTTTGTGTTGTTTATTTTCTTATGCTTGCCCCCTGCCATCTGGTTATCTCTAGGGCTACCTGCCCTTGCTAAATATGACTGGAGCCTGTCCTTCTTGTGATCCAGGTTGTGTCAGAACTCCTCAGAGTCAAGGTGTCTCTGTTATCCTGTGATTCTGGGATCCTGTGATCCTGGGCTTGTTAGATCACCTGGGAGTGGAGCTTCCTCTGGGTGTTGTGAGACTCGCTGCAGAGCTTGTGCCCAAGGTCTGCTCTGGACACCAGCCCCGACAGACCAGAAGGAACCCAAGTCACTGGGCTGGCAGAGTTCCTGTGTGCCTGGTCCCACTGGTCCCAGTTACTCCCAGTGTTGGGACAGATGATGGTTCCTCCTACCTCTGATCCTGGATATGTCAGATCGCCTGAGAGTGGAGCTTCCTCTGGGTGTTGTGAGACTGACTGCAGAGCTTGCGCCCAAGATCTCTGATTCTGGGTGTGTCAGAGTGCCTGGGAGTGGATCCTCCTCTGGGTGTTGAGGGACTGGCTGCAGAGCTTGCACCCAAGGTCTGCTCTCTGATCCTGGGTGTATCAGAACTCTTCAGAGTCAAGCTGTCTTTGTGATCCTGTGATTCTGGGATCCTGTGATCTTGGGCTTGTTAGATCACCTGGGAGTGGGGCTTCCTCTGTTTGTTGTGGTACTGGCTGCAGAGCTTGCACCCAAGGTCTGATTGTTGTCTTTTTTACTACACCCCAAGGATGCCTTCCCTTCACTTAATATATAAATAGGCTTGTTACTGAAGCCTATGAGTTCTGTGTTCTTAATCTATTACTTTGAAGAGGAATTTACAATAGCCAATGATTTTACTGAGTTTTCTAAACCTCAGTTTTTTCTACTTTCTGCTTTATTTTTACATTATATTTTTATTTTGTATTTATTCCCCTTTTCATAATTTCTGAAAGTAAAAGGTTAAATCATTGATTTAAACTTTTTTTCTTTTCTAAAGACATTACTTGCTCCAACTAATTTAATCCTATAAACTTGTTCGGTGCTTTCTTTTACCATTTTTGACACATTTGGGCAATTTTTATTATGTATTTAAAACACAGGAGACTCTTGTCCCATGGCTTACCTAAAAATATAGTATTTAATGTCCAAATATTGACAGATATTTTTGTGTATTTGCTACTACCAATTAAGACTACTTAAAGTACTTTAATGTACATAAACTACTTAAATGAACTTTAGTCATTTAGTCATTCTTTAAAAGAATACTACTCAGAATTTTTTTCTTTTTAATATGTTGAGATGCTGATGAATAAACATATAACCTATTGTAATTTATTTTCTAAGTATGGGGTGTCCCATAAACATCTCTTAGGCCAAGTTGGTTAGTAGTTTTGAGTCTGAGCTTACATTTTTGAACTTTAGTTTTGATTCAGAAAAATATTAAGAAAACAGTATTGAGATTTTAACTGTAGTTAGTAATGTTCCAATTATAGTTAAGATGTTTCTAAATATAACTTATTTATTGTTTATCCATATTACCAAGTTTTGGTTTATGAAATGGGATATTTGTTAATGCCTTGGTCAAACAAATGTTTAAGATTTATTTTGATGAATTAATGACCTTGTTTATATGAAATGTCTTCATTTTGTTTACATTTTATTTGAAATAGACAATAGACAATATTTCTTGTCTAATATTAATAAAACCATTTGTTTCATCTCTATTATTATTATAGATAATAGACTCTAGTTTTTTACACTAATTTATCTACTTTATTTTGTAGAGTTTTTTAGATGAAATCCCAACACCTGTAGGAAAAGCATATGTGGCAACATATGCCTCCAATCCCAGTGCTACAGTATTTCTGGAAGAAGAAGATATTGATGTAAACCTGCATTCTCTGTATGAATATGCTCATATTCATACACACACACACACACACACACACACACCACACATACACAAACACACAGGCAAACAAATGCATAGGCACACAAACATACACTCATGAACAACTAATGAGAGCACTAGAATTCAACCTCATGTGATCCAAAGCCTATGCTCTCCACTGCCTAGATGTGCATCTCCTCATGCCCTCTATGCTGTCTCCAGGAACAGCACTCAAAATCTTTAAAGTAAACCAAGTATTGAGCTGGTCAATTTTTTAATCTAAGAAGCTGTTTTATCAAAACAACATGAAACTAAGAAATGAACGCTATTATTTTTGCATAATTTAGGAAGGAAAGAAAAGCTTTACAGAACTAATCCTAGCATGCTTAATCCTTCTCTCCTTGGGCATATGATTACATATTATTACTGTTTAGCATATATTTGATTTCCTACTGGAAACATGTCTCCACATCAGACTATGACTTCATTTACAGCTGAAACTATGTAAGCTATGTATGTAATATATTACTGTGGAGCTACAGCCTCCTACCCACCCATGAGCTGCCAATAGCTTACAGTAAACTCTCCTCACTGTCTGTGCCTACTGAGGGGGTGATTGGGAGCATTGTCTACTTGATGACTCGGTGCTCTTCACACAGCATGTGGTGGCTTAGATATATTTCAAACTTTAATTCCATGGAATTAAATTTAATTTTCCCCAATGCCTCAGAACTTTGCACATTATAAGACATGTAGACAGTATAGATTTAAGAAATAGTTCTCCTTTTAATTTTCAGAAGGAATCTAATTTGTAGCCCAACTTTATAACTGCATAGCCACAATACTTCTGATCTAAATTCTTATTGATATTAACCTTATATTTTAATTCATAGTCTCACTTTTATATCCACTTAAACAAATGCAATGCTATACATTATTGAAAAAGCTCTCTGAAAGTGTAAATTATTAACTTTTTTCTTATCTAGCTCTGTTACTTAATATTGAAGTAGCTTCTCTATGAATTAACCCCTTAAACCTGAACAAGCTATAAATATATTTTTTAAACACATAATCTACATATTGTTATAAAAAGCACCAGACTCTTTCTTCAGGGATATAAATGACCTTTGCTTGTCTTCAGAGCATACAGATGAAAGCAGGAAAAGATGATGCTATCTCCACTCATATTCCATTGCTAAATAAGACAGTAGTTCCGCTGGTGAGTTTCTAAGACCAGAGCAGCCAGCCGGGAGGCACAGGCCCCACAAGTCGCAGGGGAATTGCAGGGCTGCAGGGACAGGATCCTCTCAGCTTCCGAATGACAGAGGTGGATCAGCAACCTTCTCTGCTCCTTCCCTGCAAGTGGAGGGCCAACCTCCAGGGAGCTCCTTAACCCAGAGACTTGGGTGAGAGCCGCCATTTTCTCTCCATTAAGTTTCTAAATTGGGAGCAGCCAGCTGGGAGGCACAAGCCCCACGAGTCTCAGGGGACTTGCAGTGCGGCAGGGACAAGACAAGCTCTAGTCAGAGACACTAAGAACATCTAACACCAAAAATCAAGAGATGG
>NW_022196914.1:50975149-50975608 GCF_008632895.1 Mastomys coucha
CAAAAAGAGACAACTCTGGAATTAGAAATCTTAGGTAAGAAGTAAGGAAACATAGATGCAAGCATCACCAACAGAATACAACAGATAGAAGAGAGAATCTCAGGGGCAGAAGATGACATAGACAATATTGAGAGAACAGTCAAAGAAAATGCAAAAAGCAAAAAGTCCATAACCCAAAACATCCAGAAAATCCAGAACACAATGAGAAGACCAAATCTAAGGATAATAGGTATAGAAGAGAGTGAAGACCTCCAACTTAAAGGACCAGTAAATATCTTCAACAAAATTATAGAAGAAACCTCCCTAACCTAAAGAAAGAGATGCCCCCCGTGATCATACAAGAAGCCTATAGAACCCCAAATCGACTGGACCAGAAAAGAAATTCTTCCTTCCACATAATAGTCAAAGCACCAAATGCACAAAACAAAGAAAGAATACTAAAAGTAGTAAGGGAAAAAG
>NW_022196914.1:50976091-50984424 GCF_008632895.1 Mastomys coucha
AGAGGACCTTGGCCCTGTGAAGGTTTTGTGCCCCAGTGTAGGGGAATTCCAGGGCCAATAAGTGGGAGAGGGTGGAGTGGCAGGCATGGGGAGGGTGGAGGCAACCAGATTTTGTTTTAGTTGTTTTTGTTTGTTTCTTTGTTTTTTGGAGGGGAAACTGTGAAAGGAGAAATTTACATGTAAATAAAGAAAATATCTAATTAAAAAAAAAGACAGTAGTTACTATCTAGGTCAGGTATGGGGGTGATCTATATATTGGATACACAGCAGCCTCCTGCCTCAGTGAGAGTGAGGACAATCTCTTCTGATTGGTGTGGTGGTTTGAATGATGGAGTATCCCCCATACACTGGTATTTAAACACATGTCTTTCAATTGCTGCCACTGTTTGAGGATATTTAGGAAATACAAGGGTAGGATTTGGGACTCTTATGCCTCTGCAACTATGAGCCAAAATAAATTCTTTCTTCCATAAGTCACTTTTGATCATGGTATTTCATCACAACAGCATAAAGTAACTTACCAAATCACCTTATTGCTTTGTTTCTTTGTAAAATGAATTATTTTAATATGCAGTGTAAATAGTGAATTAATATGGTGGTCATATCTCTTTACCCTAATTGATTCTCCAAAACCACACAGGAAAACAAAGATTCATTTTAAAGACTCATCTCAGTACCTGGAAAGTCTAATTATCTATCCTAACCCCTAAGCTAATCTAGCTACCTCCCAGCCATGATCTCAAATAACTATAATTAGACTTTCCACTTCTCTGCTGAACTCTTCTTCCTTCTTCCTTGTGTCCAATCTGTTTCCAGACCCCTTCCCCAAGGCTCCAACACACAACTCCTTCTCTCCTCTGTCTCCCTCTGTCTATGTCTCTGTCTCTCTCAGTGTTTCTCTTTCTGTCCACCTCCCTCCCTCCCTCTATCCCTCCATTCCTTCATCCCTCTCTCCCTCTCTCTTTCTTTCTCTCTCCTTCCCCCTGGCTGATAGAAGTTCCACCCTATTGTCTCTAAACCATCAGAGCTGTTGGGTGATCAGCATTGATAAGACAATGAATAAATGGCAAGAATTGATTATACAAACTTGAGACAGGAGATCCTTGACATAACATTACAATGCAGTGTCCAAATTGAAACAAGATCAGAGGGCATTGAGTTACACCAGGATAACCTTTACATAGTGCACAAAAACATGCCCACATTTCTTACTTAAAAGATATTCCAAAAGATTTGCCTCGATGTCATCCCATGAATGAGAAATATCCTGCTTAGGCTCACATGTTCAAATATTTGGTCCCCAGCCAGTGGTACACTTTAGGAAGTTGAGGCCTAGCTGGAAAAAATCGATCCTGGAAGATAAATCTTGAGGCATATAGCTCTGCTCTGCATTCAATCTCCTCTATACTTCCTGACAGAAGAGAAATGAGCAGTGCCTCACTCTCCTGCCACCATATCTGCAGCTGCTCCCGTAATTTGCCTCTCACCAGGTATTTTGTCTCCAAAATGAGAAAAGTAATGAAGACGTATGACATACAAAAATTCTTTTGAGCTAGAACTTCCTTTACAACAAAAGTCATGTTCTGTGTAAGCCTGCCCACTGAATTTGAATCAATGTCATTTAATTAACGTGTTTATAGTGCATACATGATAATACGTATTAATTAAAATTTTTGCATATGCGTATGTCATGTATGTTTGTGTGAGCATGTTTATATGTATAGAGGTACATACATGTGTGCTGGTGTATGCATGTATATAAATACATTTGGAGACTCAATGTTGACAGTGGGTATCTTTCTCAGTCACTCTCCACCTAACATATTGAGACAGGCTCTTTCACTAAACCCAGAGCTTGACCTTTCAGCTAGTCTAGTAGCCAGTTTACTCCAAGGGTTTCCTAACTCCACCTTCCTTGGACAGGGATTATAGATGGGATGCTATTTACCTGGATTGTAGAGACAGAAACTCTGGTCCCCACACTTGTGCCACAAGCACTTTACTTGCTGAACCATCTTCCTATGATTTGACTTTCTTACATCAAACATCTAGAAGTTAAATAGCTTATTTGACCTCAAACCTGTAGTTGAAGGTTCTTGGTCATGGTTTGTAAGCCAACAGAAGGTGTTTGTTAATGACTTGCCTCCTGTTGTTTAAATCAGAACCACAGCCTGGAGAATGAACAGATGGCTGAGAGTGTCTGGGCTCCATGAACCATGACCACAGTTGCCAGTATGGTAGCAGGAGCTCTACAAAACGTATCTTAACGTCTTTCTATCTTATGAACAACAATAGGGTAGAAGGCTCAAGGCCAGATCACAAAATTAGACAAAGAATTATCAAATGATTAAGGAGAAGAACCAAAAGTCCTTTCATTTTAATCTTCAGGACAGCGATAAATGAATAACAGAAATAATTACTCCAAATGTCAGACCTTTATGTTGTAGGTCAGATTCTAAATATGCATGCATGACCCAGGCCTGCCTAGTGACACCATCAAGATGCATAATATCCCTTTTATTCATAATTTATTTTTTATTATGTTGCATCCCCATTGCAGCTCCCCTTCCCTCCTCTCCTCCCATTCCCATCCTTATGAGTCCCTCTCTACATTACCCTCTCTTCTTCTCTTCAGAGAAGGGGAAGCACACCCACCCACCATGGATACCACCCCCTGAGACATCTAGTCCCAGGAAGACTAAGCACCTCCTTTCCTACTGAGGCCCAACCAGGAGTCTAGGTAGGGGAAGAGGATCCAATGGTAGACAAGAGAGTCAGAGACAGACCTACTCCAATTGTTAGGTGACCTACATGAAGACCAAACTGCACATCTGCTACAAAAATGGGGAGAGGCAGTTAGGTCCAGCCCCTGCACGCTCTTCAGTTGATGTTTCAGTCTCAGTCCCCATGAGCCCATGTTTGTTGACTCTGTATATCTTATTGTAGTATCCTGGACTCATCTGGCTCATTCAATTCTATTCACCACTCTTCTTCAAGACTCCCCAAGCACCACCTGATATTTAGCTATGGGTCTCTGCATCTGTTTCCATTTGCTGTAGGAATGGATAAGATCAAAAACTCAGTGATAACACATGCTAGTGAAGATGTGAAGCAAGAGGAACATTCCACTACTGCTGGTGGGAGTTACAAATTTTTCCGAGCACTTTGGAAATCAATTTGGCAGTTTCTCATAAAATTGAGAATAATTCTACCTCAAGAACCAGTTACACTCCTGGGCATATAGTCAAAAGACACCTCACTATCCTATAGGGACACTTGATCAGCTATGTGTATAACATTCCTTAATCCTTCTCTAAATGCACATTTCTGTTTCTCCTCACATTGAGGCTGACCTTTCAAAAAATTTAGATTACCTTAAAGGACATGGTTATCAGAAACAACCCCTCCTAATTTTATTTTTGCATTTTCTTTAAAATAATATTTTACCCAAATGCACAGTGCATGAAAAACTGACCCCAGAGTTCAGTTTCTTCAGCATAGCACTGCCTTATTCCTGTTGGATGAGAATCAACATATTGAACACTCCCTCTTATTCCCAGAGCATCTCAGCTTGAAGAGCAAGTTATTATGTTATTATTCCTGGACCTGAATCTAGATTTCTGACACCTGGCTCACTGCTCTTTTCTACCATATCAGTTATTCTTAATTATGACCAAATATCTCCATCAGGAGGTTGCATACAGAATGAGCTCCTTCTAGGTTACCAGGCTATTATAAAGGTGGTTTGGGCATATCAGGAGGAGAACAAAATTCTGCTTTTCTAATAATTTATATAAAATAAGCAAGGCTGGAAAGTTACCCCCTTTTTAACCTTGGGGTGAGCTCCAACATTTGCCCTATGTTTGGATATTGTGTCAAGTCAATTCACAGCTATATTGAA
Organism: Mastomys coucha; assembly: GCF_008632895.1. Classification (NCBI taxonomy): domain Eukaryota; kingdom Metazoa; phylum Chordata; class Mammalia; order Rodentia; family Muridae; genus Mastomys; species Mastomys coucha. Next base: position 50,979,993 of record NW_022196914.1, read on the forward strand.
AGAAAGTCTAGGGACTTTTTCCCTCAGATTTATAAATCCACAGCTATTTTTCAAATTGCTTCTTTTTTTGAGTTATTTAACTACTCATTTCATATCACTGTATCATCTGCCAAGGTCTAACATCCACTGTGACGAAATTTCCTGATTGTTTTCCTTATCATTGTAAAAGACCAGAGCATGACCTGTTTTCCTTCCTCCAGTTAGACATGACAGATAATTTAACATCAATTAATTAATCAGATCACTTGCTGCTGGATCCAAGAAAGATTGCAGCCAATAATCTGTTGAATATGAGTGCCCCTCTATAATGCATAGGAAGTGGAGCCTAGGCATGGGGCAAAACAGAAGGCATGTGCTCTAACCTTCAACAGCTCTTCCAGGACATTGCTTTATACTTGTTGATGTCCCCATGTTCAATTCCTCTTTGCATCTGTGAACCTTTCAGGGGGAAGCGTCTTCCCATACACAGAGAATGCAATTGTCATAAACAAATGGCAATAAAAAGCCAACTGATGTGGTCAGGATAGGCCTAAGCCTGAAGGAAATGACAGTGCTTTGGTGTTTCATGAGAAATGCCTTTGTTCTAGGAGCGTTTCAGATACAGACCTGCATCTTCTCCACTTTGTCATCATATTTATGAACTGTAAATCCTCACTTTATGGAAATATAAAATACAGAATTTCAAAATCTTAAATCAACCTAAGAACTCTACAACCACAGGAGTTCAAGTCAATGAGCATGCCTTCAAAAATACTGATATTTAATAGACTTCTGGGAAAAACAAACAATGGGTTTCTAATGCACACTATTTTTTATACCCTGAAAGGATGGTCATGGGAGACAGCTAGCATGTAAAAAGAGTAAAGATTGCTGTGGAGAATGCACTTTCTGAGACCCAGGTCAGTATGACCTAAACAATAACAATGAGGTAGCCTCCTGGGGAATCTGGCCTGGGACCTCTAACAAACCACCATTGTTTCCACAGAGGAATAGTTCACTTTTGTAACAGGGAACTACAATGTTGGATATGCATCTCAACTCTTAAAAGGAAGGAAAATAACTGTTTAAGGAACCCATTTCCAATTGCACAGCAATTTATATTTATAAACTGAAGGCTTGGAGTGTCGCCTTCCCTCCTAGACTATTTCCCATTATTTGTGGACACAGTCCTGTCCTAGTGCCTGGTCTCTTCATGAACTGTCTGCTGACTCTTACTAATGATGTATTACAATACATTCAGCCTCACCAATGTTTAGCCAGCTGGTAGCCCATGTTAGCCAATCCAAATATTTCATTGTTGGGTGAAACAGTTTCACAGGCAACCACAGGTTTTAGGAATGTAAATTTTATTAAAGCTTACCCCACATGCCACAACAATGTGGAACGCAAAGCTATTCACCCTAAGTTGCTCAGTGAAACTCATTGCAAAGAATTTCCATCATGTCACTGAACAATGTAAAAAAAAAAAAATGCAACTGATCTGCATGGAACTTGACTTGCAGAGGCATGCATAAGTGCTAGTGTCCTGAATACCAATAGGAAATTGTGTTTCTTTCATGGTAAGGTGAAGATTTTTGTGCACACAGTGCATAGCAAAAGTAGAGAGGCAAGGGGCTATTAATATCCTCAGTAGAAAACTGTATAATGAACTATGTAGTCTTTATCTTTCCAGTCTGAAACAGTGGCTGTGCGAAACAGCGATGCCTAAGTTCTGAAAGCATATAGTAAACCTATCCACTCATCCAGTAACACAGCATTCTTGTGTACTTCTATAAATGCTACTTTTACTATTTAGGAATGAAAGGTTTTCATCTGCCAGTGTGATCCACAAATTCCAAAAAAGCTACACTTTGTAAGAGGGCCATAACCCCATTTGTAGATACTTTTATCAGCCACCGTTGGACCTAGCACTGGAAAACATAGTCCAGAGCTGCTCTGTAACCTGTAGTGATTAAGGACACTTCAGCAGGTTCAATGGTGCCACTGACACGTGAAGAGTTAAGCTACCCTGCCAATACTGTCAGAAAGGGGTGAAGCTTGTAATGAAGACATGGCACTGACGCACTAAAGTTAGGGTCAGACAGTTCATAGTGTACAGCAACACATTAACATTGACATCAGCTGCAGGGAGATTGCTAGAGATGTTACCTACATAGAGAAACACAAGCAAGACTCAAACAAGTTAAAAGTTGTTGTATTGCCATTGTGCTGTGCCTGGCACTCTACTCTACTATAATCATTACATTTAGTGACCCAGATGGTGTTTTATATTTATAAAGTTGTATATTGTAAATCCGTAGCCTATATTCAATTGTTCTCAGAATTTATGATTAATTAATTTTATTGAATGCTGAAAACTATAAAAAATACTATTCTGTAAACATACAACATGAAAGTATGGAATAAATCTAAATAGCTACATTTATCCATCCAATACTCAATTGTGACTAATTTATTTTTTTCATTTTAATCATATATGCTCCATTAGTTTATTACTGGTACAGTCTAGAGAATTACTATGCATTCATAATACTCAAGACCTTTTTGGTGTTTAACAGCTAGATATTCTTATTTATTAGATATTCTCTTTATTTATATGTCATATTTCCCAGTTTCCCCTCCAAAAAAAAAAAAAAGCAAAACCAAAAAACAACAACAAGAACAAACCCCTGTTGCCTCCCCCCTCCTCCTGCTCACTACCCCACCCTCTCCGACTTACTGGACCCAGAATTCCCCTACACTGGGGCACAGAATGTTCACAGGGCCAAGGTCCTCTCCTCCCATTGATAACCAATTAGGCCATTCTCTGCTATACATATGTTGGTGGAGCAATCAGTCCCACCATGTGTACTCCTTGGTTGGTAGTTTAGTCCCTGGGAGCTCTGAGGGTACTAGTTAGTTCATATTGTTGTTCATTCTAAGGGGAAGCAAACCCTTCAGCTCATTCAGTCCTTTCTCTAGCTCCTGCATTTGGGGAACCTATACTCAGTTCAATGGATAGACTCTACTTCTGTACTAGTTGGGTACTGTCAGAACCTATATCAGCCTGGATTGTCCTTCCTTCAGTCTCTGCTCCATAGTTAGTCTCTACAACTCCTACCATGGGTATTTTGTTCACTCTTTTAAGAAGGAATGAAGTGTCCACATTTTAGTCTTCTTTCTTCTTGAGTTTCTTGTGGTTTGTGGATTGTACTTTGTGTATTCCGAACTTCTGGGCTAATGACCACTTATCAAAGAGTGCATATCATGTGTGTTCTTTTGTGACTGAGTTACCTCACTCAGGATGATATTCTCCAGATCCATCCATTTCCCTAAGAATTTCATAAATTCGTTGTTTTTAATAGCTGAATAGCTATTAAAAACATTGTGTAGATGTACCACATTTTCTGTATCCATTCCTCTGAGGGACATCTAGCTTGTTTCCAGTTTCTGGCTATTATAAATAAGGCTGCTATGAACATGATGGAGCATGTGTCCTTATTACATGTTGGAGCATCTTCTGGGTATATACCCAGGAGTGGTATAGCTGGGTCATTTGGTAGAACTATGTCGAATTTCCAGAGGAACTACCAAACTGATTTCCAGAGAGGTTGTGCCAGCTTGCAATCCCACCAGCAATGAAGGAGTGTTCCTCTTTCTCCACAACCTCTCCAGCATCTGCTGTCAACTGAGTTTTTGATCATAGCCATTCTGACTGGTGTGAGGTGGAATCTCAGGGTTGTTTTGATTTGCATTGCCCTGATGACTAAGGATGTTGAACATTTCTTTAGGTGCTTCTCAGTCATTTGGTATTCGTCAATTGAGAACTCTTTGTTTAGCTCTGTAACCTATTTTTAATAGAGCTAATCTGGTTCTCTGGAGTCTAACTTCTTGAAGTCTTTGTATACATTAAATATTAGCCCTCTATCAGATATAGGATTGGTAAAGATCTTTTCCCAATTCGAGGCTCTTCCCCACTTTCTTTTCTATTAGTTTCAGTGTATCTGAAAAGATGTTGGATTACCTTGATGGACTTCTGTATATTGAACCATCCCTGCATCCCTGGGATGAAGCCTACTTGATCGTGGTGGATGATTGTTTTGATGTGTTCTTAGATTCGGTTTGCAAGAATTTTATTGAACATTTTTCCATCGATATTCATAAGGGAAATTGGTCTGAACTTTTCTTTCTTTCTTTTTTTTTTTTTTGGTATTCAGAAAGTATTTTTTTTTTTAGTTGAGAAAAATCTGTTATTCTTGATAAACTCATAAGGATAATCAATTATTCAAAAATAAAAAGCCACAAAGCTGAGGGAAATGAAGTGTATGTGCCATTTTCTCAGATATAGCCTTACACTATGGACATCACAGTTCTCATTTCACATGGTTTTTCTCTGATTATTTTATTTCCTTGGTATGCTACATAATTGTAAGATTTCTTTTTTTTTTTTTTT
>NW_022196914.1:50985227-50985544 GCF_008632895.1 Mastomys coucha
GTTTCAAGGTTCTGGCTATTATAAATAAGGCTGCTATGAACATGGTAGAGCATGTGTCCTTGTTACATTTTGCAATATTTTTTGGGTATATGCCCAGGAGTGGTATAGCCAGGCCCTCTGGTAGTACTATGTCCAATTTCCAGAGGAACCGCCAAACTGATTTCCAGAGCTGTTGTACCAGTTTGCAATCCCACCAGCAATGAAGTAATGTTCCTCTTTTGCCACAACCTGTCCAGCATCTGCTGTCAACTGAGTTTTTTATCCCAGCCATTCTGACTGGTGTGAGGTGAAATCTCAGGGTTGTTTTGATTTGCATT
>NW_022196914.1:50988927-50999548 GCF_008632895.1 Mastomys coucha
GTTGGAGGTCTTCACTCTCTTCTATACCTATTATCCTTAGATTTGGTCTTCTCATTGTGTTCTGGATTACCTGGATGTTTTGGGTTACGGTCTTTTTGCTTTTTTGCATTTTTTTGACTGTTCTCTCAATATTGTCTATGTTATCTTCTTCCCCTGCGATTCTCTCTTCTATCTCTTGTATTCTGTTAGTGATGCTTGCATCTATGTTTCCTTACTTCTTACCTAAGATTTCTAATTCCAGAGTTGTCTCTTTTTGTGATTTCTTTATTGTTTCAACTTCCATTTTTAGGTCCTGGATGGTTTACTCAATTCCTTCACCTGTTTGTTTGTGTTTTCCTGCAATTCCTTAAGGGATTTTTGAGTTTGCTCTTTAAGTGCTTCTACTTGTTTACTTATGATCTCCTGTAATTCTTTATGGGATTTTTTTGTTTCCTCTTTAAGGCTTGTACCTCTTTACCTGTATTCTCCTGTGTTTCTTTAAGGGAGTTATTCATGTCCTTCTTAAGATCCTCTATCAACAATGTGAGATATGATTTAAGATCCAATTCTTGCTTTTCAGGTGTTCTGGGATATCCAGGACTTGCTGCAGTGGGAGTACTAGGTTCTGATGAAGCCAAGTAGTCTTGGTTTCTGTTGGTAGGATTCTTGCGTTTGCCTTTCGCCATCTCTTGATTTTTGGTGTTAGATGTTCTTTGTGTCTCTGGCTAGAGCTTGTCCTGTCCCTGCTGCCCTGCAAGTCCCCTGAGACTCGTGGGGCTTTTCCTCCAAGCTGGCTGCTCTGGTCTTAGAAACTCACCAGAGAGGAAATGGCGGCTCTTGCCCGAGTCTCTGGCTTAAGGCGTTCCCTGGAGGTAGGCCTCCACTTGCAGGGAAGGGGCAGAGAAAGATGCTGATCTTCCTGTCACTCGGAAGCTGAGAGGATCTTGTCCCTGCCACCCTGCAGCTCCCCTGGGAGTCGTGGGGCCTGTAGCTCCAGGCTGGCTGCTCGGGTCTCCAGTTTTCTTTCTTTGTTAGGTCTTTGTGTGGTTTAAGTATAAGAGTAATTGTTGCTTCATAGAACGAATTGGGTAGAGAACCTTCAGTTTTTATTTTGTTGAATAGTTTGAGGAGTATTGGTATTAGGTCTTCTTTGAAGGTTTGATAAAACTGTGCACTAAACCCATCTGGTCCTGTGGTTTTTTTGGTTGGGAAAATATTATTACTGTTTCTATTTCATTAGCAGATATGGGACTGTTTAGATCATTTATCTGACCTTGATTTAACTTTGGTACCTGGTATCTGTCTAGAAAATTGTCGATTTCATCCATGTTTTCCTGTTTTGTTGAGTATAGGCTTTTGTAGTATGCTCTCATAATTTTTTGGATTACCTCTGTTGTTATGTTTCTCTTTTCATTTCTGATCTTGTTTATTAGGATACTGTCTCTGTGCCCTTTAGTTAGTCTGGCTAAGGGTTTATCTATTTTGTTGATTTTCTCAAAGAACCAGCTCCTGGTTTGCTTGATTCCTTGTATAGTTCTTTCTGTTTCTATTTGGTTGATTTCTGCCCTGAGTTTGATTATTTCCTGCCTTTGACTCCTCTTGGGTGAATTTACTTCTTTTTGTTCTAGCGCTTTCAGGTGTGCTGTCAAATTGCTGGTGTATGCGCTCTCCAGTTTCTTTTTGGAAGCACTTAAAGCTGTTAGTTTTCCTCTTAGGACTGCTTTCATTTTGTCCCATAAGTTTGAGTATGTAGTGTCTTCATTTTCATTAAACTCTAAAAAGTCTTTAATTTCTTTATTTCTTCCTTGACCAAGATATCATTGAGTAGAGTGTTGTTAAGCTTCTACATGTATGCGGGCTTCTATTGTTTATGTTGTTATTGAGGAGCAGCCTTATTTCATGGTGATTTGATAGGATACAAGGAATTATTTCAATCTTCTTGTATCTGTTGAGGCCTGATATGGTCAGTTTTGGAGAAGGTACCATGAGGTGCTGAGAAGAAGGTATGTCCTTTTGTTTTAGGATAAAAAGTTCTATAGTTATCTGTTAAATCCATCTGTTCCATAACTTCTGTTAGTCTCACTGTGTCCTGGTTTAGTTTTTGTTTCTATGATCTGTCCATTGCAGAGAGTGGGGTTTGAAATCTCCCATTATTGTTTTGTGCAGTGCAATGTGTGCTTTGAGCTTTAATAATGTTTTTTTTTTTTTATGAATGTAGATGCCCTTGCATTTGGAGCATAGAGGTTCAGAATTGAGAGTTCATCTTGGTAGATCATACCTTTGATGATTATGAAGTGTCACTCTTTATCTTTTTTGATCACTTTTCTTTTCTTGATCAAATAAAATCTGTTTTATTTGATATTAGAATGGCTACTCAAGCTTTTTTCTTGGGACCATTGGCTTGGAGAATTGTTTTCCAGCCTTTTATTCTGAGGTAGTGTCTGTCTTTGTCACTGAGGTAGGTTTCCTGTATACAACAAAATGTTGGGTCCTGTTTACGTACCCAATCTGATAGTCTATGTCTTTTTATTGGGGAATTGACTCCATTGATATTAATAGATATTAAGGAAATGTAATTGTTGTCTCCTGTTATTTTTGTTGTTAGAGTTAGAATTCTGCTCATGTGGCTATGCTCTTTTCGTTTTGTTGGAAGGTTACATTTGTGCTTTTTCTAGGATGTAGGTCCCCTCCTTGTGTTGGAATTTTCCATTTATTTCAAGACCCTTATGTTGTACACAGCAAGACACTGGCACACACAAGCTGAAAGTGTATATGGATTTTATAATATTGGACCTATTTCACCAATTACCAAATTAGAGAGACCATTGAATGAAATTCAATAAATTCCTAATTCCTCATATTTTTGGATTTCAATCAGTTAGGTTATGTTGGTAATAATCATTTTCATATTAAGATATTAAGAAATAGTAATTGTTACTTCCTGGTGTTTTTGTTGTAAGGGGTGGAATTAGGTTTCTGTGGATTTGTTGAAAGATTACTTTCTTGCTTCTTCTAGGGTGTAGTTTTGTTCCTTATGTAGATGTTTTCCATCTATTATCCTTTGTAGGGCTGGATTTGTGGAAAGATATTGTATAAATTTCATTTTGTCATGGGATATCTTGTTTTCTCCATCTAAGATAATTAAGAGGTTTGCTGGGTATAGTAACCTGGGCTGGCATTTTTGTTCTTGTAGGATCTATATGACATCTGCCCAGGATCTTCTAGCTTTCATAATCTCTGGTGAAAAGTATGGTGTAATTCTGATAGGCCTGCCTTTATAGGTTACTTGACCTTTTTCCTTTACTGCTTATAAAATTCTTGCTTTGTTTAGTGCATTTGGTGTTTTTATTATGTGACAGGACGAATTTCTTTTCTGGTCCAGTCTATTTGGAGTTCTGTAGACTTCTTGTATGTTCATGGGCATCTCTTTCTTTAGGTTAGGGAAGTTTTCTTCTATAATTTTGTTGAGGATATTTACTGGCCCATTACACTGGGAGTCTTCACTCTCTCTTCTATACCTATTATCCTTAGGTTTGGTCTTCTCATTGCATCCTGGATTTCCTGAACGTTTTGGGTTAGGAGCTTTTTACTTTTTTCATTTTTTTTTTTTTTTTGGCTGTTATGTCAATGTTTTCTATGCTGTCTTCTACCCCTGAGATTCTCTCTTCTATCTCTTGTATTCTGTTGGTGATGCTTGCATCTACAACTCCTGATTTCTTTCCTAGGTTTTCTATCTTCATAGTTGTCTCTCTTTCTGATTTCTTTATTGTTTCTATTTCCATTTTTAGATTCTGGATGGTTTTGCTCATTTCGTTCACCTGTTTGATTATGTTTCCCTGTAATTTTTTAAGGGATTTTTGTGTTTCCTTTTGAAGGGCTTCTAACTGTTTACTTGTGTTCTCCTGTATTTCTTTGAGGGTACTATTTATGTCTTTCTTAAAGTCCTGTATCATCATCATGAGAAGTGATTTTATATCTCAATCTTGCTTTTCCGGTGTGGTGGTGTGTCCAGAACTTGTAATGTTGGGAGTATTAGGTTCTGATGATGCCAAGTAGTCTTGGTTTGTGTTGTTTATTTTCTTGTGCTTGCCCTGCTTCATCTGGTTATCTCTAGTGCTACCTGCCCTTGCTAAATCTGACTGAAACCTGTCATTGCTGTGATCCTGGTTATGTCAGAACTCCTCAGAATCAAGCTGTCCCTGCCATCCTGTGCTTCTGGGATCCTGTGACCCTGGGCTTGTTAGAGCACCTGGGAGTGGAACTTACTCTGGATGTGTTTTGGGAATGACTGCAGAGTTTGCACCCAAGGTCTGCTCAGGGCACCAGCTGGCCCAGACAGACCGGAAGCAACCTGAGTCACTGGACTGGCAGAGTTCCTGTGTGCCTGGGTCCTGCTGGTCTCCATTACTCCCGGTGTTGGGACAGATGTTTTGTCCTCCTCATCTCTGATCCTGGGCCTGTTAGAGTGCCTGGGAGTGGAGCTTCTTCTGCATGTTGTGTGACCTGAAGGCATAATTTTATACTCTTAACTGTGTATGAACTATTTTTTTCATTCTCATCCAATACCTCTTATTAGAGTTTTAAAGTATTCCTCCTATGGGTCTACACGTATTTTGTGTTCTTGATATCTATACAATATGGGAAGGTACTAAGTTTAATCATAAAGGATTTTTTGGAGGATTTTTGGATTGGTTGTTTTTATTTGTTTTTTACTTTCACATTCCCTTCTTTTGTTGCTGGTAAACAGACAGGAAAGAAATAAAGTGATTGACTTTTAGGCATTCCCTTTATGTTTTACTTTACTTTTCAATAATTGTTTATTAATTCAACAAAAAAATATTTTGAGATATCTGTCTTTATATTATATATATACATATATTTACATGTATATATACATATATATTTGTATACATATTAATAAAAGTTATAGGGTACCAAAAGGTAATGAATACATTTAAAAGTGGGAATATAATAAAGATAGAATTGAAAAAAAACAATGGAAATATTGTAAGGAGTCTGTGAAATGATGAATGACCAGGTAACTTGACTAACTAGTCAAAATAGACCAGATCATTAGTTCTACACATCATTTCCACTTTTGGACCCTAGAGTTACCTTTCAGTAACATTGAAAATGTTATCTGATGTCTAGGTTTTTGTTATAATGAAAAATAGTAAGATTAAACAAGTATCTCTAATTTTTAAATAGCATGTTTACACAGAACTAGACATTTTAAAGAAAGTCACCAGCACTTAGTTGTCCAGGCAAGATGTCATCTTGCTAATATGTTGTCAGGAATATTTTAAGGTAATATTTTGCTACTTTTCCTTATCAATTGGGAGATTAAGATGTGTTGAAAAATATATTATGATTTTATGCAATTATTTCCACTAATATTAACCTTCCTGTGCTGTGGGTGATGTGCAAAAGGCTGACTTTTAAAAGAATTTCACTACAATAATCTCAGAAGCCAAGTGCTCAGAGCATCATCTCAATTTGTCCATCAAACATGGCAGCTGGGACTCAGAAGGGATTTGTATTACTCCACGTGACCATGGCTATCTGAAGTGTCTAGGGGAGCCAGTAAATCCAGGCTGTATGATTCCAATCCATGAGGTCATCTGTGCACAACGATGCCAATGAGCACAGGGAAGAAGTTAAAATGGGAAGCGGGTCTATGTTTTCAACAAATAGACATGATACTTCCATAAATAAAAGCAAAGAAGATTAATGACTGAGTACTTATACTTATTCACACTTCAGACTAGAGGGCGACTAAAATTGGTTTCATTCTGAGGCCATGTTAAATGAGCCAGGAGCTTTCTGGTCTCACAGAAACACAGCATATTGCATCATGGATGAGTGACGAGATCTATTTAGCAGGCAAGGTCATATAGATTCTAAGTTGAAGATACTTTCTTTTTTAGTCAGAAAGTTTAGTCTCAAATAAACTATCACCCTTTCCACTTTCCTCCCTTCTTATTCTGTATCTTCATCTCTCTTATTGAAATTTTAGACATTTTTTATTTTGCATTATAACAATACTATGTAGCTAAAGTTTCATATATACATGACAATTTTGACATTTAATAACTAAATGAAGTGTTCAGTTCTTAATTACTTATTTTCTTAATTTCTTAAAAGATTTTGTAAATCTTTTTATTAGAAAATTGGCATAATGTCTCTTCACTGCATACCCCGTGAATATACAAGATAACAATAGACCATATTTAACAGTGTCACATAGATAAAGAGCTCTGTACACATTTAAAACATGAGTTTTAGTTCTAGTTCTATACTGAGTAGAATTTTAGGACAGCCACTATATAGATCCTATTCCTTATAATGTCACTTAATGTTTCTCTTATCAGTATGGTCAGTATGGAGCACAATATGTGTTCCGTAGCACATTTTCTTAACTTTCCAATTATCCTGCCACTCCATAAAGATGTTCCTCAGCACAGGTATCATCAGTATATAACAATGGCAAGATCAGCCTCTGGTCAGGGGCTTTATACAGGAACATAGTCAGACATAAGTGATGAACTCTACTTAGGAATTTCAAAGGTCATAAATAGGAGAGATGTTTGATGCAGAGAGTATAGTAAGGCACTTATAGTGAGAACACACATTTTCATTTACAGCTGACGCTAATCTGCGAGGAATTGTCAGCACAGGTACTAAAATCACGCATACAGACACACACGTAGTGTGTAATGGTACATTAATTACTACCTTTTTCTTTCAGGACTGTATTATTTAATTTTATTTCACTGTGACCAAATATCTGACAGAAACAACTCAGGGAAGGTGAATTTTATTTTGTTCATGGTTTAAGGACACAATGCCTCTGGCAACAAGTCTTGGTGGCTGGACCTCTGTGACAGTTGTGAAAGCTTGCAGTTCAACAAATGCACATCTTTGTGGATCAGGAAAGAAAGACCAAGCCCAAGGGGAGGAAGCTGTAACTCTCAAGGTTCACTCATGGCTGTCTAAGTGATCCACCTAGCTCTTACACATCAGAAATTCCAAAAATCTCTCAAAACAACACCACTGACTGGATGCTAAGTGTCCAGCCACATTAGATGGAGAGTGATGCTGCCTATTCAAATGCTAGGGTAGTGTAGAGCATGTTTATTGCACAATATTCAAGTGACTACTTCACAGAATTCCCACTTGGAAATAGAATTCTACTGATGTGACAAATAGACTTTAATAAATGTGCAGGCAAGACTACAAGACCCCAAAGATATGGTGGAACTCTGTGACCGTTAACAAGGAAGGAGGCAACATGTATAGGTGAGAAGGAAGAGGATAAGATGCAGCCCAATGGGCCAAGGTCAGAGAAGAGCCACATGGCAGAACTAGTGAGTCAAGGAAGGAACAGTACCAGAAAATATATCCCAAAGCAGACAACATTTGGGGAAGAAATGATTCCATTTTTTCTCTCATGTCACACTCCTTGTTCCCATTGATGTGTGTAGTTGATCACAACCATTTGAAAGGAGCCCAGGTGCTCCAGGGTCAATGTTTTACAGCCCAGGGTAAGATGAGAGGAACAGAAACTCACTCTGACTTGGAAAAAGGACTGGACAAAATAACCAACACAGGCACTGACCTGTTCCAAGGCAGGTGTTAGTATAATTGGAGCATTTATAATTCATAATAAAGAGCTGAGTCGGAAGAAGTGACAGTATGATTTAGCAGACAGCCATTTGTCCCCAGTGGGTTTAGTAGGCAGGCAATTTCCTTTTGATTCATATTTCTTTTGATTTTTCATTTTTATTGGCACTTAGCTGATAATAAAGAATTGCTTCATCTTCCTGTAATTTTTGTTTGACTTGATGGATGCTTTTCTACATTAAGGCCTTGTTAGCTACTATTGATGGCAGCCATTGGCCACACTAGACACTTTTTATTTTCACATCGGAAACTCTGTTTATGCTTAAAATGTGAACAATACAAACTATCTTCTTGCAATTCTAAAGGTTGCTAATTCTGGTTTAAAGATTTAAGTAAAAATTGGTTCAGATTGATAGAACAGTGGACGTAAATTTTAGGGCTCCATTTAATGTCTTCAGAGCATATGTTGTTGTTGCCTTGGGAAGAAATGAGATTAAAACAAATGGCATCCCTGTGTCATTTGGGAGAGGCTTTTCCCAATGAGCCATGATGCTGAGCAGATTGCTCTTCTTCAGTATGGGACTTTGAATTGTTCTAAAACGTGACACTGAGGTTTGAATAGGCGAAGAATGAGGCTGAGCCCAGAGTGTTCCAAGTTTGAACTGTTTGAAAAGTCAGTAGAGCTTGCTGTTAGCAGGCAGCTTGGCAATTCACTCATTGTCTGAGTTGCAAATGGAGCTGTTTTCTATCTCTTCATGGCCTTTCAGATGTGGAGATTGGACCAGAACTGTCAGCTTAGTTTAGTTAAACTGAAGTCAGTCTCCTTGCTCATGTCTTTAGTTTCTTATGGGGAAATTAACTACAATTTAAACAATATATATTCACATACACATATAAATAAATTTTCAAACTAAAAGAATACTAAGTACAACTGTTTGATTTTATTTTTCTCACTTTTCATCATGTATATTTACTTCTAGAAATACATTTAAAATTCTAGGCAATAAATCTAACAACAAGCACAACTTGGAAGAATAGAAAATATTCACTCTCTTTAATTTGCAATGTTTAGACTCGCTATTATTTGTATTACTAAAAGCTAAATGACTCCAAACATAGTAGCGGAGAAAACATATAAACAAACTCACAAACATGTGAACATCTCAACTTTCCAACAGCAGAGGAAATATTCAGAACCAACATTTCTACCTCTGCTATTCCCCAGAAGGGAGAAAGGAATGAAGTATCAGGAGATGGGAGACATAGATGACACAGATCCAAGGACTTGGGCTGAGGGGTAGGGAGTCTGGAGTAATTGTGAGAGGGACAGGTTTGGGAGGAGGCTTTAACATATACCCAGGAGTTCACTTAGTAAGTAGGAGCAGACTTTCCAGAAAATGGCAGTGAAATCTTTAGGAAGTAATTCTCTTGCCCCAAATGGGGTGAACAGAAAGAGACAATTCTGAGAGTTACGACCTAGGGTAGGTGGAAGCCTCATTAAGGAGTCTATGCCTTGCCTACCTGAGGACATTCAAACTTAGAATTCAAAGTTAAAGAAGAGTGGTTAATGCCAATTTAGTCTTTATTTTAATTGTATGAATATCTGAGTTTCAGGTATTTAAAAGAAGTGTCAACATCAATTTCATCAAACAAGCATTGCATTTGGCTCCATCATTTTTCCCAGTATTGCTTCTTCACTTTTAATTATTTCTTTTATTTGTAGTGATTATAATATAATTACATGATATTCCCCCTTCTATTCCTCCCCTCAAATACTCCCATATAAATCTCATTGCTGTCTTTCATATTCAAGGCCTCTCTTTTTATTAATTGTTGTTATATACATATATATGTATATATTCAAACACACAGAGAGAGAGAGAGTGAGAGAGAGAGAGAGAGAGAGAGAGAGAGAGAGAGAGAGAGACATCATTTAGGAATATATTTTCCTAAATATAACTTGCTCAATCTGTATGTTTTTTGTACGTGTTTTCAGCTATGACCATTTGGAACTGGATAATGAATTGGTCTGCTCTTTCTTGAGGGGGGGGGACTGTTTCTCTTCTCTCAGAACTCTTTAGTTACCTCTAGTTCACTGAATTAAAGAACTATGCTCTTCATTCTTTGAGGCCTCATAAACTTTTCCCTGTCTAGTTCCATACATCTTTTGCTTTGTTCTGTTTTGTTTTTTGTTTTTATTGGATATTTTCTTTATTTACATTTCAAATGTTTTCCCCTTTCCAGGTCTCCCCTTCACTAGCCCCCATCCCATCTCCCCTCCATCTGCCTCTATGAGGGTGCTCCCCCCACCCACTCACCCACCCACCCACTCCTGTCTTCCATCCCTGCATTCTCCTACAATGGGACATTGAACATACCCAGGTCCAAGGGCCTTTTCCTCCCAACAAAGTCATCCTCTGCCACATATGTGACTGGAGCTAGGGGTCGCTCTATGTGTACTCTTTGGTTAGTGTTCTAGTCCCCAGGAGCTCCGGGGGGTCTAGCCTTTTGGCACTGTTGCTCCCTCCATGGGGCTACAAACCCCCTTAGTTCCTTCAGTCTCATCTTCAATTCTTCCATTGGGGACCCCACTCTCAGTTCAATGGTTGACTGCAAGCATCTGCCTCTGTATTTGTCAGGCTCTGACAGAAACTCTCAGAAGACAGTCATGTCAGGCTCCCATCAGCAAGCCCTTCCTGGCATCCACAATAGCGTCCAGGTTTCCTGACTATATATAGGATGCCTAATATCCTCTTATCAATGTGTGGTCTTTTGTGATTGAGTTACCTCACTCAGGATGATATTTTGAAGTTCCATCCATTTGCCTGAGAATTTCATGAAGTCATTTTTTTAATAGCTAAGTAGTCATGGAGTTATTGTGTAAATGTACCACATTTTCTGTATCTATTCCTCTGTTGAGGGACATCTGGGTTGTTTCCAGTTTCTGTCTTTTATAAATATGGCTGCTATGAACATAGTGGAGCATGTGTCCTTATTACATGTTGGAGTATCTTCTGGG
>NW_022196914.1:50999627-51007310 GCF_008632895.1 Mastomys coucha
GGTAGTACTATGTCCAATTTTCTGAGGAACCTCCAGACTGATTTCCAGAGTGGTTGTACCAGCTTGCAATCCCATCCATACATCTTTTGGTGACATTCTTGGTCTGTACATGAATTAGGCTGTCATGTTGGTAAAACTTTATGAGTGTAGATGTTATTAGAAGACAATCTCACAGTGAAATCCTTGAACCTCCAGCTTTTAGAATCTTTCTAGCTCCTCTTCTACAATATCCCCTGAACCTTAGCTGTGGGAGTTGTTTTTCAACGCTCATGTTACTCGTATTGTGTATAGTTTTAGTAACTTTTCATGAATTTGATATTGTGACATTATTGTATGCGTTCATTGCTGCCTATATTCATACCTACTCTAGTCTCCCTCTCACCCTAATACCTCCCTCCTCCCAAAAGTCTCTCTCTGACAATCATGTCTTTTTGTTTGTTCTTGAGTTTAACCAGGATTAATTGTGTGACCATGGGTTTCATAATATACATTGGAGCCCAGTGGGGTTTTCAGTGGGCACACAACTGAAGAAAATGGCTATACCTCCCCAAAAGTCTATCAGTTGTTTCCCAGTATGATCTTTCTTCATGTTATGGAGATCCATTGATGCTACACATATAAGTCTAACTAATTCAGCTTGATGGCTTTATACATTCCATTGCAAAGAACTACTAAAATCCTGGCCAGGATTTTTGGAAAACTGAAAGAGAACCTTCTCATTTTGGAAACCTCTTTTGATTGCAGAACATTCAGGCCTTCCGTTTTATTGATAGATTGTAAAACTCTCTATCTTCCTTGTCCTAAACAGTTATTATATATGGAGAGCCATCTGAGTGTATGATTCCATAGGTAGAGTCCTACAAAGAGTGTCTCAGTGACTGGTTTTTGATGTAAAGAAACACTATGATGAGCAACTCTAAAAAAAGAAGGAATTTAATGGAAGGCTTGTTTAGTTTCCAAGGGTTAGACTATTATCATGATGGGGACCATGTTGGCATGTGAGCAGGAAGAATATTGGAGAAGTAGCTGAGATCTACACCCTGATCCATGGGCAGCAGGCAGGGAGATTATCAATGGGCCTGGCATTGGCTTTTGAAACCTCAAGGTCCATCCCCAGTAACACACCTCTCCCAACAAGGACACACTTTTTTCTCATTTCCTAAGAGACAAGACAGAGAGGGAGCACATCTCCATATGGCTTTCCCTACTCTGACAACTTTTGTCTCCTTCAGACTTCATTTATACATAAAATCATTTCCTCAGAAATGTTATTCATTGATTACACAGCTTTCAAAATACATTTTCTTTTTAAGTCTTCCTTGATTACATAAAATTATTGAAAGAGGAACAAAGCAAGTAAAAAGCAATTTTACGAGAACTAAAATTAAACATTATGATAAAATCAATTTTCTTTCAACTCAATGTCTTCTTCCTTTAGACAGACTCAATTCTCCACTAAAAATTTTGAAGATGGGTGGGTTGAGACAGTTGATCCTGTCTCAACTGGATGCCTTTTTATCTACTAAAGGTAGTCTCTTTGGGCTCCATCTCCCCACTGTTGGGCATGTCTGCAAATGCCACCCCATTGAGTCCTGTAGCTTCTCACATCCCAGGCCTTTAAGACTTTCCAGAGGTCCCCACACCCCCATACCCCAATCCCCACTGCTGCATACTTGGATTTGTTCTCCTTGTCCTCTGGGCTTCTTGCATGTCTCCCTCAACACCTGCTTCTGCCCCATTCCTTTCCCCTCTCTTCTGCTCTCTCCCTACTCCCACCCTACTCCCTCCCTCTGCTTCCCTCAACCTTGTGGTATGGTGGAACATCTTTTGGATATTTTTTCAGGAGTGGTACAGCTGAGTCTTCAGGTAGAACTACAGAGTGGTTGTAGCAGTTAGCAATCCCACCAGCAATGGAGGAGTGTTCCTCTTTCTCCACATCCTCGCCAGCATGTACTGTCAGTTGAGATTTTGATCTTAGCCATTCTGATTGGTGTGAGGTGGAATCTCAGGGTCATT
This sequence comes from Mastomys coucha, assembly GCF_008632895.1. Taxonomy (NCBI): domain Eukaryota; kingdom Metazoa; phylum Chordata; class Mammalia; order Rodentia; family Muridae; genus Mastomys; species Mastomys coucha. The sequence goes on from NW_022196914.1 coordinate 51,001,644, forward strand.
TTGGTTTGCATTTCCCTGATGACTAAAGACTTGAGCATTTCTTTAAGTGCTTCTCAACCATTCAAGATTCTTCTGTTGAGAATTCTGTTCAGCTCTGCAGCCCTTTTATTTTTTTAATTTGGGTTATTTGGTTTTCTGGAGCCTAACTTCTTAAATTCTTTATATACTTTGGATATTAACCCTCTATCAGATGTAGGGTTAGTGAAGATCTTTTCCCAATCTGTCCTCTTGACAGTGTCCTTTGCTTTGCAAAAGCTTTTCAGTTTTATGAAATTGAATTTATCAATTTTTGGTCTTAGAGCATGAGCCATTGGTGGTCTGTCCATGATAATTTTGCCTGTGGCAATGCATACAATGTTCCTTCCTACTTTTTATTCTTTTCAACTTAATGTATCTGGTTTTATGTGGAGGTTCTTGATCCACTAGGACTCAAGCTTTGTACAAGATTATAGATATGCATCAATTTGCATTCTTTTAAATGAAGATCTCCAGTTAGGCTAGCATCATTTGTTGAAGATGCTTTCTTTTTTCCACTGTATGGTTTTGGATTCCTTGTCAAAGATCAAGTGTCTATAGATGTGTGGGTTTATTTTTGGGACTTCAATTCTATTCCATTGATCAACCTGTCTATCTCTGTACCAATACTATGCAGTTTTTATCACTATCATTCTGTAGTATGTCTTGAGGTCAGGAATGCTGATTCCTCCAGAAGTCCTTTAATTGTTGAGAATAGTTTTCACTGTCCTGAGTTTTTTCTTTTTTCATATGAAGTTGAGAATCGCTCTTTCCATATCTATGAAGAATTATGTTGGAATTTTGATGGGAATTGCATTGAATCTGTAGATTGCTATTGGTAAAATAGCCATTTTTACTATATTAATCCTACTGGTCCATAAGCATGGGAGATTTTTCCTTCTTCTGAGGTCTTCTTTGATTTTTTTCTTCATGGACTTGAAATGCTTGTTATACCGATATTTTACATGCTTGGTTAGAGTTACACCAAGATATTTTATATTATTTGTGGCTATTGTGAAGGGTATTGTTTCCTTAATTTCTTTCTCAGCACATTTATCATTTGTATAAAGGAAGACTACTGACTTGTTTGAGTTAATTTTATACCCAGCCACATTGCTGAAGATTTTCCCAGCAGTAGGAGTTCTCTGGTAGAATTTTTCGGTAGCTAATGTATACTATCTTATCATATGCAAATAGTGATACCTTTATTTCTTCTTTGGCAATTTGTATCCCTTTTGTTGTCTAATTTTCTAGCTAGAACTTCAAGTACTATACTGAATAGATAGGGAGCAAGTGGGCTGCTTTGTCTTGTCCCTGATTTTAGTGGGGTTGTTTCAAGTTTCTCTCCACTTAATTGGGTGTTGACTATTGGTTTGCTGTATATTCATTTTATTATGTTTAGGTATTTGTTCATGAATTCCTCATCTATCCAAGACCTTTAACATGAAGGAATATCATATTCTGTCAAAAGGGGTATTTTTTAGCATCTAATGAGATGATCACGTGATTTTTTTTCTTTGAGTGTGTTTATATAATGGATTGTGTTGATAGATTTTTGTATATTGAACCATTCCTGCATCCCTGGGATAAAGACTACTTGATCGTGGTGAATAGTGTTTTTGAATTTTGGATTAGGTTTGTGAGAAATTTATTGAGTTTTGCATCAATATTCATAAGTGAAATTGGACTGAAGTTCTCTTTCTTTGTTGGGTCTTTGTGTGGTTTAGGTATCAGAGTGACTGTAGCTTGACAGAATGGACTAAATAGTATTTCTTCTGTGTCTATTTTATGGAATAGTTTGATGAGAATTGAAATTTGCTCTTCTTTGAAAATCTGGTAGAGTTATGCACGAAAACCATCTGGCCCTGGGCTTTTTCTGGTTTCTGCTGCTTCTATTTCCTTAGGTGATAAGGTGACTCTTTATATAGTTGTCCTGTTCTTGATTTAACTTTGGTAAGTGGTATCTGTCTTCTTTTAGATTTTTCAGCTTTTGAAGTAAGACCTGATTTTTTTTTAATTTCTTCAGTTTCTGTTGTTATGTCTTCCTTTTGCTTATGATTTTGTTAATTCAGATCCTGTCTCTGTGCCTTTTAATTAGTTTGGCTAAACCAGGTCATAAAGGAGTGTCACTTGCATCTGGGGCATTTCTTCCTTAAGTAGGAATGAGAAGTATCCTCTGTATTCTTTCATATGGATAGAAAATTCTAATAAGTAGTTCATATAAGCCCTCATGTGAACAAGCATCACTTAGATGCAGAACTGACCAACAGAGGTATGCAACATTTCTAGGCTTTTCCCTCTTCTAGTTTACCTGATCTCAAAAAAAAGTTATTTTACAAAAGAAACTATTATTCACATACTTGTTGTATACTCTCCATGAAGAACCTGAACTAAGTAATTTGGTCAATTACCTTGGAGACATAAATTCAACGAGTGACTAAGGTATTGATAGATTTCTGCCTTTTCGGAATTTAACAAGTGTGTTTTTTGCATTTCTAGTGTTCATCATATTTATATGATGTGCTGCACACTTGGATCAAAACATAGTAAGCAACAAGAAATGTTTGCAAGACATCCTCCTCTGATACACCAATGCAAAACACCAAGCAAATGTTTTATTTTAATTTCCTGGTATGAGTTTGAGTCTTCATTAATCCTTTTGTTATATATCTTTAAACTATGGCTAAAGGAACATCTGCTCTTTCTGCTGAATCAGAAATCAGTATGGCTGTATCTAGACTCCAAGTGATGCAGAAAATGGAGTCAGTTTCCAAAACATGACTCAATCCTACAGAGCTTGTATATTGACAGTTTATTCCAGAAAAGCCCAGACAATGATCACATGGAATTTGTCTCAAATTCAATTAATAATCTTCCCTCTTTCTCCCCTCTTAACTCTCTCTCTCTCTTTGTGTGTGTCTCTCTCTGACTCTCTCTCTCTGAAAAAGAGAGAAATCATTTCATAACTAATCTTCCAGAAATTCTGTAAGTATATTTTTAAATAAAGAATCATAATGTTCTTTCAGCATCTTCTAGCTTAGAAATAAAATTAATTCTCATAAAATCAGTGGCAGCATTTTTAACCATGATAAAGGAGGCCCCCAAATAAATGTAATTATGGTTGAATTACATACTGCTCCTTCTTTTCCTTCTAAATCTCATACTAAGGGAAAACTTAATTCTCTCTTTTTCTCTATTCTGTCTGTTTTTATTCCAAAACTAATGAGGGGTGAAAGCAGAAAAGAAAATTGTGATTTTGTAAACCAATCTGAAGAGGGTATTCAAATTTTCTCTAAGCCTTTCAGAGCCACTTGGGGCCTTCTGATGAATTTAAGTGTAAATAAACAGTTTTCACATAGCAACAACTTTGCTATGGAAACTTAATGAGTCACAAAATCGCCTGTGGCTGTGGTTGAATTTGTTCTTATCTTTCTTTGTTTTGTGTCTAAAAGAAGCAAACTCTTAAAGGAACAGATACTACATGTGGTTGTGAGCCATACACTCCCTTTTACAATAGCTGAACTTTGTCCTTAAGGAACAAATATAGTCACAGACAATACGAAAGTAAATGTGAATTTGCTGGGTTCCAAGAAAACTTTATTTGTAAAAGGATAGTCCTCCTCTCATCTAGAACAAGAAACATAATGAACTGCACATTCGGATAACATATCTGTGCTTCTTGACATCTTTTTCCATCCAATGGCTTCACCACTGCCTTTTGGCATACTAAAATCTCTGCAATGATTAGAGATATCTTTGTACCACATACGGAAATAGAAAGAGCTTGGAAAAACTTCTGAGACATAAAACAATGGAAAATAATAAAGTTCTGTCTTTACTGTTATCTTATTCAGGTTCTGCCAAACAATGTGTCTCCTATACTTTAGAAATTCTAGAAATTTCCTGTAATAGATAGCTATGTCAAATGCAGACATAAACAAATATACCAATGGATTGTTACTTCATGGAGAATATGAATATATCATTTTATTTCCAAAATAGATATGTATGATTCTTACTCAGCTTTCTGTCACACATTCATAAGTCATAACACTGTCCTGTACATCAAATCTGACATAACAAGCTAAGGTAGTGTTCAACGATCTTTCCCACTGTGCCTTGTCTAGAGGATTTACAAGGCCATAACTGGAAGTGTTATACAAATTTTCCTCAGAAGAGTGCCAATCACTACTTAAGGCTTTTAGGAAAATTCTATGAGGATTAAGCATGAACAACCATATTATTACAAGAGAAAAAGAAACAATTATATAGATAAGTGATCATTAAACTGTCATTTCTCTTCAGCTTATATGTTACATTTGGAATGTTTAAAAAAAATTTAAAAAGTGAAAAAAGAGCCTCCACATTGAATTCCCAAATGCCACAATTTCTTCATCTCTTTGTGTTCACTATTACATTTTCTTTCAACTACCATTTAAAAAAAAAATCTTTATTTTTTAACTGTACTTCAATGACGGAAATTTTTTGTGAAGAAACACACACACATAAAAATGTAAAACCAGTAACCATAATACACAAAATATACACATTATACATAATATATATAATATATAAGCAAACAAAGAAAACAAAAATGCTCAAACAAAGAAATATTAAGCAAAAGTTTACAAAAATACCATTGAGTTTGTTTTGTGCTGACCATATACTACCATGCATTGTGTGTGTATATGATGGATATAGTTAATGTATCCAGTAAGATTCTATCAGAGAGGAATAATCTTTCCTTTACAGGCAGATGCCATTTAGAGACAGTTTCTTAGTTAGGAGTAGAAGCCAGTGTCCACTTGCCCCTCTCATCACTGGGACTCCATCTGGCATGGGTACATGCAGGCCCTTGCTTGCTTTCACTGTCTCTGCCTCAGAACTCTTGCGTCTGAGAGACACTGTTTCCTTGAAGTCCTCTACCACTTCTGGCTCTTGCAATCTGTCTCTTTTTCCTCATAGCTCCTTGAGCCTTGAGAAGAGTTGTTTGATGGGACATCCTTTTTGTTGATTGAGGTGTCAAATGTAAACATTGGAGAAAGGACAGACTCTTCAATAAATAGTGTTTAGAAACCATACATTTGTAAGGCAAAAGACACTGTCAATAGGACAAAATGGCAACCAACAAATTGGGAAAAGATCTTTACCAATCCTATATCTGATAGAGGGCTAATATCCAATTTATACAAAGAACTCAAGAAGTTAGACTCCAGGGAACCAAATAATCCTATTAAAAAATGGGGTACAGAGCTAAACAAAGAATTCTCAACTGATGAATACCAAATGGCTGAGAAGCACCTAAAGAAATGTTCAACATCCTTAGTAATCAGAGAAATGCAAATCAAAACAACTCTGAGATTCCACCTCACACCAGTCAGATTGTCTAGGATAAAAAAAACTCAGGTGACAGCAGATGCTGGAGAGGTTATAGAGAAAGAGGAACACTACTTCATTGCTGGAGGGAATGCAAGCTGGTACAACTACTCTGGAAATCAGTTTGGCAGTTCCTCCAGAAATTGGACATAGTTCTACCGGAGGACCCAGCTATACCACTCCTGGGTATATACCCAGAAGACGCTCTAACATGTAATAAGGACACATGCTCCACCATGTTCATAGCAGCCTTATTTATAATAGCCAGACACTGGA
>NW_022196914.1:51008224-51013370 GCF_008632895.1 Mastomys coucha
TGGCAAGCATGGGGAGGAGGGAGGCAACAGGGGTTTGTTCTTGTTGGTTTTGTTTGTTTGTTTGTTTTGTTTGTTTTTGGAGGGGAAACTGGAAAAGGAGAAATCATATGACATGTAAATAAAGCAAATATCTAATAAAAAAAATAAAAAAAATAAAACGCATAGGAAAACCTCTGGCTTAAAAATGAACTAATAAGAAGGAAAAGTTTAAAGACACTGCACCCACCTCTTAGGGTTAAAGTTAATTAGTGTTTTACTCTAGGATATGTCAATTATGCAATACAAAAAAATCAGTGTAAGTGGGAAAAAAGAAACCATACATTTACATGTAGAGAGCTAAAACATAATCTTAATAAATCTACAACCTTTATAAATCAAGATATATCAACAGCCCAAATTCATGATTTGAAACTTTGAACCTACTAGATGAAAATATATGGGAAGCTTTTAAAGACACTGGGACAGGCAAGGATCTTTTTTTTTTTTTTTTTTTTTTTTTTTTTTTTTTTTTTTGAGTTCTAAAGCATAGGAAACAAAAGCAAAATTTGAAAAATAGGATTGCGTCAAACTAAAAAGGTCCTGAACAGCAAAAATCCAATATAGTGTAGAAACCAGCCATACAAAGGGAGACATTTACTTGACAAGGGGTCAATACCAATATGTAAAAAAAAAAAATCAGGATTAACTTTATTAATTCTTTGAGCATTCCATGCAATGTATTTCATACATATTCACCCTCCTTCTCTTAATTCCTCTCCTTACCACTCTTTTTCCATGCCATCTCTTCCCACTTTCCACTTAATGAGTCCTTCTTCTTCTTCTTCTTCTTCTTCTTCTTCTTCTTCTTCTTCTTCTTCTTCTTCTTCTTCTTCTTCTTCTTCTTTTCCTTCTTCTTCCCATTCTCATTCCCATTCTCCTCCTCCTTCTCCTCCTTCCCCTCTTCTTCTTCCTCCTCTTCCTCCTCTTCCTCTTCTTTCTTCTTTCTCTTCCCCCTCTTCTTCTCCTCTTTCTCCTCTTCCATCTTTTTTTCTCCTTTCCCCATCAAGTTCAGTGTTTCCCAAGCTAGTCTTGGGAATGAGGCCTCCCCCTGGTGAGTAGTAAACCTACTGAGGGTCACATCATTTAGGAAAACTGACTTGCTCTCTAGCAGCTATCAAGTGTCAATCGTTTTTCAGATAGTGGTGGGATTTCATGTCAGCTTTCTCTTTCTATGCTGGGATATTTTCTGACTAGAATTTGTGCAGGTCTTCTGCATGCTTTCTTAATTGCTGTGAGTTGGCATGTGTATCTGCCCTGTTGTGTGTGGAAAAGTTTCATTGATATTACTAACCACCTCTGGGCCTTAGAGGAGAGCTCAGGACTACTACTCTGATGAATGTACATAGTGTTAAAATAACTGATAATGACATCTTTCTACACATTGGTGAGATTATCTCTCAACTTTCATCAAAGAAGCTTCTCCTTGTAGTAAATGGCAACTAACGCAGACATCCCCAACTTGTGAGTGTCCAGAGAATAAAAGAATGTGAAGTGCCAGCCCTAAATGGGACACTCATTTCACACTCCTCCATCGAAGGCTCATGGGTTTTTATGGAAGAGACAGTAGAAAGATCCAAAGAGCCAGAAGAAATGTTTAAAGTGACCAAAAATAAGGAGTCCAATTTAGAATGGGAAGAGATCAAAACAAATGGTCAGGAAAATACATGGAAGTGCTCAAAATCACTAGCTAATATATAAACACAAATCAAAACCATAACTAAACATCACCTCATTCTAGCCAAAACAGTGTTTGTTGAAAATAAAAAATAAACTGGGTGTGGTGGTATACAATCAATCCCAGCATTTAGGAGACTGGGACATGAGGATCACAAGTTTGAGGCCAGCATGAGCTATGTTGCAAGACCCTTTCCTTTAAAAAATGAAAATAAAAACCAAATAAATAAGGCTGCCAAAGATGTAAAGAAAAGTGAACTCATAAACAATATTAATGAGATTTTAAATTAGTATGAATAACCATGTGTAGATCACTCAAAAAAGTATAGATAAATTGCTATATCCAATCTTCTCTCTTCTGGGCATACATCCAATGGAAATAAACTCTGTTTACCAAGATGATGTATTTATAGAGGCACTATTCACAATAACTAAAATCAGCCAGCATGCTCCACAGAAGATGAACTGATAAGAAAGTGTAGTGTAGCTCTACAATGGAGAATTATTCAGTTATAAAGAAGAGTGAAGTCATGTCACTGTTAGAAAGGTGGATGGAATTTAAAGATATTATGTCAAATGGAATAAACTAGACAAGCTTTGCATGTTCTTTTTCATACATGGAAATTTTAAAAAGATGTTCTGAAAGTAGACTCACAAACATTAGGATAGACACACAGGAAACACAGATTGAATTTGTCCATTGCACACGATATGTATCTGTAGAAATGTACTAAGTCCACTACATGGAAAAGTGATATGTTTAATATCAGCTGTGGTCTTAATTTTTATTCCAAATTGATCTTTCTTTTTAAAAATACAATTATTCTTTCACAATTGTTTTTCATTTTCAAATAGTCTTACATTATAATATAATTACATCATTTCTCCTTCCTTTTTCTTCCTCAAACCCCTCTTTTAAACCCTCCCCACATGTGGGGGAGTGTTCCATTGTGTTTAATTAGGGTTTTCTGCATGAGCATCCAAGGGTGGTACTTACTTGAAATTGGATTATAGGTAATTGGCCAGTGGATACATGAATGAGAAATATGAAACACCTTCCTCCACAAATTTTGACTGTCAATATGTTTTCTGGAAGCTTATCTTACAAATGTCTATCTCATCTACTATAGAATGTTAGTGAACTCAGTCTTGTTCAAATAGCCACTATTCAGATGAGTTCATATTTGCAACAACCCATTCATATTCATGAGAAAACATTTTACTGCATTTCTTCCCATCCTCCAGCTCTTATAACTGTTTTATCCCCTCTTCCATAATGTTCTCTAAGCCTAGGATGTGTGCTATCATTGCCCAATTAGGGGCTGAAAACTCAACAGTTGTTTGGTTTCAACAAATTGACCAGTTGCAAGTCTGCATTGACTGTTACTCGGCAGAAGCTTCTCTGACTATGACTAAGAGTAGTATTAATCTATGAGTACACTGGACATATTTAGAGAGCAGTTAAATATCATGTCCATTTAGCAATACAAATGTAACTAGTTTACCTACTAAGGTCTTTTCATCTCCCCAGCCAAATGCTTTAACCAGATCTATAGTGCTATGTGTGAGTTCTTCCTGTGGAGTGGACAAAAATCTACTAAGAAAGCAATGAGTTACTTCTATAGCAGCTGTAACACTATTGCTCCAATGGCAACACACACCTTAACTGGCAAGTTAACATTGTATTATATAGGTCACACAGCTGGCTTGAACTGCTGATTACTTTTCTCTCCTAGCAGCCTGAAAAAGCACCTCCTTGCCCTGTGAAAGCCAGAGATAAGCTTTCAGCTTAGTTCCAGACAGAGTTTGTTATATGGTACAATCATGTGTGTACTGTCTTCAACAATAGTGTCTTAGTATCTAATTCTAGTAGGTGACTAAGAGGAACAGCAAGAACTTGGTGTCCTTATGGTACCTCAAAGACCAAATAACTCACGCTTGGCACTGGGGTTTTGATTTAGTGATCCAATGTTTCTAGGAGCTAGATTGTCCAGAAGTGTAAGGATTTTTCCTACAATCCCTCTCCTTTGTGAAGAGTCTATTGTATTTTTAATTGTATTCTTCAATTGAGTTCCATTATAACTAATAAGTTACCATGTAATTATTTTTTTCTAAAAGAGAGGAAATATGAGCTTTTGCTTGCTTTATTTAAAAGCAACTTTATGCCGGTAATGTTCTAGGCTAGAATAACTTATGAATTGGTGAGGTTCAAGGTAAAACTGGAACATTCATACTAAATATGAGGCATCATTAAGAAATCTGAAGCCTCTGGAACCCTGAAGATGAGCACAGCAAAACAAACATGAAACCTAGCTCAATTCTCCATCAATTAACTGAAATTCTCACATTCATTACCTAACAAAAGGAAAGGGGTCCTTATTCAGGTACAGGAACTGTACATCTGATTTTTCAGTATGATGAACATGATCTTGCCTTTCAAAAAATGTAATGAGGTATAGAAAAAGGAAAAGAAGCACAGAATTAGAACCTTAGAACCAGACTTAACTATAGTAGACATGTAAGAAAAAAATAAATAACAGTTATTAGAACATTACATGCTTACAAAATATAAATCAAAGCATCACTTAAGGTCATATGATCAATTTAATCAGGATAATAAGAAAGAGTCTAAGTAAAATGTTAAAAATTAAAAATCACCTGAACAGAGCTAAGGAATGATCTAATAGGATGACCAGTAGAATTAAGTCTGCTAGTAAATGCATTGAGTAATTCAAAGACATTTGTAGAGTTTACAAACAAACCTACTTAGGGTGGTTCAACTATTTTTAAGCTTTACAGTGGTTTGAAGGGGTTGCCACAGCTCACTCTCCAGGGAAGAATCTAGAACTCTATAATACATAGTGTTACTAAGCAATATTCAGTATGGTGGCATCATTACATAAAAATTTTACTTATATTCAAATGTATGATGTATGAATTGCAATATAATCCAACCACAGGTAAAGAAGCATTTTTACTATGACTAAAACAGAAAAGGGAAAATCTAAGAAAACAATATGCCAAAATGTTTGAGAGCTGTGAGGCAGAAACCTTTGTGAAAATGTAATGGAAACCCCAAGAGAAAAGAGACAGGATAAGGGAGATGAAATATTTGGAGAAAGTTGGGAAAGAATTTCCCAAATGAAATGATAGATATTGACTAGTGAAAAACAAGCAGAATGAAGGGTGAGATTCAGTCTTCCCAGTGCTGTAAATCAAATGCTCAAAGAAAAGCCAGACCAGAGTTGTGGAAAGCAAAAGGAAAGATGAATGAGTCAGCAACCAACACAGAGGTGGCTTTGAGAACTGCAGGTTTAGGAACAAGACAAGGAAGAAAGAGAGCATGAGTTCTAATAAGCTGTGAACATTTCCAGAGTGGTTGTACCAGTTTGCAATCCCACCAGCAATGCAGTAATGTTCCTCTTTCTCCACA
>NW_022196914.1:51014305-51060134 GCF_008632895.1 Mastomys coucha
AAAATAAAAAAAAAAAAAAGCTGTGAACATAAGCTTTAAACAGAGAGGGAAAAAAGGCTTTCTCAAACAAATGAGAACTAATGACATTTTGCCTGTAACTTTACTTAAGAAATTGAATTGGAAATTTTTTACACAAAATGAATAGCTATCAAATGAGAATGTGTATATACACAAAGAAGTCAAAATGAACCACACACAGAGAGAAAAGCCCACAAACCATAGATCTGATAACTCAAATATCCAGAATAAAAGAACTCCAAACATAGTACTAATAAAATAATTTCTTACAATCTAACACAATTTGAAGTATAAATACACTTCCTAGTACAAATATATATAAACTATTTCTTTGTTTGAACCATGCAAACTATAATGTCTGTGAAGTGAAGTAATAAATGAGTTGATTTTAACTGATGTGCCTTTAACATACAACCCCAATAATTTGTCATGGTAGAAACTAAACATTACTCTTGTTATGAGGCTTGATACAGATGTATATGAATATTTCAGTTAGCTTCTACATTATGTCACATCAAATTTTAATTATTCAGAGACTGTCTATGAGACTGTTAAGATGATGGCTATTTCAGAACAGCATAAGAGTGTCCATTTCTTCTTATGTTTTGTTTTGTTTTGTTTTTTATTTTTTTACTAAAAGTAGTATAGATCCTTTAACTATAGCCTTAAAATATTCTTGGGTTTTTTGTTTTTGTTTTTTGTTTTTTGATGTCATAATTTACCAGTTCATTTCTTCTAATTCTGTTAATTTATGTCATCTTTTTCTTTCAAATAATTCGGCTAAAGTTCAGTTCATCTTGTTTATCTGCACAAAGAACCAGCTCTTAAATTTCTTGATTCTGTCTACTGTTTTTTCTGTTTCTATATCATTAATTTCCGCTCTGGTTTTTATTTCTTCCTGTCTTCTGGGTTTGGGTTTGGTTTGTTATTACTTTTCTAAATTCTTGAATCTCTTTATTAAATTATTTATTCTTTGAGAACTTCACAGACTACAAATGAAGAGGAATGTATTTCAAAAGAATCATTATGTACAGATAGTAAAGAATCATCATTACCCACCAGGGATAGCTAGCTACAATGAAACCTCTATGTATGAAATAAGATGAGATGGAGTTGGGTGAAGTGTTTGAAAACTCTTCTAAATAAAATTATTGTAAAATTAAAAGATGATATAAAGGTATGTGTCTTAGTCAGGGTTTCTATTCCTGCACAAACATCATGACCAAGAAGCAAGTTGGGGAGGAAAGGGTTTATTTAGCTTACTTCTACATGGCTGTTTATTACCAGAGGAAGGCAGGACTGGAACTCAAGCAGGTCAGGAAGCAGGAGCTGATACAGAGGCCATGGAGGGATGTTCCTTACTGGTTTGCTTTCCTTGGCTTGCTCAGCCTGCTCTCTTATAGAACCCAAGACTTCCAGCCCAGGGATGGCACCACCCACAAGGAGCTCTACCCCCTTGATCACTAATTGAGATCCATAGCTGGGTCTCATGGAGGTACTTCCCCAACTGAAGCTCCCTTCTCTGTGATAACTCTAGCCTGTGTCAAGTTGACACACAAAACCAGTCAGTACAATTGACCCCTTGTCAACTTGACACACAAACACATAACTATTAAGCCTCAACCCTTATTTTCTTATTCATCCACAAGATCTAAAGTCCCACAGTCTTTACATATTAAAAGTTCAATCAATTTAAAATGTCTAATATCTTTTAAAATTCAAGGTCTCTTAACTGTGGGTTCCACTAAAATACTTTCTTTCTTCAAGAGGGAAAAATATCAGGGCACAGTCACAATCAAAAACAAAAATCAAACTCCAACCATCTAATGTCTGGGATCTACTCATGATCTTCTGAATTCCTCCAAGGGCTTGAGTCACCTCTCCAGCTCTGCCCTTTGTAGCACACATCCTGACTTCCTCTGGTGATAAACAGCCATGTGGAAGTAAGCTGAATAAACCCTTTCCTCCCTAACTTGCTTCTTGGTCATGATATTTGTGCAGGAATAGAAACCCTGACTAAGACAGTACGAGATCAATTTTATTATTGTGCTCTCAGTAGCTAAAGACCATGATTACTTGTAGAGAATCCACTAATGAAGAAGAAAGAGGAATAATAGGACAATCAGGGACCAGGGTCCTGGAGTCTTTACTATAGACCACTTGGATCAAGTAAAATGTCCCCCATGAGCTCACGATTTCCTTGTGACTCTGGATAATAGCACAAGAAGTTCAGGCAGCTATCAGCCAGCAATCATTACCTTTATACCTCACTTCTCATAAATAATCAAGTCTAGATGTGAGAACATGAGAAGACAAAAAGAAGAAATGCTTTAGGAACCTGTTCAGTAGAGGTTGGCTATTGTACTGTTTGGGTCTAAAATACTACTCAATAATAGAACACATTTAAGGAAAAAGGAATCCTATTTTGATATGATGATTCCTACCTTAGAGATTATTTCCACTTTAAGTTATGGACAATTTTATTCTTTCCCTTTGTCAGTTCTTAAACCTTATTGGGAAGAAGTTAACCTGGGTCTTTGCATAGAACTGGCTTTTTCTAATGAACCTTGCTATGCTCAACTCTTAGACACTATTAACCTTTCTAAGAAAAATTAAACCTGTTTAAGTATAGTTTGAGGTCTAGACTTTAATGTTTAAAATCCCTTTCAAGTGAGCTCATATACACCTACACGTCTAGTAGATTTCTCAGAGAATTTTGACCTAAATAGATTTTTTAAACTCATTCATGATTATTTTATTGAAATATACAATATTTAATATATGATATAATTTTTATACACTCATCACATATAACCACCTTTTAAAAAGCCAGTTACATTTTTGCTGAAAAATCATTAAGCAAAAGCCACATTTCTACATACATATGTGAAGGAATTCTAATTCTCCAAAGAATGGTTTTCTTTTTTTTTAATTAGACACTTTATTTACATTTCAAATGATATCCCCTTTGACAATTTCCCCTGGGGGGGGGAACCTGTTCCATCCTCCCTCCCCCTGCTCACCAACACACCCTCTCCTGCTTTCTGGCCCTGGCATTCCCCTATACTGGGTCATAGAACCGTAACAGGACAAAGGGCCTCTCCTCCCATTGATAACCAACTAGGACATCCTCTGCTACATATACAGCTGAAGCCATGAGTCCCACCATGTGTAATTTTTGGTTGGTGGTTTAGTTCCTGGGAGCTCTGAGGGTACTAGTTAGTTCATATTGTTGTTCCTCCTCAGGGGCTGTAAACTCCTTCAGCTCCTTGGGTCGTTTCTCTAGCTCCTTCAATGGGGACCCTGTGCTCAGTCCAATGGATAGCTGTGAGCCTCTACTTCTGTATTAGACGGGCACTGTCAGAGTCTCTCAGGAGACAGCTATATCAGGCTCCTGTTAGCCAGCACTTGCTGGATCCACAATAGTATCTGAGTTTGGTGATTGCATATGGAAAGGATTCCCAGGTGGAGCAGTCTCTGGATTGTCCTTCCTTCAGTCTCTGCTCCATAGTTTGTCTCTGCAACTCCTTCCATAGGTATTTTGTTCGCCTTTCTAAGAGGGACTGAAGTATCCATACATTGGTCTTCCTTCTTCTTGAGTTTCTTAAATGAACTGCCTATCATCCCAGAGAGACAATTTCCCCTTGGCTTATATAACAGAGAAGAAAGAATAATACCAAGGAGTCTACAGCTGCACGGGCATGAGGCAATGATTTTCCATCCATAGTGTAGTATTTGGCCCCCAAACCACTTTTTACACCCCACAGTGGATGTGTACATAAGGAAGGAAAGAGACTTGGAATCATGGAACCATATGAGACATAGAAATGCTTCTTTTGGCATCAAGTGTGAGACAAAGTGTGTTCCCTAAGGCACAGCATGAATTCTTTATTAATACTGGAAGAACCAATATCAGGGTAGATGATCTTTAGTTTTAGCTCTCCTTACCTATTCTGTCTCTTGACAGTCTAACAGACACTGTTACAAGACTACTTAGTACTGACCTCCCTGTAGTTGGGTCAGGCTGAACCTATTTGTCAGTGACCCAGAGGTACTGTCCTATGATTGTCTTCATGGTATCATGGTGGCATACTGGAGACAGGCTGGACTCAACTAAAGCAGCAGTGATGGATACCGTGAAGATTGAATTCAAAGCAAATATCTAGAAGGTTTCTGGCAATATCATACAAATCATGAAAGTGAGAAAGGCATTATTGCCACGGACCGGGTTCATTATGGGTGTGCTGAATCTGAATGTATTTCTTAAAAATGGCCTGAGGTTTTTACAGTCATTGCAGAAGAGATATGGGAAATCTAGAAGCTCAGTAGTCGAGGTACATCTGAGGCCATCTAAAACACACTGGGTCTAAGCAGCCACCCACTTCTGGATAAGCGCTGCACCCTCCGGGCCCAAGTGCTCTGGGCCAGGAGGGCTGCAGACTGCATGTATCTAAGTCCTAGTCCATCTAAGTTCTAGTTCTAGTCAGAGTCTAACCCCTGCACAAAGTGAAAACCAGGCTTATATGGTATACAGAAAACAGGGCGAATGACAAAGTCACTTAGGCAGGTGACAGTCACATCAAGGTCAGTAGGATCAGGCATCCAGGTGTGAAGTGGGCAGAAGAGCAGTGGTGCCCTCCCCACTGGGGCTATTTTGGTATTCCCATGCTAATTCTCTGGGTCTGCTGGAGGCAAGCACCAGGAAGTTCTAATCTAGCAGTTCCTGCTAATGCCCTTCAGTGAGGGAAGCCCTTCGATTACTCTCTGGTATATAAAACAGTTCTGTCTTCTGTGGGACTGCCCTGAGAATTCTAACTATGTTAATAGTAAGCAATGGTGCCTGACCTCTGTTGCTAACTCTGAGGACATCCTGTCTGATAAGGCAGATTCCTTGTGAGAAATTCCAAGCTAAGGACAGCTTGGAAATAATTTAGGACACATTGGAACGTTGTGCTGGCCAGGAAACAATGCCCACTCTTAGCCATTTACGAATCATTTCTTGGGGTGCCTTTATACCTAAATAAGAGGATGCACTGACGACTGGAAAGACTAACCTGGAACACATCTGAGTTAGGAGATGCCAACGACTGACTGAATACCTAGGAGGCACAAACTCCCTTTGAAGTCATAACGCCTCTTGTCCTTAATCAGGGTTTACCCCTGATATTGCAGATTTTACTGGAGTAGACAAGTGGGGGCATTGGTGGCACATTATCAACTCTGATTGAAGCATGAAATGCTTAATCTTCAAGGTGAAGTTGTGTAGGCATCTGTTGAGGCAGAATGAGATTAACCTCACTTCCTAGAGTAAAAAGAAAGAAAAAACTACCTACATTGTTCATAAATAGTCTATGCCAGTAAATTGATATGGTTCTAAAAACAACAAGAAAGAAAAGAACAGAAACCAGGGCCCCTGGCACATATATAGCAGAGGTCTGCCTGGTCTGGTCTCAGTAGGAGAAGGTTCATTTAATCCTTGAGAAACCTGAGGCCCCAGAGAAGGGGAAGTTCTAATGGAGGGGGAGCACCCTCTCAGAGGAAAGGGGGAATTGGAATGGAATGAGGAACTGTGGAAGGGGCAACTGAGGGGAGCAATGATTGAAGTGTAAATAAATAAAATAATTTAGATTTTAAAAAATCCAACATTGAAACACACACGCAGAAAGGGAGAGAGAGGGAGAGATAGACAGACAGACAGAGACAGACAGAAAGACAGAAAGACAGAGACAGAAAGAGGCAGAGAGAAGTCTCTAGCTTAACTATTAGGAGTGTGCCTTTCTGAACTTCAGATTGTTCCCTAAAATTTTCTACATTACAGCCAGTAGCTAAAACATCTTAACCTATCTTCATTGACAATTTTATTTTTCCAAATGCCATTATTGACAATCTATTCTTGTAAGTTCTTTCCTAGGGCAGTGATTGAATCACTAATCTGCTCCAGTAGCAATGCTTGAAAAAAGATCAAGGAGTATTATTGCAAGTGACAGTGATACTACCCAGTGAGGGACTGGAAGCCCCTTTAGAATTTTCATACAATTCTTAGATTAAGAAGGATGTTAAGGCAATGAATAGAGCAAAACTCCATAACAGTATAAAGTACTTAGGACATGTGGTTGTCCAGCCCATGCACTCTTTGTGGCTGAGCTCACTGGTAGGCAACATTCCTTGAGTTCTAAAGCCACTTGTCATTCCTCCTACATGTCCCTCAGCATTAAATTTCATATATACATATCAAAATTTAAAATAGTAAATGATTTGAACTTTTTATTAGATTTACTCATTTTCTTGGATTTGTGTTTTGCCTGAATGCATGTGTATACTGCACATGTGCACTTGGTACCTGTGAAATTTAGAATAAAGCATTGCCTCCACTGAAACTTGAATATGGGTGGCTGTGGACCACTATGTGGGTGCAGGGAATCAAACCTGTCCTTTCTAAGAACAGTAAGTACTCTTAGATGCTGAGTTTTCATCACTCTAGGCCGAGGTAAAAATATTTTAGTGAATCAAAGAAGAACAATACAGAGAGCACCTGTATGCTAGCCTTAGTTCCTTTCCTGCTGCTGCAACAGATTACCGATGCTTGAGCAATTTATAAAGAATGAAACCTCCTTGACTCATCATATCAGTGTCTGAAGAAGCCAAGAGTTAGGGGATGCACACTGTGAGGCCTTTCCTGCTTCACCATTCCATGCAAAGGGTAGAACAAGAAAAAAAATACAAATACAAGGAAGATGGCAGAGGCACTCAATTCATACTTTCATCCAAAATTTACTCCCATAATAATTAACCCAAACCTAAGCTAACATAATACATTCACTCATGGGTCATAGGTCCCACAATCAAATCATCTCCTCAAGCATCACTGCTTAACACTGTTCCATTATAGACTCACTTTGTAAAGCATAAACTATGAGGGACATTTTCCATCTACCACCACATCCTTAGATACATGTACTCATAACATTGCTATATCCATGTTCTCTCTGTGTGTGTGTGTGTGTGTCTGTAAACACATAGAGCGATTGTTATACATGTATGTACATATATGACATTATACATAAAGTTAATTTTCAAAGATTTGAGTTTTTAGTCACATGTGTATGTGTTGCTTGTCTAAGCTTATGTGTACCACATGCATACAGTGTCCATGTAAACTACAAGACATGTCCAATCTCTAAGAACTGGAGTTACAGATAGTTGTAAACCATTAGGGTATGCTGGAAACCCAGCCCAGGTCCTCAAAAAGAACAATAAGTGTTCTTTAACTACTGAGAAACCTCTCCATCCTCCATTATGTTTAATAGATGTAATATTTTTCCATTTTGTTTGTAAATTGTTTGCATATCAATTCTTTGTCTCTCAATATTTAATTATATGTTATTTAAGAATATACAATGTGTTCATTTATATTATTGATATGGTTATTTTATTTAACTTATTGCCTTTAGTCAGCTTTTGCAACTGATACAATACAGTCCTTAGTAGAATTTTTCTTCTCCTAATTGTCAGTCTCCTAGCATTCATTACTAATGAAATAGAGTCTACTAGTATTGCATTAGTAATCCAATCCCTTTAGAATCCTTTAACTGGAAAGATTACTCCTGTCAGAACCTTAAATTTTATGCCAGTGCATCCCACTTTAGGCCTCATAAACTTAGAATATATGTAGAACAATGTCACCTCATGCTCTCCCTAAACAGACAATTTACCCAATCATTCAAAACTCTATAGGGATATTGTTTCAATTCCACATGTTATATTTCTAAATGTTACTTATTTCAAGGGTAAAAAATGTTAAACTAGACAACTCTGTAATGCTATTGCCTTTTATTCCAGAGATAAGAATAATTACCCTACAGCAGGAATCTACAGATTTCTTGGCAATCATCAGGAAAGACATAAGTTGAAAAGCTTAAGATTTGGAAAAATACTTATTGTGTATTCATTATTTTAAAAGTATTTATTTAATTCTTAAAGAACAGTGTCAATGTGAGTTTCTACCTTAAATATTACCAGAGGCACTTATTATTTTATTAAATTATTTTATTTATTTACATTCCAAATGTTGCCCTCCTTCCTGACCCCCCTCCCAGAATTCTTCTCCCATTCCCCCTTCCCTTTGGTGCTGAGAAGGTGTTCCTGTACACACGCATCCCTACCTCACCCTCTCAGCATCCCCCTTCCCTGGGCGTTGAGTCTCTACAGGATTTGGCACATTCCCTCTCACTGAGGCCAAACAAGGCAGTCCTCTGCAGCAAATGAAGAGGCACAATTATTAAGGAATAGTACAGGGCAGAAAATTTCAATTGTTGAAGAAAATAGACATTTTGAGAATCATAGCACCAGTTTTGGCTCTGGGTGCTGTCAGGTTTTCTGGAGGAAGTCTAAGGAGGAGTGATTAACATCTGTTCTCTCTACCCTAACACTCTTAGCCCAAGTCTCCCTAAATGTGCCAAGAAGACATGAGCAGAGTTGCCAAGACACCCTGAAGCTCCATTCTGGATATTCTTTCATCATACAACCAACCAACACATATACCACCACTCACCAGACACTTCATGTGTCCTGAGTGGGCAGTTCTTGAAGAAGAGTTGCTCATGGCTTCTTGTATAAAAGCTTGTGATGAAGAACTTGAAAAGTTGTCTGTACCCTTAAGCAAGACAGTAAAATATAGAACATTTTCAAGACCCACCCAGATCACAAACATTGATTTAGAGTTTTCCACCAAAAACAACATTTTGCCATGATCTAAGCTATTGGCAGACATAGCCACACAAAGAGAGCAAGGGAGATGCCATCTCTGACGTGTGTCGTCTAGCTGGGTGGAGAGTTTTTCTTTTGTGGTCTGTGGGTAATATCCATTATTTGTTAAGTATGAATCAGTTTTAACTCCTTCCGTCCTCACAAAAAGTCCTATAATGCAGGCCATATTCTGATTCTCCTTTTAAATATGAGAGTCCCAGATCCACACAGAAAATATCGTCTCTGCTAAGATGTAAGCCTCTTCAGGTTCTGAAGCCTTAAGCCCCACTACAGTGGTTTCTGAAGATGGGGCTTGGTAGAGGCCATTGTATTCACACAAGCTTATAGGGTAGATGCTCAGTTTGGAATGATCCAGAGACTTGTCTTGCTTCATATTATTGTTGTTGTTAACCTCATGAATATAACTAAAGGGAAAAAAATGAAAGCATATTAAGCGACAGGTGGGATATTTACAGCCTCAAGAGCAAACTGGTGTGCCAGGTGCTATTTGCTACGTTTCCTTTAGAGAAGTAAACCTTGTAATCTGAGTATCGAACATGAGATGGAATCATTAGCACTATAGTTTTTGTTTTCTTTGCTTTCTCCTGTCATAACAGTACCATTGCATTTTCAGCTAAAGTCAATGTGCCTCAGCAAAGAAAAAGAAAAAGAGAAAGAAAGAGAAAAAGAGAAAGAGAAAGAGAGAGAAAAAGAAAGAGAAAGAGAAAAAGAAAAAGAAAAAGAAAAAAAAGAAAAAGAAAAAGAAAAAGAAAAAGAATTGGGCAAACAGATTTAAGCCCAAGGAAAAAAGCAACACAGAGAACCTAGTTGTTCTTAAACCAATTTCTCAATGACTGGTGGTGTGTGCAGTGTCACAGGTTTCTTATTTTACTTTTGAGGTTTTAGTGCAGAGACATTTTTTTCTTTTAATAGCAAAAAACAGAAGTTTATAAACATGTAAAGGCATAAGCAAGCTATGAGGGGATTGTAACTGATGCATCATACTTACAACCTAGATATGGGCAGGCCAGTTGTTTTCCATTTTCAGGACCTTTTTCCCAAAACTATCAGAGGTTTTATGTAAATATCTAGATTTCTGATCTCACTTTTTACAAATGTGTATATAGGGGACACTGGTGGGTTAGGGGGACTTGAGCATATAGGCACAGATGCCGGAGTCCAGAGGATATCAGATTCCCTGGGCTGGAGTTACAGGCAGCTCTAAGCCTCCTGACATGTGTACTGGGAACTGAACTCAGGTCCTCATCAAGAGCAGTATGTACTCTTAACCTCTAAGCCATTTCTCTGAGACCTCTGTTTTAATTTAAAAGTCTAGAATATGGCTGATTAATTCTGCATTTCTTTCTACCTTAAAGGCCATGTGTAAAGGCTTGCAGTTTGGGTCTTTAATGGAATTCTTCAGTGAATCTGTGCCTGTGTGTGTGCATCTATATGTGTTTCTTGTGTTTCTACATTGGCTCTTTATCTTGTCTGTTTGGTATTTTTTATATTCTGATTTTTTTATCTATCTTTTTGTATTATATCTATTCCTCATATGTCTGTTTGTTTTATAATAAGGGACAGAAAGAGTGTGAATCCGGATAGGAGGGAAGATGGGAAGGAACTGGGAAGAGTGGTGGGAGGGGAAACTGTAATCAGAATATATTGCATGAAAAAATAAAATTTCAATTTTTACTGGTTATTTTATTTATTTACATTTCAAGTGTTATCCCCCTTCCTGGTTTCCCCTCTGTAAACCTCCTATCCCATTCCCCCTTTCTCTTGCTTCTCTGAGGGAGCTCCTTCACCTACTCCCCAACTCCTGCCTCATTGCCCTAGCATTCCCCTACATTGGGTGTCGACAGGACCAAGGACCTCTCCTCCCATTGATGCCAGATAAGTCAATCCACTGCTACATAAGCAGTTGGAGCCATAGATCTCTCCATGTGTACTCTTTAGTTGGTGGTTTAGTCCCTGGGAGCTCTGGGGAGGGCGGGCTCTGGTTGGTTGATATTTCTGTTCTTCCTATGGATTTGCAAAGAACACATATGGTATTTACTTAATGATAAGTGGCTATTAGACAAAAAGCTCGGAATACCCACAATTCAAATCACAGACCATATGAACCTCAAGAAGAACAAAGACCAAAGTGTGGATGCTTCAGTCTTACTTAAAAAGGAGAACAAAATAATCATGGGAGGTTGAGGAAAGGAGGTACCTGGGAGGGCAAGGGAGGGGGAGGAAAAAAGAGGGGCAGGATCAAGTGTGGGAAGAGAAGAGGGAGAAATACAGAGGGTCAGGAAATTGAACAAAGGTGTGGAGGATGAGGAACTGGGGGCAGCCACCAGAAAGTCCCAAATGCCAGGAAGGCAAGAGACTTCCAGGACCCAAAGGGGATGACAGTAGCTGAAATACTCAACAAAGGAGATGGAGACCCTGTAGAGACCATATCCAGAGGTTAGGCACTGCTCCAGGTTGAGGGATGGGGCCACCCACCCGTCTCAAAAATATTAACATAGAATTGTTCCTGTCTAAAAGAAATGCAGGGACAAAGAGTGGAACAGAGACTGAAGAAAAGACCATCCAGAGACTGCCCTACTTATGGGTCCATCCCATCTGAAGACACCAAACCCAGACACTATTGATGATGCCAAGAAGTGCTTGCTGACTGGTATGACTTTCTCCGGAGAGGCTCTGCCAGAGCCTGACCAAAATAGATGTGGATGCTCACAGCCAACCATCAGACTGAGCACAGGGACCTCAATGGAGGAGTTAGAGGAAGGACTAATTTCAATTTTTAAAGCCTTGAATATGATATGTTAGAGAGACACTATCCCATTGTGACAGTTGAGTTGATCAGTGACTCTGCCTATGAGCAGATTCCTGCTGCTGCATTAGATATATGTGCTCAGGTATGTGCTGTGGGGTAAATCAGATGTGCTGAGAAGCAAACAGATGTATGTGCTGAGAAGCAATCAGATGTATATGCTACAATTTACAGGGGCAGTGGACCTTGGCAGTGAAGAATTTGCAAGAAAAGGGGGACTACATCATCAAACAATGTCTCAGACAATGTTTTCAGAAATGTAGAAGGTAAGGGGAATTATCTGCTGACCTTCAAGGAGAACGCAATTTTTTTTCCTCTCCATACAAACTGTCACAAAGTCATAACTCTGTCTACAAATAAGGATAAAAGTAACATCCTATAAGGCTGGGGCAGCATAAATAAACTGATTATGTATTTAGAATCTTTAAATAATGCCTAACACCTCTCAAATGCTCAGTATATGCAGACTGTACTCACTATCAAATTGTAATGTGAAGATATCAGAAAATAATGAATCAGGTATATCACCATGTGTGTTGCTCTAGAGGAATACACCTATGTGAAGACTGTATATCTATTTTTCTTCCAATTTCCTATTACAGGCTGACATGTTAATAATAATGCAATTGCTTATAGTTGTACAGCAACATATACTACGCTGGGTTCTTTGAGTTCAAATCATGCTATTGAACATGCCATTTTTCTCAGATTGAATCATTATCCTCAGCTCTCATCCTGAAAAGAGTGGATCCAAACATACTAACCTAGTAAAGAACTGTTTTTGTGTGAAATGAAGTATTCTCTGTGTGTGTGCTGTGCCATATAAGTGATGGTTCTCCTCTACAAGTAGTGCTTATTAACTACAAACCATATTTACATGCCGAGATAAACAGTGCATTGTTCTGAAGACTTGATTTAGTAAATAGTGTGGTCTCCTGGATTTTGGAGCAAGATTGAAACAGCAAGTGAAGACGATAATCTTTATAACTATTGTTTAAAGCACCAGGAAGAGAGGAAGTTAAAAATCCTTTAGCAGTGTGATTGATTGGTCAGGGTTTGGAAAATAGAAAAACATTGCCAATGATATTTAAGGAAAGTAAAACAACTTTGTCATAATTTATTGTCTTATGCATTTATTTTATATTAGGGATTACATACTTAATATTATTCTTCCAATGGCATTTGTTCTTTAGTCAAAGCTAAGTTCAAATGTGTCGTTGCTTGATACACAATAAAATAGAACTGTATATCTACTTAAATGCAAACATTCTCCAACATGTTCTACTACTGATCTCTTTTTCTAAGCTGAAATGAAATTTAGAAGATATTCATTTTGAAGTAACTTGAGACATTAGCTTGGTAACTTTAACTCTGACTGACTTTTAGAGTTGGACGTAGTCTTGAAGAACTAAATAAGCAGCAATTAAAACAGACAGCTTTGACTGAGAATGGCTAACTGTACTTTTAAATCTTCTTTTTCTCCAGGGAAATTATGGAAGGGGATGGAGAGAAATAGTGGAAACAAGCGTGGGCATGTGAATTTATGTTTGTGCACATGGAGTAGTTCAAAATTGTTATTGAGAAAAATAGTTAGAATGTACACACTCCAGTGGTTTATTAATGAATGCTCCCAACACCCCATGATAAAGCCTTTCTATCCTGGCAGTATCCTAACTGTTCAAAGTCAGTAAGGACATATTGCCATGTGAATAAGAATTTGCTGTTTCTGTGAAAACTTGTTATATTTGCTTCTATGTATTACTAAAAAGGAGATAAACCCTATAATCTATTGAAAGAACACTATGGGGATATGATTGCTAAATGACCCCCTCGGTATTTTCCACTTCCCAACACATTATTACATTGAGCAGCATTTTGGGTAATTGTCAGATACATGTAAGCCCTCTCAAAGTCTCCATGAAGACTTGGCAGCAAAACACAACCTGTGGTCAAGTTCTATCCTCCAGCATAATCATGGATAGTTAGTTCATCCCAGAGCCACAGAGCAACTCCTGGGCCATGGGTACTCCAAAAGCTGATTCACCTAGAATCCTGGAATGGCCTTGGCATGGGAATAGCTTTCCATGCTGACTTTCAAGCTGTCTTTGGAGGTGCTAGATTCCTTGGAGATAGTGGATGGTGGGCAAAGGATAGCATCTCTGGAGGAAGAAGGAGAAATAGTCCCTTCTCCATGCTTCCCACTCACAGAGGGAAAAAGACCATCCTTATCCAATTTGAATAGCTACCAGAAAGGAGCTGTCCCCTTTGCCTGCACCACACAGTGCTTTTGCCTCTGCTGAATTTCATAGGAATATCAGCCACAAGGAAAGATAGCCATTGCAGGCTGAACATTTCTACCCAAAGCCAACCTGGCTGACTTGTATGTAGAAAGGAAAGTCAACATCTAATTCTTCTTGCATACTGTGGTGCAGAGTTTTTCACAAGGAAGAGTACTAAGCAGTGGGCATTTTCCATCAACTTCTGCAAGAGCAAATTAGGTAAACTATAAATAAATTATTTAGTCTAGTCATTGGGTCTGATAACCTCCAATAAATATCATGTAGGCACACAATTCTGCCTCGTGCAATTCAATATGAGTGAGTGCATGTCTATGTCATTTCTGGTATTTCTACACTGTTTATTGTGGTTATATTTTAGCATGCTGTATCAGAATGATTAGCTTCATAAAAACAATGTTCAACTCACACACAATAAAGCAATTGCAGAGTGTTCTAATTTTAGCTTAATAGCCACTGTTAAACAATTAGTGACTAATAATAATATGATTTCTTAGTTTCATACATTACCTTGACAAAACTGGAACACAGCCCTCCTTTTATTAACTGACCTTTATGATTACATAAACAAATTCAATGGCAACTTATCGCTGAGCCCTTTCAAGTGTTCAAAACTTATTTATAAACTTTCTGAGTCTGAGATTACTCTACTATGCAAATGAAATATCTTTAGACTTGAAACCTTAAAACAACACTCCATAATGACAAAAGTGATCAGCAAAGACCAGACCTTTTATACAATCTAACTATGTACAATCTTCAAGTAAACTTTGTAACTGAAGAAAGTACATAGAACTCCTACTAGTAGGACATAACTATCCTCAATGTTGAAGCCCCTTGAGACACTATAGGGATGCCTGCATGTTCTTTAATATATAAAAATTAATTTTTATAAAGTCTAGATGTCTCTGCTGAGTTCACTACAAGCTATTTGCAGGAAGGATTAAAAAACAACAAAAAACAAAAAACAAAATTACTCACCTACCTTATTCAAGTATGACAAGGACATTGTTTTGTGTGCATTTCTGATGCATTAAACTGTCAAAAATTCATTACAATATAATTGAAAGAACAAAAGCTATACAGTGAATACAATAGTGTTCTCTCACATTTGAACATGTCCTCCTACTTTATTATCTTAAATCTTATATCATTCCCACAGAATGAGAAGTGGGTATTGTAACTTGGAAGTTCCTACTTTATGATCATGGCTCATAATCTGGTAGTTTGGAATTTCTGCATTTGGTCCAAAGGATCTAAAGGATGGCAAATTTATCTTTTCTCAACATAAGAAAAAGTATCTAATAATAAAAGCTACTGACTCCCTTAACCCAGTGTGTGTGTGTGTGTGTGTGTGTGTGTGTGTGTGTGTGTGTGTGTGTGTGTATGTGTGTGTTCAACATGCACATGTGGACTTGAGATAGAGAAGGTGTCCATATTTATATGTTCACCGAACCCCTGTCCTGCCTGGAATAAGGAAATGAACAACTTTTTGCTGAAAAAGTCCCTTAGAAAATGCATCTAAGAATTTCAGTGCATTATTTTCTTTCTGAAACTTCTATAAAGATTCACTGCCAGTGTTAGTCGATGAGAACTCACAAAGAAAATCAATAACAGCAGTCTGTTTGGCTAGAAATTTGTGTGTAATCATGAGGATATGAACTGATTTACAACTTGATATGTAATTCTAATTATTTTTCTTTATTTTTTCCATAAAATTTAGGATAAATCTTTAACTTAGAAAATAAACCAAAGCAGTAAAATTTTCATTTGGCCCTAAAGACAACAACTTTCAAAGCAAATTAAAAGTGACAATTACAAGAAGAGTGTTATATATCTCCAGTTGGTCTATTTTAGTTTAAAATCTGCTTGTATTTGGCAGTTCACTTTCATCTTAAAAATTACCTTCCTTTACTTGGGTAATACTGAGACTCTATATTCTAGAAACTCTTTCAAGGAATGTTGGCTATTGGAATATTCAAGAGCAAAGAGAATAATAAAGTACAACTTATCATCATGTGATGTAGCTTGTGAGAACTTGTCCTAGGTCTTAGATCCTAGACCATCTACACAGATTGGTAAGTGGGTACTGTAACTTGGAAGTCTCTAGGCAATGATGGCTAGTGTTCTGGTAGTCTGTTCATGGGAAGACAGTGAAGATAACTACTTAAGCCATATAGCCTTTATCTTTGTCACCATTACTAACACAGGGTTTATGAACTATTAACCAAACTGTTTCCTCATTTGTGAACTCTTTCTTCTCTTTTTACATTTGAATGTGTTAGGATTCAAATTTGCTTTAAAAATAAATATTTCTCAAACCTTTGATTTAAACATATATAAAGCAAACAATGTTGACATTTTATTCCTACTTATTAAAGAATTATAAGAATATGGAGCAAAAGATCAACAAGATTATGAAGGTCAACTAAAATTAACAAGATCAACTAAAATTATAAAGAGGAGCAATACAAACAATCACTCTAAATTATTCTGACACTATTGGTATGATTGCAGACCAACAATAATTCTGTGAGAAGAGAAATTTTCAAAATATATAAACCTTCTTCATTGGTGATCTAGTTAAGAAATGGGAATGTTATGAATATTATAAAAAAAACTAAATTTTTGCTAATTTGATCTAAGATTTTGACATCAATGTATTTTATAAAAATAACTCTAAATGCTACTTCAATAAAGATAGTTTACAAAATGGGTTAATGTGTGTTACCAGTGTGAAGTTCATTTAAGGTAAACCAGAACACAAAATGTCAAAGCTCACTAAAAGATATGGGGGACATATTTTAATCCAAATGTAAAACTTTACATAACATTGATAGTAAATTATGAAGTGTGATTTTTACACCAAATACAGTAGAGGAGATTTTGAATTACATTTCTGTTCTCCATATGGTAAACAATATTTCAATAATATTTATCATAATCACAGTGTGATTAAAGACTACTAAACCAAAAAATGCTTAGAAAAAAGTTAAATATGTCTATTAGGTTGTAAGTTAATTAAAAATACTATTTTATGGATTACACAATGTTTTTCTGAAGTTGAAGAGACTCCTTAATGCTTAAGAGCATTTATTATTCTTGTGGAGGACATGTGCTTGGTTCCAAACACCCACACAATGTCTTAAAACCCTTTGTAACTGTAGTTCCAAGGGGACCTGGCACCTTCTTCTGGCTTCCATGGGCATCAGACATTCAAGCAGTGCATGTACAGGCCAGAAAAAAAATTATACACATAAAAGTAAAATAAATATACTTTTAAAAATGTTTGTCTCAATTTAGCAGGTCATTTGTTTGGATTTCTGTTCATATTCTATAAACATATTTTGTGACTAAATTAGTATTTTTTTAATTTATAATCATTTTATTTTTAAAAGTCTTCAAAATAAAATATCTAGCAGTTGCTCTGAAGATTGGGTATTATTTCAGTAGAGAAGACTCTTCTGGAGCCTAGAGTAGAAATTGAGACCATACCGTCTGGTAGGTAAACAGCAATTCAAAGGAAGGAAGAGGCAGGAAGGACAGAAAATGACATTTGGAGGAGAGGGAATAGCCATGTGCAGAAATGGAGCATAGTTAAATAATCCAGAGCTGGGGAGCATGAGAGAGAAAGCATGGTAGGACTGGCACTGAAGCACCACTCCCAATACCCACCAGCTGATGGTGGATCCCAAGTGTGACCTATCAGTTCAGTGGGGTATTATTCAACCACAAAGAGCAGCAATAAAGTTGTGACTCATCCTAACTATTAAAAAGCAAGACCCTGAAAATACAATAGTATGGACTTGATTTTTATAAGATAGCCTGACTAGCTAATTCACAGAGACCGAAGGTAGATTCACTCATAATCACCATGTAATGAGAAAGTACAAGTGGGAAAGAAATGAATAATAATGCATGGAGAGACATTTTGGACAACTGACATCCAAAGTAGTAATATAAACATGCTTTTATTTTTAATTTGAGAATTTCATACATGTATACAATGAAGTAAGTATACTCTTATCTACTTTTCCAGCTCCCAACAGATACCCACAATGAGCTCCCTCCCAATTCATGTACTCTTCTTCTGCTCACGGGTAAGAGGCCACCCACATAGGATGAACAGTTACCTACCAGTGGCCAGATGCCCAGTGAACAACGATTCTCCTTCCACAGCAGCTATGAACGACCCATAGCCTCTCATAAGGGACAGGAGCTTTAAGAGCAACCCCCCATGCATGCTGGAATTTTGACTGTATTGACCTTTTGCAGGCTATGTGCAGCTGCCATGATCTCATGAGAGCAGTAGCCACATCTTGTCCTGAAGACAGCATTTCCCAGCATACCACCCCATCCTCCAGCTCAATGACATGTTTGATGCTCCCTAAGTCTTGGTGAGGAAGTTGGGTGACAACAATCTCCCATGTAGGTATGAAGATTTTTTTTGTCACTTATTTTCAGTACCTCAACAAGTTATGGTTCTCTACATTGACTGCTGATCACCGTAAGGGAAACTCAAACTCTGAGTAAGTTTGGGTGTAACTCCCATCTACAGCTGAAACATAAAGTAGTTTGACAATGTGGTCACTCAAAAAAAAATGTGTTGAGCTAAAATCCAGGTGTTGAAAGTCAAGAAGGCAGTGCTGAGAGGCATCCACAGCAACAAAAAGAACAATATCTGCACATCACAGACCTTCCATCTCCCCAACAACCTGCAGCTCTTGAGGTAGCCCAAATTCCCTTGCAAAAGTATGGCCATGAGAAACAAACATGACCACTATGCCATCATCAAATTCTCTTTGACCACCAAGTCAGCCATAAAGAAGACAGAAGACAGCAACATTCTTTTGTTCATTGTGGATGTCAAGGTCAGCAAGTATCAGGTCAAACAAACTATAAAGAAACTCTATCACATTGATGTGTTCAAAGTCAAAACCCTAATAAAGTCTGACAGAGAGAACAAGGCATATGTTCAGCTGACTCCTGATTATGAAGTGATTATGAAGTTTCCCAAGGAAACTGGGATCATCTAAGCTGAGTGCAGCTTGCTATTTCTAAATACTCTTCTTTAATTTTATATATATATATATATATATATATATATATATATATATATATATATATAAAACTAGAACAATAATAGGTTCCTCCCTCCAGCCTTTGACTTCCCCAGCCATGTGTTTTTGACCAGATTTACAGTACCAGGCATAAATACCCCTGCCCCCTGCATAAATCTGTTCTTAGATATATCGTGCTATTATGGTCAAGTAAGATCATCATGCTGGGTTCTTAGCCAGCACTGGCTAAGATCACTGATGTCTTTTCTGTCCCAGAAGCCTGGGTAGTGTCTTCTGGTACTATGAAAACAGCCAGCAACGAAGAAATTTCCTGATCTTTTTGAGATTTGTTTTTCTGCATCCTACAGCTAAAGTGTATGGTGAGCCTCCCTGAATATTTTGGTTTCTTTTCTGTTGCTGTAATAAAACACTGACAAAAACCAGTTTGGAGGACAAAAAGGGTTATATGGCTTATGTGTCCACATTTACAGTTCATCCTTAAGGGAAGTTGAGTCAATGCAGGCTTAGAGTCATCAATGAAACTGTATTGGAGTGGCCAGGAGTACACTGAAGAGCAGAAAGTGATGGGACAATGCTCCAGAGTGAGACATGGAATAGGGCAGGAACAGAGAGGACACATTTAGAATTGTTTCTTACGTTTATTTATTCTCTCTCAAACACACACATACACACACACAAACGTGTGTATATGTATGTATATATGCATATGTATCTTCTGTACCAAATTTGACACCCAGACGTCATGTATGATAGCTGAATGCTCTAATGTTGAGCTATGTCCTGGGCTGATATGTGGGAGCGCTATCAACCATACTTCATATTAAACAAGGTTGGCACATGACTGCTTCCCTCCTTCTGAATGGGCCAGGTTATAACAGCAACTACTTAGAAGAAAGTTTAGATGATGCATACCAATGTCTTGGAGCACCATGAATCCACCCATCATTGCCCAGGGTGCTAAGTCTGGGCTGGGTCATTATTCCTCACACACCTGAGAGTATGGATACCTTACTGATTTATTTTAAAGCAACACAACTGTTAATAATCTATCTGCCTGTCTTTTTGCCAACTCAGTGAATTACTGACTACACATTTTGGAGCTCTTTGCTTTCTGCACCTGGAAAGTGTAGAGAGCTTTATTCGCAGGTCTCTTTTGTGCCAGAAGAGCAATTGCCTTGGTGCTAACACAGAAACGTGCATTTAACATGTGAGAAATTCTGTTCAAGCTTACATCCAATTAAATAAAAGCATCCTAAAACCTCAAACTTATTTCTCACTTATTTAAAAAAAACTACTATTGGCAGAAATATTCTGAACTTTATTTTTGTCTGCTTTATTTCCCCCATCAACATTTGATTTAATGTAGCAGGTATTGCTGAAAACTGCAGCTTTCACAGACTGTAATAGCCAAGAGTTTGCTGATTTGAGCAATGAGGAAGGACCTTTAAGTGTCTGGCATCTAGCCACCAAACCTATGGTTTGGAAGCACCCCCAAAATTAATCCTCACTCCACTTTCATTCATTAGGCAGGACTGCCAAACTAGTGTTCTTATGCTGAGGCTAAGCACTTGATGAAAGCCAGGGATAAAATTGCAACCTGGGGAAATAAAGAAAGAATAGAAAATACATGCTTTCCTGGATTACATTTTTCAGTTTTCTCAACCAGCCTGCTCAACTTATAATTGGGTCATCACTCACAGCTGCTGGGAAGTAGAGACTGATTCTGGTGGCAGAGGACAGGGAGCAGAGGGAACAAGGAGAACACTGTCTCTGTCATAGCCCCTTCCAAACATAACATCTGACAAAATACAGGAGGGAGACATACCACAGAATGCAGACCCTGCTAAGTCCAAGGTTATTTTCTAACATGTGCAAACAGAGCTACCCCTTAAAATCAGCATCACTGGACCAATGCTACTATCTCTGTTGATTAAACTAAAATTTGTTGCCTAGCACAATTACATTGGGTTTTGACACTATGAACTTATTAACAAAATGCATTTACAGTTAAAGTGAAGAGAATTAGGATGGGAGAGTGGAATATTACCTTTAAATAGCAGAACAACAGTATATAATCTGGAAGAACCCAATGACATAGACATGTACAACATCTAGTGCACCCATGAGCATATAGTGCCATGATAGTTGTTGTTGTAGTTTATAGGAATCTTTTTTTATTAGATATTATCTTTATTTACATGTAAATTTCTCCCTTCCCAGTTTCCCCTCTAAAAAACAAAGAAACAAACAAAAACAACAAAAACAAACCCCAGCTGCCTCCCCACTCCCCATACCTGCCACCCCACCCTCTCCTGCTATTGGCCCTGGCATTCCCCCACACTGAGGCACAGAACCTTCACAGGGCTGAGGTCCTCTCCTCCCATTGATGATCGAATTTGCAATCCTCCACTATACACACGCTGCCAGAACAATCAGACCCACCATGTGCAGACCTTGGTTGGTGGTTGAGACTCTGGGAGCTCTGAGGGTATTAGTTAGTTCATATTGTTGTTCATCCTAAGGGGCTGCAAACCCTTCAGCTCCATTGGTCCTTTCTCTAACTCCTTCACTGGGGACCCTGCACTCAGTTCAATAGATGGCTGTGAGCCTCTACATCTGTATTAGTCAGGTACTGTCAGAGCCTCTCAGGAGATAACTAACTATATTTAGGCTGGCTTGTCTTTCCTTCAGTCTCTGCTCCACTGTTAATCTCTGCCACTCCTTCCATGGGTACTTGGCTCCCCCTTTTAAGAAGGAATGAAAAGAAGGAAGACCAAAGATGGAATCTTAACGAGGTAAGAATGATGGTATACTTTTCTCCTCCAGTAGCTACATCACATATTTCAGCACTCTGAAAAATGGCTTGTTGGGATGAAGCTTCTAAGTCAACACTAGTTTGGTTTCTCCACGTCACCACCCTTCTTGTACTTAGCATAACCCTTTTGCCTTCCTGGGATGTTGCTGGGGAGGTGTGAGCCATGTAGCTATACTTGATTCCTCCACACCAGTGAGGCTTCTGTGTCCTATCACTCTGTATAACTACAGAGACCTGTCCCAGTCCCTTGTTACTGATGTTTAGGATTAGGAGGGCTATTTCCAGGTAGTTTGTAATTGTTTCTATTTCTTAAGGTCTAGCCCATGGGACCAATCTATTCACGTGTCTTTCCTTTTCCTATCAGAACAACACAAAGAGAATTGTCAGTGAGCCAACATTCACATCTCCCCCGCCTTCAGAGAACTAACATTTTATTCTGAAAGCTGTTAGAATCTTCTCATTTGGATTAAACTGAAAGGAAATGGATTACTCATTGTTCCTCCTGCATCATATGGTGTACCAATGATTGACAACATGCAGCACCGTGCACAGCTCTCTTCAATCAGTTATCTCTGATAATCTCCAAACTTTATCTTATTAAACCCTCAAAATGAGTGCTAAGTCAAGGATGAAAGACCTAGCATCCGAATCTTATTGCATAGTCTGTGATATGCCAAGTGAGTGAGGACTGAGATCATAGAAAAATTATATCTTAGAATTGCACTTACCTCTAGATTGTCACTATAGATGGAACAGATACTTTGTAGATACTGAAAGAGGTTGTAACTTGCAACATTGAGATGATCCTGAGACACCTGCTACTTACTCTTTCCTCTGAGTTTATTTATTAATCACTCATCTCTGTATGCCTAACTTTGAGATGTACCTGAAAGAAAATGCAAACATTGGCCAAGAGTTATATTCAAGTAACCCAAGAGTTCTGAGTACTTTTCTATCAGTGTCTCCAAAGAGACCAAAATTTAGTGTCTCTGTTTACAGATAAGATCTTATTTACATGTAATTAAGTCAACCTTATAGATTCTGTATCTCTAAGCATTTTAGAAAGTGGAGCTACATACCCAACTGTTTTTTATGTTTCCATGCCACTTAAAAATGAAAAAAAAGAAAAAAGAAAAAAGAAAATGAAGCCAGTTTTAGAGTTCAGTGGAACTAATGTCAAAAACAGAACCAAATGTGTGTTCCCAATAAGTCCAATGGTTTGATGACTCTTCATGGGCCAGGAATTGGAATTTGATGATGGGAGTCTATGGTGGTAACATGGCTAATTGATTTAAAGTTATTGTTTCAATTATGCAGTGAAAGAAAATTTTGCTGTTTAAGCAACTTTGCTATCCACACAATTTCCTTGAAATAAAACAACTAGTCCAAGTTGGCCAAGGTCCAATTACAATTTTGAGGGAAAAAATGTGTTCAAACTCCTTTACTTGTTTATAATCATATTTTCCCATTTATAAAAATTTGTCTCTATTAAGGGAAATTAAGAAGTGTTAAGCACATAAAGCAGCCATGGGGTTTACAGAACAAAGAACTCAGGCATATAAGGCTGTACCTGGAAGTAATATTTTCTTTGTATAGATAAATTAATTCATGTTCTATCTACCTATCTATCATTTATCTATCCATCTATTTATCATCTATCTCTATCCTCTCCCTCTGAGGCACTCTCTCTGTCTCTCTTTACCCCCCTCCTTGTGTGTGTGTATATGTGTGAGAGAGAGAGAGGAGGGAGTGAGAGGGAGGGAGAGATCAAATAATAGAAGTCAATCAAAAAGTTTTAGAATACATTTTGCTTGGGATGGCTTTTTAACAGTATCTAATAAAAACCAGTATCATTTAGTTCTGATAAACAAAGGAGAGGAAAGCAAAGAAAATGTAAATTGCTGGCTTGAAGTTCATTAATTTTACATCTTATGTCAGGTAAGAATGTCCAGGTGTTAGATGAAGTATATTGAACTCACTGCATTACATGAATCCTGTTCCAACAAAACGAACCTCTCACAGTGTCATGAATGCAATCAGCTTTACAGCCTCACATTCTACTGCCCCTTTTCCTTTTACTTCAATTCTATTTCTCCCTGAAGATCCGGTTCCAGAACTGCCCTCATTACCTTTTACCCATATGGGTTTCTACATGGGAGCAGAAAGCCACGTTCAGAAGCAAGATTCCCATCTTCTGTACCCCCTACATACTTAAAAGCACCTGTTAAAATATGTTATGACATTGTCTGGGTATGTTTCTTCTCAATTGTTTAGTTCACCTATTAAAATAAGCAGTGAGGAGCTGGAGAGATGCCTCAGTTGTGTAGAATATTTGGAGCTTTTTTAGAGGACTAGACTCAGTCCCCAAATCCACATAGTGGCTTTGGAAATATCCATAGTTTCAGTTCTAGGGGATCTGCACTCCCTCCTGTCATCCATGGGCACAAAAATGTCTGTGGTGTACATGTATACATGCAGGCAAAACACCAATACATTTAAGATGAAGTAAATACACCTAAAATATGTTTTTATTATCTTTTTTTAACTTATTCACTTTACATCCCATTTACTGTCACCCTCCTGGTCGTCCCCTCCCACAATCCTTCCTCCATCCCTGCCTTTCCTTTGAGTAATTGGGGGCTCCCTGAGTATCCCCCAAACACTGGTACATCAAGTCTCTGTGAGACTAAGCACTTCCTCTCCCAGAGACCAGACAAGGCAGCCCAACTAGAAGAACGTATTCCATAGACAGGTAACAGGTTTTGGGATAGCCTCCGCTCCAGTTCTTCAGGATGTACATGAAAACCACATCTGCTACATATGAGCGGAAAGGTCTAGGAGCACATCATGTATGATATTTTGTTATTAGTTCAGTCTCAGAGCCCCAAGGGTCCAGGTTGACTCTGTTGGTCTTTTTGTCGAGTTCCTATCCAATTCGGGGCCCACAATCCTTCCTCCCGTTCTTCCTAAGAGTCCCCAAACTCCATCCACTATTTGGCTACAGACACAACTTTGTGCCTGCATCAGTCTGAGTCCACTGCTGGGTGGAGCCTATGAGAAGATACCCCTGCTAGGCTCCTGTCGGCAAGCATACAGAGTATCATCTATAGTGTCAGGAATTGGTGCCCATGGGATGGTTCTCACATTGGGCTGGTATTGGACTGACCATTTCCTCAGTCTATGCTCCATTCCATCTCTGCATTTCTTTTTTTTTTTAAATTAGATATTTTCTTTCAAATATTATCCCTTTTCCTGGTTTCCCCTCCAAAACCCCCCTATCCCATTCCTCTTCTCCCTGCTCACCAACTTACCCACTCCCACTTCCTGGTCCTGGCATTCCCCTATACTGGGACATCCAGCCTTCACAGGACCAAGGACCTCTCTTCCCACTGATGACTGAAAAGGCCATCCTCTGCTACATATATGGATTTAGCCATGGGTCCCTCCATATGTACTCTTTGGTTGGTGGTTGAGTCCCTGGGAGCTCGGGGGTACTGGATGGTTCATATTGTTGTTCCTCCTATGGGGCTGCAAACCCCTTCAGCTCCTTGGGTCCTTTCTCTAGTTCCTTCATTGGGGACCTTGGGCTTAGTCCAATGGTTGGCTGAAAGCATCTACCTGGGTATTTGTCAGGCACTGGTAGAGCCTCTCAGAGACAGCTATATCCCATTTCTTATACACAGGATAAATTTTGAGTCAAAAATTTTCTGGGTGGGTTGGTGTCCCTATCGCTTTTTAAATGAAGACTGAGGATCATATTCCTGGTAGCCACCTTTGTGTATTAAGGGCCTCTTACACTGCCTGACATACAATGTGTGCTTAAAAAATTGTTGCGAAATAAATGAATGGATGAATGGATGAATGGTTGTTGACATCAATCTAAAGTTGTTTGTAGTTACACCTTTGCTCAGTACCTTTTTCCTCTCCATCAGGGTTTTTAGCGATAAGAAATCATTCCTTTGTGAGAATTCATGGCATTCCACTTGGCTGTAAGCATCATGCTGTGATTTCCAACTTTTCCTTGTATTTTTATTGCATTCTGATCATTGTTAATCGTTCTTGTAAATTCTCTTTGACTGATGTTAAAGTGTATACCTCCATCTTTTCTTGGATAGCAAAATATCTTCACATTACTTACTCTCTCGACACATCTCACACTAAAATGTTAATGTCAGCAAACAGCTCACCAAGTTCCCTAACTAGTTATGTTACACAGAACCATGATAAAAACTCTGTCCTACACCCTGATAGACGGTTAAAGAGGCCACAGGAGCAGACTGGTTCTGCTCTAAGGGGTTTCTGTTGGCTTTACCTTCTCAAGCTCCAAGGGAACCTCCCAAACTCTCTGATGCACTTTTCAAATTCAGACACAAATTCATTGGCAGCATCCCAATTAATAATTCATGCTACTCCTAATTTTACATATGAAAAAACGAAAAAACTCAGATCTTAGAAAGGTTAAATGGTTGGCCTTAAAAGACTCAGATAAATACTTTTTCTGTTTGTTTGTTTGTTTGTCTGAACTTCCCTGACATTATGTAGCATTCTGTGTTAGAGATCAATGCCCTCCTTAGCACTGAGAACTAAAACACAATGGAAAAAGGCTGTGTGAACAACCCTATAACTACAAAGTCAATGCTGATGTTTCATCATTAGGAAATGTCTATTTAATCAAGAATGAGTTCTAATCTCAGGGTCAAGTTTCTTCTTTGACTACAGCAGCAGTACACCAGGCAAGCCTTGCCTTCTCACCCCCCTCTCTCCATACCAGGCAAGCCTTGCCTTCTCACCCCCCTCTCTCCATACCAGGCAAGCCTTGCCTTCTCACCCCCTCTCCACCTTTAGTGCACTGTTCTTCTCTAAACATGCCCTTGCTCACTTGCTCACTTGCTCATTTGCTCATTTGCTCCTTTGCTCATTTGCTCATTTGCTCATTTGCTCATTTGCTCATTTGCTCATTTGCTCACTTGCCCATTGCATCCAGACACATGGTTTTAAATATCAACTGTATTCTAATGGTTTCCAAATGTGGAGGTCTAGTCCAGATTTCTGCTCTGAACTCTAGACCAAAATAGTCAACAGTTCAGTTGACATCACTACTTGGATGTCTAAAAGACAATTCACATTTAATATTCCCCAAATAGAATTGGTTCTATCCCCACAATCTGTTTTCTTCTAGTTCATTCTACCTCTATTACAAAAACACCACTCAATGTCCCCCCTCCCACAATATGCTGTGAAACAACCACGAAACTCATGCCTTCTGCCATCTCATTTCTCAAAGTTCTTGCTTTGTAAACCCATGAAAGGAGTCAGCAATTTCACTTTGGATATTATAATAAAGCCAATAATAGAGACTAAGTTGTACTTAAGAAAGAAAATAACCTTTTCATGGAATAAATTTTAGTGTACATAAGTAAACATATTTCTCTGAAGAAATGTAAAACTAATAAAGTAAAAATCATTCCATGAACCATTGGACCATAGAAAATTACTGTTAGTATTTTCTGAGTACAACTTGTCAGTGTGAATGTATATGTACATGGTGTTTATGTGCATGTCTCTTTCTATATATATTTATATATCATATATATAAACATACACAAATACAAAGTAAAAGAATATACCATATATAAATGTGGAGGTCTAGTCCAGATTTCCGTTCTGAACTCTAGACCAAAATAGTCAACAGTCAATAGTATCATATATACTATTCTCTAACTTAGTTTTTGTACTTAATAAAACATAAACATATTTCATGTCAAAATATATGCATTTGTAAGGATCACATAATACATTTCATGGATTATATTTAATTTTACCAATCATCTAATATGGAAGATTTTATTTATTTTACTATTTTAGTGTGAGAGGACACAGAATAGCAAAATTTTCTAATTAAGACTTCACACATTTAGTCTTTTCTGGCCTTTTGTACATTTAAAATACACGTTTATAATATGCAATTCTATGTTGAAAGTCATTATGCTGCTAAAATTTATAAGTATAAAGTCCTCAGTTTGGTCACTTGGAAGAATAAGAAAAATTTAGCTTTGGTAATGAAAATAGCCTTTGGCTGTCTTAAGACCTATAGAAAAGAGCTGAAAATATCAAAAGTAATATCTGATGATATACCATTTGTATACAACTTATTACCTAAGTTGGCATGTAACTTATTAAAACAGAGTTTATTAAATGCCTATTATTAATACTCATAGCAAACAAGTATTATTTAGAGGGTGCTATTACATATTTCAAACTTGAATGTCACTTGATAGAATGTTTTGGTATACTGTGTTCTAAAGAGAAATCCTAGATTTCACTGATTATAATATTTCTGTCTCAAGAGAATCTTGTGCTCCCTTTTGTGAAAATACACTTCAAAACCTAGGAAATAAATCCTTCCACCCACTCCAAATCCATGACAGGAACACACAGAACAAAAGTAACTCCTGTAAATTCTCTGTACCATATTCTCATGGTTCTGGCTTCCATTATTCTAGGAAATAGCACAAATGATAAATGTACTTTTATTGACAATGTGCAATAAAAGTTTTCTCAGGATTTTACTGATGAAAAGAACTTATTCAACTGCTAATAAGGTAAAATAGATTCTAACTCCAATTGTCATAAATAAATAGTAAACACTGATTGTATTAAATTAATATTTTTACTTGCAAATAAGGAAACAGCTTATCGAATCCAACTGGAGAATTGTGGCTAACAGTCTATAGAAAGCTATAGTAACTAACAAACCAAGACACTGTTCTACTAAATATATCACATTTGATCAGCATGCCTCTTAGCCCAAAGTCACATTTAACCTTCAAATCATCACTAACCATAAAGCTTAATGCTTATTTTTAAAGTTCTCCAAGTTTACAGGGATATAACATGGTTCTTACATGGAAGAAAATTCCACATATCTAGGTAAAAAAAAATTGTATGGAAGTGAATATGAAAAGAATGATCAGTGAAACTCAAGAACAGTCTACAAAAGTTCATGATATGATGTAAATGTGATTTTATCCCCTTAAACATCAGAATCGTCAAATACAAAATAAGAGGCAGCTGATCCTTTGTCACAGCACTTCATACTCAAATACCACCTAGAAAGAGCTGGTCCCTCAGGAGTGCTGACAAACCTGTGAGCACAGGTAAGACCACCACTTCTGCTCAAAGGGACCCACCTGGAACCCTCAGGAGACAAGAACTGAGGAGCAGTCTGGGACAGGAACCTTCCAGTTTCTGTCTGTACTGGAATTGACCCTGTGCTACAGCTCTCCATACCCAAATACCTCGGGGAGAGAGCTGATCTCCCAGGAGTGCCAACACAGCTGTGAGCACAGGTAAGACCATCACTTCTGTTCAAATTCCTGGCTCAGGAGGGATGTGCCCAGAGCCATCGACACAGGAACCAAGGAACAGCTATGAACATGATCCTTCCAGTTTTCATCTGCACCCTGGAGCTGACCCTGTGCCACAGCTCTCCATACCCAAATTCCTCCCTGAGAAAAAAGCTCTCCCAGAAATACTGACTCACAGACTTGCAGGAGGGACAAGCCACACTCAGAGATAGCAAAACCAGCTAACATCAGAGATAACCAAATGGCAAGATGCAAAAACAAGAACATAAGAAACAGAAATGAAGGGTACTTGTAATCATCAAAAACCAGTTCCCCCGCCAAACTGAGGCCTGGATACCCCAACACAACAGAAACACAAGACTGATTTAAAATCACATCTCATTATGATGATAGAGGACTTTAGGAAGGAAATGAATAACTCCCTTAAAGAAATAGAAGAGAACACAGGAAAACAGCTAAAAGCCCTTAAAGAGGAAACACAAAAATCCCTTAAAAATTACAGCAAAACACAACCAAACAGGTGAAGGAATTGAACAAAACCTTCCAGGATCTAAAAATGAAAATAGAGACAATAAAGAAATCACAAAAGGGAGACAACACTGGAGATAGAAAACCTAGGAAAGAGATCAGGAGTCATAGATGCAAGCATCATCAACAGAATATAAGAGATAGAAAAGAGAATCTTGGGTGCAGAAGATACCATACAAAACATTGATATAACAGTCAAAGAAAAAGCAAAATGCAAAAAGATCCTAACCCAAAACATCCAGGAAATCCAGGACACAATGAGAAGACCAAACCTAAGGATAATAGGTATAGAAGAGAGTGAAGACTTCCAACTTAAAGGGCCAGTAAATATCTCCAACAAAATTATAGAAGAAAACTTCCCTAACCTAAAGAAAGAGATGTGCATAAATATACAATAGGCTAACAGAACTCCAAATAGACTGGACTAGAAAAGAAATTCCTTCTGTCTCATAATAGTCAAAACACCAAATGCAAAAAAACAAAGAAAAAATACTAAAAGCAGTAAGGGAAAAAGTCAAGTAACATATAAAGGCAGACCTATCAGAATTACACCAGACTTCTCACCAGAGACTATGAAAGCTAGAAGATCCTGGACAGATGTTATACAGGCCCTAAGAGAACACAAATGCCAGCCTAAGCTAATATAACTCTTAATTATTGTAGATGTAGAAACCAAGATATTCCATGACTAAACCAAATTCATACAATTATCTTTCCACAAATCTAGCCCTACAAAGGATAATAGATTTAAAAAATGCCAAGACAAGGGGGAAACTATGCACTAGAAAAAGCAAGAAAGTAATCTTCTTTCAACAAACACAAAAGAAAATAGCCACACAAAAATAAAAAATAACATCAAAAATAACAAGAAGCAACAATCACCATTCCTTAGTATCTCTTAACATCAATGGACTCAATTTCCCAATAAAAAGATATAGAATAACAGACTGGATATGTAAATGGGACCCAGCATATACTGCATACAAGAAACTCACCACAGTGTCAAAGACAGACACAACCTCAGAGTAAAGGGCTGGAAAACAACTTTCCAAGCAAATGGTCCAAAGAAACAAGCTGAAATACCATTCTACTATTGAATAAAATATGCTGTCAACCAAAAGTTATCTAAAAGAATAAGGAAAGACACTTCATACTCATCAAAGGAAAAATATACCAAGAAGAACTCTCAATTCTGAACATCTGTGCTTCAAATGCAAGGGCACCAACATTCATAATAGAAACTTTACTAAAACTCAAAACACATATTACACCTCACACAAAATGGTGGGATATTTCAACTCCCATCACTCTCATCAATGGACAGATCATGTAAACAAAAACTAAACATAGACACAGTGAAACTAACAAAAGTTATGACCAAATGGTTTTAACAGATATCTATAGAACATTTCATCCTAAAAAAAAATAAAAAAATAAAAAAAGAATATACCATCTTCTCAGCACCTCATGTTACCTTCTCCAAAATTGACCATATAATCAGTCACAAAACAGGCCTCAAGAGATAAAAGAAGATTGAAATTGTCCCATGCATCCTGTAAGATCACCACAGACTAAAGCTGGTTTTCAATAGCAACAAAAACAACAGAAAGCCCACATACACATGGAAACTGAACAATGCCTTTCTCAATTATAACTTGCTCAAGGAAGAAATAAAGAAAGAAATTAAAGACTTTTTAAAATTTAATGAAAATGAAGGCACATCATACCCAAACTTACAGGACACAATGAAAGTGGTGCTAAGAGGAAAACTCATAGCTCTGAGTGGCCCCCAAAAGAAACTGGAGAGAGCTTGACTAGCAGCTTGAGAGCACATCTGAAAGCTCTAGAACAAAAAGAAGCAAATAATCCAAGAGGAGTACACAGCAGGAAGTAATCAAACTCAGGTCTGAAATTGACCAAGTAAAAATAAAAAGGACTATACAAAGAATCAACAAAACCAGGAGCTGGTTCTTTGAGAAAATTTAAAACATAGATAAAGTCTTAGCCAGATTTACCAGAGGGCACAGAGAGTGTATCCAAATTAACAAAAGCAGAAATGAAAAGGGAGACATAACAACAGAAACTGAAAAAATTCAAAAAATCGTCAGATCCTACTACAAAAGCCTATACTCAACACAACTGGAAAATCTGGATGAAATGGAGAATTTTCTAGACAAATACCAAATACCAAAGTTAATTCAGGATCAGATAAACCATTTAAACAGTCCCATAACCAATAAAGAAGTAGAAGTAGTTATTAAAAGTCCACCAACCAAAAAAAGCCCAGGTCCAGATGGGTTTAGTGCAGAATTCTATCAGACCTTCAAAGAACGCCTAATACCAATACTTTTCAAACTATTCCACAAAATAGAAACAGAAGGAACACTACCCAATTCATTCTATGAAGCCACAGTTTTGCTAATACTAAAACAACACAAAGACACAACAAAGAGAGAGAATTTCAGACCAATTTCCCTTACAAATATCAATGCAAAAATACTCAATAAAATTCTCCAAATCAAAGAACACATCAAAACAGTCATTCACCATGACCAAGTAGGCTTCATTCAAGGGATGCAGGTATGGTTCAATATACAGAAATCCATCAACATAATCCACTATGTAAACAAACTAAAAGAAAAAACCACATGATTATTTCATTAGGTGCTAAAAATGCATTTGACAAAATTCCACATCCCTTCATGTTAAAAGTCTTGGAAAGATCAGGAATTCAAGGCCCATACC
Source organism: Mastomys coucha (assembly GCF_008632895.1). Taxonomy (NCBI): domain Eukaryota; kingdom Metazoa; phylum Chordata; class Mammalia; order Rodentia; family Muridae; genus Mastomys; species Mastomys coucha. Next base: position 51,046,729 of record NW_022196914.1, read on the forward strand.
TAAAGATAATAAAAATTCAAGGAATTTTTGATACATATTGATACAGCAAATGAGGAGCCAACATCAAACTAAGTGAAGAGAAACATGAAGCAATCTCACTAAAATCAGGGACTAGACAAGGCTACCCACTCTCCCCCTATCTATTCAATATAGTACCCAAAGTCCTAGCCAGAGCAATTAGACAAAAAAAAAAAAAAAAAGGATGTCAAGTGCCTACAAATAGTATAATTAAGTAAATTCCACCAGAGAATACCTACAGCTGAAGAAAAAAAAAAACTTCAGCAAAGTGGCTAAATATAAAATTACCTCAAGCAATTCAGTAGCCTTCCTATACTCAAAGGATAAACAGACTGAGAAAGAAATTAAGGAAATGATACCCTTTGCAATAGTCACAAAAATATAAAGCAGCTTGGTGTGACTCTAACCAAACAAGGGAAAGATCTGTACAATTACTTCAAGTCTCTGAAGGAAGAAATCAAATAGGATCTCAGTAGATGGAAAGATCTCTGCTTGTGGATTGGCAGGATTAATATAGTAAAAATGGCATTCTTGCTGAAAGCAATCTACAGATTCAATGCAATCCCCATCAAAATTCCAACTCAATTCTTCATAGAGTTAGAAAGAGCAATTCTCAAATTCATTTGGAATAACAAAAACCCAGGATAGGGAAGACTATTCTCAACAATACAAGAACTTCTGGGGGAATCACCATCCCTGACCTCAAGTTCTACTACAGAGCAATCGTGATAAAAACCTGCATGGTATTGATACAATGACAGGCAGGTAGATCAATGGAATAGAATTGAAGACCCAGAAATGAACCCACACACACTTATGATCACTTGATCTTTGACAAAGGAGCTAGAACCATCCAGTGGAAAAAAGACAGCATTTTCAACAAGTGGTGCTGGTTCAACTGGAGGTCAGCAAGTAGAACAATACAAATCAATCCATTCTTATCTCCCTGTACAAAGCTCAAGTCCAAGTGGATCAAGGACCTTACCATAAAACCAGATACACTGAGTCTAATAGAAAACAAAGTGGGGGGAAAGGCTCCAACACACAGGCACAGGGGAAAAGTTCCTGAACAGAACACCAATGGCTTATGCTCTAAGATCAAGATTCGACAAAATGGGACCTCATAAATTTGCAAAGCTTCTGTAAGGCAAAGGACACTGTCAATAGGACAAAACAGCAACCAACAGATCAATGAAAGATCTTTACCAATCCTATATCCAACTGAGTGCTAATATCCAATATATACAAAAAAAAAACTGAAGAAGTTAGACTCTAGAGAAACAAATAACCCTATTAAAAATGGGGAGCAGAGCTAAACAGAAAATTCTCAACTGGGGAAACTCAAAGGACCGAGAAGCATCTAAAGAAATGTTCAACATCCTTAGTCATCAGGGAAATATAAATCAAAACAACACTGAGATTCCACTTCACACCAGTCAGAATGGCTAAGATCAAAATCTCAAGTAACAGTACATGCCGGCAAGGATGTGGAGAAAGAGGAACATTTCTCCTCTGCTGGTGGGATTGTAAGCTGATACAACCACTCTGGAAATCAGTCTGGTGGTTCCTCAGAAAATGGTATATAGTACTACCTAAGCACATATCTATACCACTCCTGGGCGTATACCTAGAAGATGCTCCAACATGTAATAAGGACACATGCTCCACTATGCTCATAGCAGCCATATATATAATAGCCAGAAGCTGAAAAGAACCCAGATGTTGCTTAACAGAGGAAGGAATACAGAAAATGTGGTACATTTACACAATGGAATAGTACTCAGCTATTAAAAACAATGACTTCATAAAATTCACAAGCTAACCAAGCTAATGGATGGAACTTGAAAATATCATACTGAGTGAGATAACTCAGTCACAGAAGAACATACAGAGTATGCATTCAGTGATAAGCAGGTATTAGCCCAAAAGTTCATAATAGCCAAGATTCAATTTAAAGACTATATGAAGCCCAAGAAGAAAGAAGACTAAAGTGTGTATGTTTCAGTGCTTCTTAGAAGGGGGAACAAAATACTCACAGGAGGAAACATGGAGACAAAGTGAGGAGCAGAGACTAAAGGAAAAGCCATACAGAGACCGTTCCACCTGGGGATCCATCTCACATACAGTCACCAATCCTAGATATCCACCAATATTGTGGATGCCAGGAAGTGCTTGCTGACAGGATCCTGATATGGCTGTCTCCTGAGAGGCTCCGCCAGAGCCTGACAAATACAGAGGCGGATGCTCGAAGCCAGCCATTGGACTGAGTGTGGATTCCCGGATGGAGGAGTTGGAGAAGGGACTGAAGGAGCTAAGCAGGATTGTAGCCCCATGAAAGGAGCACCTGGCCAGATCCCTTGGAGCTCCTGAGGACTGGACTACCAGCCAAAGAATACACCTGGAGGGACCCATGGCTCCAGCTGCGTATATGTCAGAGGATGGTCTTGTTGGACCTCAGTGGGAGGAGGCCCTTGGGCCTGAGGGTGTTCAATGCCCCAGTGTATGGAAATGCCAGGGCAGGAAGATGGGAGTGGTTGGGTAGGTGGGGGAGCACCCTCATAGAGGCAGCAGGAGGGGAATCTGGTAGGTGGTTCCCAAAGGAGAGACCTGGAAAGGGAAAAACATTTGAAATGTAAATAAAGAAAATATCTAATAAAAAATGAAAAACAAAAACATAAACAAAATAGGAAGCAGTGACATCAGCAAGATAGTAGAAAAATATCCCTTTGACCACCCTTCTCGTCATGATCAAATGCTCTCAACAATAATATATACATTGATTATTCTTGTGAGGAATCTATAAACCAGTTGAAAGGTTTCTACATCTCTGGTGAAAATCAGCTACAACACATCAGTGTGAAAGTTGGTGTCGTTCCTTTTCTTATAATCCCTCTCCCAGTATTGTTGTTAATGATCAGAAAGAAACTCCTAAATTCAGCTTCACTCTGAGTAAAGAAGGGGTTAGAGTCTACCTGCAATGGTGACTTATGTGCATAATACACAGGCACATTAGTGTCTCAAATGTGAGAGAAATGAATCACTATCTAATGAAATCTAAGGCTTATTCCATGAGATGTAGCCCATGCATGACCTGCTTCAGTGATCAAGAATCTGAGACTAGATAGAATATGAGCCTAGGGGGACAAAGAAATACTATTGTTCTGCTAAAGGAGAATAGCCATAAATTGACTCTTAATGACATTCTGCCATCCCCATAGATCAGTGACTCTTTCAGACATTATCAGAGAAGTTTCTTCCTATAGTAAATAGGAACTAATATAAACAGCCACAACTGGATTTTGTGTAGAGAGTGAGAGACTCTGAGATACTCACTCCTAATTAGAAGGTCTTCATCTAGCCCCTACCCTCAGGGCTCAGGGGACTATGTGGAAGAGAAGGCAGAGAGATTATAAGGGCCAGAGGAGAGGAAGGAGACCAAGACAGTAGTGTCTTTCAGACACAAAAGGACTGATGAACATATAAACTCACATAGATGTATCAGCATTCATAGGGCCTACCCAAGTTCAAGGCAGGGGGGTGTCTAGCACTGAAGGGGGATGTGGACATAATCTCCCACTCCTAACTGAGAAGTTATCTCCAATGACAACCTCTTGCAAAGCAAGTGGATCTACAAACCACACCTAAGGGAAGGCCTCATGCCCAGCCAACACAAAATGAACTCAGAGGTATATTTGGAGAATTTTGTCTCATATTGTTTTGTATGAACATTTTTTTAACCTTTTTGGTCTTTTGCTTGTATATCATGGATTTCGATTTTGTGGGTTTTTTGGTGTGTATATGTGTGTGTGTGTGTGTGTGTGTGTGTGTGTGTATGTGTGTGTGAGTGTGTTCCATATGCTTTTTTGTTGTTGGATTTTTTCTTTTTTTCCATTTTTTAGATATTTAGTGGGTTTGTTGGGCTTTGCTTATCTGTTTCTAAACATTTGAATAGGTTGAGAGGTGGGGAAGATCTGGGAGGAGATAGGGAGTGGGAATCCTGATTAGTATGAAATAAATTTATTTTCAATAAAAATAATAGTGAAATTTTAAACAGAAGGAAGAGAAGATGTGGAGGAGAAGGAAGGAGAAGGAGGGGAGTGGGACCATGTATTACAGATGGAATGTTTTGTAACTGTGACCTGAGGAAATGGTTCTCCTCTTATCTGATTCAGAGCACTTTCAGGACTCAAGTTGATCCAGCTACTTGGAGGATCAATAAAAGTACTGATGAAAGTAGGTTGGATTAGCAGACAGGAATTTATAATATCCCCTTCCCTAGGCCAACATGAACTAATCAAATATTAAAGTACATTTGGAGTTAGATCACATATTCTATGTTCTACCTGCTCTAAGGAGGGGGCTTCTGTCTTGTCTAGCTGTAGCACTATGAATGTGACCAAGCATGCCATCTATGAGTAGGGTGCTAAGAGATAGCAGTGGATTTGGATACCATGAAAATTAGGAGGCTTACAGGAGGTTTAGCTAGGTTGACTAGGACAGATTTCACTCTTTATAAGACAAGTCCAGAGTGAGTGTGTAAAACAGTCTTTTTGTTTTTTAATGTAAGTACTAGTAAGACAGAATCAAAGAAACTTAAAGACCACAATATAAACAGTGAATAAAATATAACTTGAGAAAGTGACTTAAAGGAAATAGATAAATGCAAACTATTTGGAAATAAAAAAAATCTAAATTAACCATCATAAAATGAATTAACTTATAATAATAATTCATGAACAAAGTGAAAGTCTTAATAAAGAAAGAAAAAGTGTGAAAAATAACCACACCTAAGTCTTGGGAGTGTACAACACAGTAACAGACTAAAAGATTCAACACAGGAGTTCAGCAGCACATGTGAGCAAATAGAAAAAATGTAACCTGAAGGTATTTAGTCCAGAGAGTAGATAAAGAAGGAAGCAGAGAAGTTCAAAGTTTAAGGAACTTCTGGAAAACCACCAAGCAAAATTGCTGTCAACCGTCGTTGACATGACACTACAGATAACTAAAAACTGACCAAACCTTGTAGAGTCCGGAAAAAATGTACAGGAGACACCAGGTTTTGTAACAGTTATCGCAATAGAGAAGTCAGCTTTTCTCAATAGCTTGAGGAGTTAAGCAAAAATCTACATAAAATGGACCAAGTGTAACACCATCTGGAAACAAATACTTGTGTGTGAAAATGTCTTTATAGTTTAAGAATTCTATGTGAGGTGAATTCAAATGTAAAATAAAGCTGTTGAATTTGCTCCAAAAGCCAGATCCCTGAGCCCCCTTCATGTGAGTCAAGGGGTATGATTCTTAAGTCAACGATTGGCTAGAAGATGCCTCTCTTAAAGCTCTTCATTACTGTGTTAATGACACAAATCACTGTTTATTCAAGTGTTTGACTATAACCAGATTCCTAACAGATATTTTTTTTCAAACAATAACTTTCAAAGAAATCAGATAATATAAAAATACATGTTAACATGTTATTCCTTTCTATATTACATTTCACCAAATTCTTTTTTTTCCATTACCACAACTCCCTAGAATACATTTCACCAACATAAAGTACTAATACTTTTTCAAGAAAAGGGAGATGTGTATATATCACATCCTCGGGATTTTAATCACCTAAACAATGTGAGCTAATTGAATCAACTGATAGAACTCAATTTTTTAAAGAGGGATGTCTGGCTCTGGAGAAATCTCAATGGACATTCAGAGCGTTCCTTGGCACTCTAAAAAGAAATCTTAAATTAGGAAAATATTTTACCAAAGTCTATCTTTGTAAACATCAAACTCACTAGACTCATTTAAGCTTTTCACTATTCTTTTGAAAAGTTAAATCTCTGATAGAATGTCATTATCATGGAGCTATGAAACCCACATTAAAAAGAGAGACCAGTCTTAACCAATAGGGTAACTGTAAATCATATTAAGTAAGCAAAAAGCAAAACTGAGTATTATTTGAAAACTCCTACGCTGTCTTCTGAGCAAAGGTAGGTCATGCCACTCAAGTTGTATCTGCATTGGTGTGTGGTTGTCTCGGTAGCTCTTTATTAGCAGTGTCCAAATTTTCTATCAGCTCAGTGAACCCTAGTCTGATGTATCATGGTAGGACAATTGTTTTGAAAACAATTTCTTACATTGCTAGCCCTCTGAAACTACCCAAAGCAATTCATTCAAAACCTCTATTTTTCTTTTACTTTTGAGATTCTAATGTAATTACATTCCTCCATTTCCTTTCTTCCCTCTAGACCCTTCCATATACCACCCCTTGTTCTCTTTCAAATCTATAGCCTCTTTTTCCATTCATTGTTGTTACAGGCACTTGTGTATAAGCATACATAATCCTAAATATAGCCTGCTGAGTCTGACTATTATTACCTGTATGCATGTCTTCAGAGCTGACCATTTGGTGTTGAATGGCCAATTGGTGTGCTTTTCCCTGGGGAGACTCTTTCTCTCTCTCTCTTTCTCTCTCTCTCTCTCCACCTCAACACTCCTTATTTGCCTGTAGTTCTTAGAAAGGCCTGTTCACTTTGTCATGTCTATTGTTGTTGTTTTTGTTAAGTTCATTTTTAGACCATCATTTTGTTGAGAGTTCATATTTGTAGCTTCTGATATTAATAGGAGATACAGTCTCATATCACTTTATACTTTGAGCAAAGATTCCTATGTTACATGGTGTATGTAGTAGCAGCATGTTTTTCCATGGTGAGTTCAAGCCATTCTAAATACTACCTAAAACACTTTGTCAATGTTTGTAATGTGAAGTAAAGCAAGCATTGGATTATCTGTTCCATTTGAAAGATTATAGTGGCTTTTGGCTGTAAGTGATAAAATGAAATCCAACTAGAATATGAAGGACAGAAAAGTTTGCTGATTTGTACTGCTTGTATAGCAAGAGATAGAGCTGGACATAGGAAAAGTGTCTTCAGAGAGTTTCTCTCCGAAGCTCAGCTTAGTGCTCTTTATTTGACTTTTTCTGCATGTGGACTCTCCACTCAAGAGGCAAGACAATGCTAAAAATAAAGTCTCGATACTTTCTCTTTTAACAATAGCTTTCCCGTTCCACTTGCAAACAGTGAGAGAAGTGTATTTTGGCATGGATTTCCTGAAAGTATTTCCCCAAGGAAGGGACATGATGAAAACAGCAGGTCTTAAGATACACAGTGCATGTGTTTGACCATTTGTCAATGTAACTTCCAAAACACTCTGTCTCTCTGTCCAAATCTGTCTGTCTGTCTGTCTGTCTCTCCGCCCATCTCTCATACACTCAGACACAGACACACACACATACACACACCCACACACACAACACCCCTATGAGCACATGTACCAGAACTGAAAACCACATCCATGACCAAGTAAGACAAAATAGGCTGTAACTCTCAACAGATGACTTATCTCCTTTCCTACTCCCATCTTTGAGCTCACACAGGAGGAAGGGTGAGGCCATAAGCTGCCCTGCCACCATCCTCTACTTTCCCACAATAAGACAGGTGCTCTCTGAGTAAAGTACAGTCCTGAAATTTAATTACAATAAAATAAATGAATTGTTTACTGGAAGAGAAAAATAAAGGCTCTGAGGACAGCTTAATAGGTGAGATGCTTGCCTGGAAAACACAAGGATCTGAGCTCATTCCCTGGAACCCACATTTAAAAAGCCAAGCATGATGGTACATACACATAATCACAGCAGGAGAAGGAAACAGAGAGAAGCTTGGAGCTGGTGCTCAGCATAGCCTACTTTAAGGGAAGTTAGAGAATCTTACACATACACAGAGGAGGGGGAGGGAGGGAGAGGGAGGGAAAGAGAGAGACAGACAGAGAGAGAGAGAGAAGGAGAGAGAGAGAGAGAGAGAGAGAGAGAGAGAGAGAGTCTGGGTAGGGAGGGAAGGGGAGAGGAAGATTATCATCAACTGTTGATATAGGAAGTCAACTCCATAGAGAACAGGACGAGTCGCCACTTTCTATAAATAGGAATAAGAACTTTAGAGGTAAGGTCCCTGTTTTCCACATTTGCACAGTTCCTGCTGAAGATAAATTTTTCGAAGTCTTGTCTAAGTTGAGATATAACTAGTAGAAACTGTAAACAAGTTTATTTACCCAAAGTCGTTTTCCCAGTGACAAAAACCTAATAGATTTACAAAGTAGTTACAAAGGGGATCCTATGAGGACTGACAGTGTGGCTCTTCCAATGATGTGTCAGCATGAGGTTTTCTTTTTCTTTTCCTTTTCTTTCTTTCTTTCTTTCTTTCTTTCTTTCTTTCTTTCTTTCTTTCTTTTTTTTTTGAGGTACAATACTGACAGCCTGATCTTACCGTGAGGAACCCTGAACTTGGGAGTCAGGGTGCTCATAGAGATTTGACTCAGCCCCCGACTTTTATTGAAATCATACAAGGAAGTTAGGTTACCAGTTAATAGGGGGCACTGTAAATGTTTCTCTATTTTCCTGTACCAACATTTTCTTGTGATATAGAACAGTATAGATTTAGAACAGAAAAAAGGGAACTATACAATCTCAAACATAAAAGTAAACAGCAAACGCTTTTTTATTAAATTAATTCATTTTTTACACTACATAATTTATTCCCCACACCCAATCCACCCTCCAACTGTTCCACATCCCATACCTCCTCCCCACCTCCCTGTCTCCACGTGAATGTCCCCACCTTCCACCCCACCTGACCTCTAAACTCTCTGGGGCCTCCTTGAGGGTTAGGTGCATCATCTCTGAATAAACACAGATCCCAGAAGTCCTCTATTGTATGTGGGTTGGGAGACTCATATCAGCTGGTATATACTGTCTGTTTGGTGGTCCAGTTTTTGAGAGATCTCGGGGGTCCATATTAATTGAGACCACTGGTCCTCCTACAGGATCACCCTTCTCCTCAGCTTCTTTCAGTCTTCCCTAATTCAACAACAGGGGTCAGCTGCTTCTGTCCACTGGTTGGGTGCAAATATCTGCATCTGACTCTTTCAGCTGCCTGTTGGGTCTTTCGGAGGGCAGTCATGCTAGACTCCTTTTTGTGAGAGCTCCATAGCCTCAGTAATAGTGTCAGGCCTTGAGACCTTCCCTTGAGCTGGATCCTACTTTGGGCCTGTCGCTGGACCTACTTTTCCTCAGGCTCCTCTCCATTTCCATCCCTGTAATTCTTTCAGACCTCATGAAACTGGAAAGCTTCTGTAAGGCAAAGGACACTGTCAATAAGACAATACAAGCACTTTTTTTTTTTTAATATCTTCCGACCACCAGTCTCTGGTGAGGTCAGGGGCAGCAGTATTGTGGTTACAAAGTCAGTATCTTTCAGATATGTGTGAGACAATATAGTTCATAAAAGGGCACACATGAGGTCATACTGCCGACCCTGCAGTCTTTGGAATTTTTGGACCCCATCTGTCTGTCTACAAAAACATCCTCACCTAACCTGTATGGAGAATTCCTATGGGGCTGCCACCAGTGTCATCCCTGAACCAAAGGAACCCATTGATAACTTTCTGGGAAATAGCTGTATGTTATTTCATCCTCAGTTTTATAATAAAAACGTCCTGCTTTTAATTATATAGAATTGAGACTAAGACTGGGAGAACTGCTGAAAATTTATTCATCTCCTTCCACTGCTCTAGGTTGCTTTCCTTTCCACCTCGAGCAAATGACTGTAACATACATTTCTCATGAATTTATGAACAACATTCACTTTAATATTATTGGCAACATCAAGTTTCTGAATATCAAGAGGGCTCCTACTAGGTCTTGCCAGGTCACCAAATACAGGTTTAATTAAGGAAGGAGGGAAGAGAAGGAACAGTAAATAGATAGGGAGAGTGATAAATACTAAGAATAGTTGCAGTAATAACACCACAAGATGATTGCGCCAAAGAAGCAGGCCTTCGGGCCTCTTAGTACTCAGGCTGGGGCCCACAAGAGGCCATAGCCTCGGGCTCTGAGACATGGCACCCCAGGAGGTATTTCCAACATGAGTTTTTTAATACTTTCTCTCAATTTATATCTGGGCAATGGCATATTAGCTTCCTTGAGAAGCTCATTAGGTTCATAGCCGCAAATGAATCTATTGCTGTTAAGATCTTTATTGAAAGAAAGGAAAAACCAACCAAAGAAACAAACAAAAAGACAAAACAGGAAAAAGATTAGAGATAAATTTGTAAGACTGTCATCACTTTACAAACTTGCCTAATTACAGTCTTTTTTATCATTTGGAATCTAAGAATGTCTAGAAGAGGAATGCACATTTTAACTAAAAGAACATATTATGTATCTTGTATTTTAAACAACATGTACAAATATTTATTTAAAAACAGTGTCCCTCATTATTATAAAGTATAGCTTCTGTTTAATAAAGATATTAAACCATAGAACCAAGAAGTTTTAAAAACAATAGTTTATACACCAAAAAAAAAAAAAAAAAAAAAAAAAAAAAAAAAAAAAAAACTTTGTCATGGTATAACCTAATTTCTACTGTATGAATGCAGGATATAGGATTTTCATCCTTATTCTTTTCTTTTTGCAAAAGAGGTTTCATGATTTACCACTGATTTTATATCAAAGCACATCTGACCTGGAACAATAGCTTTGAGGGTCAATGTTTTGAGTTAATGTGTTGGAGTCACCCCACGTTAAGCTCAAGATGCCTGGGACCCCAGATGACAAGGAAGCATGAGATTTTCTCTCAGGAACATTCTGTCTGCCTCTACTCTGTGTTCAACAGTCTGGACATGCTGCATCTCAAATCAACATCCTGGAACCTGTCCTTTCTGCCCATCCTAATGCAGGATATTTTCAACATTTAATTGTTCCTGGAGGTTTCAGTTCACAGGTAGGTGTTCAGTTTTCACTCTCCTTTGTCTAAAATAACTTCTAGCTGACCTGTAAAATGTTACTGCACAGCAGCTGCTTTGCTGGGGCTCTCTAGAGGAGCAGAACTTACAGGATGAATATGTGTAATTGAAGGAGATTTATTGGAACGGCTTACAGGCTATGGTCCAAACAGTCTAAAAGTAACATTCTATCCATGGAATGTCCAAGAATCTAGCAGTTGTTCAATCCATGAGGCTAGATATCTCAGCTGGTCTTCAGTATATGTCAGAATCTAATGGAGAAGTAGGCTCTAATACCAGTGATGGAGTTGACAGCAAGCATGAGGGCAAGCAGGCAAAGAGCAAGCTTCTTTCTTCCGTGTCCTTTCTATATGCTGCCAGCAGACGGTGTGCTCTAGATTAAAGGTGACGTACCCAGCTCAGAAGATTTGGATTAAAAGTGGGTCTTCTGAATTCACTACCTTTGTCAAATTTGAACTATTATTAAAATCAACTTCCAGGGCTTCTCTTCTGGTATAATGCAATACTATTATGTTCCCTCTCATCTATGAGCACAATCCCTAAGCATCATTCTTTCTTTAAGTCAAATGACTGATTTTATTCTTTCCTATTATAAATTATCAATAATAAATCAACAGGCTGCTATTTTGGGAACCATAAAATATTAAGAAAACACTACATTCCATTCCATTTTTATTGTAAGGATGCATTAAAAAGTTATTGATTCCTATTGTTTCCATTTATTTACTTATTTCCACCCCATCTCCCCTTAGCATCCCACTAAAGTAGCTTTTGTAACACCCGCCAATAATCTCCCTACTGCTAATGCTGAGTTCAGGTGAGCGATCAGCCATAGTGACACTTGCCTTCAATGGCTTAAACCCTGCTTGTCCCTACCTCTATGGCTGTTACTTTTCAATTATTTTGACTCCTTATTCTGCCTCTGCCAAATGGTAAATGCTGGATTTAAACGTTTTTCATAGACTCGATCTCACTTGCTTTTCATAAAAACCAGCTACTAGGTATTACCAACCCAAATAATAACTTTTGAGCACATGATTTAGAGTCCTTTTGGAAATATATGTTCAGAAATTTATGAATAACAAGTTTTCCTCCAGGATAATTTGATTTCCTTTACTGCTAGAATGTTCAATGTGTGCATTAGAGAAAAATCACAGATAATCGTTAAATATGCTTTCAACAGTTCTTCAGAATTTGTGGTTCCTGGCTCTTTTAAAGTACCCAGCCATATACCCAAAAGATGCTCCAACATGTAATAAGGACACATGCTCCACTATGTTCATAGCAGCCTTATTTATAATAGTCAGAAACTGGAAATAAACCAGATGTCCCTCAACAGAGGAATGGATACAGAAAATGTGGTACATCTACACAATGGAGTACTACTCAGCTATTAAAAACAATGACATTATGAAATTCTTGGGGAAATGGATGGACCTGGAGAATATCATCCTGAGTGAGGTAACCCAGTCACAAAAGAACACACATGGTATGCATTCTCTGATAAGTGGATATTAGCCTAGAAGATCAGAATATACAAAGTACAAACCACAAACCATAAGAAACTCAAGAAGATGGAGGACCAAAGTGAGGATACTTCATTCCTTCTTAAAGGGGGAACAAAATACCCATTGAAGGAGTTGTAGAGGCTAACTATGGAGCAGAGACTAAAGGAAGGACAATTCAGAGACTGCTCCACCTGGTAATCCTTCCCATATTCAATCATCAAATCTAGACACTATTGTGGATGCCAGCAAGTGCTGGATGACAGGAGCCTAAGATAGCTGTCTCCTGAGAGGATCTGATAGTACCCAGCTAATACAGAAGTAGAGGCTCACAGCCGTCTATTGGACTGAGTACAGGGTCCTCAATGAATGAGTTAGAGAAAGGACCCAAGAAGCTGAAGGGTTTGCAGCCCCTTAGGATGAACAACAATATGAACAAACTAGTACCCTCAGAGCTCCCAGGGACTAAAACTCCAACCAAAGAGTACACACTGGGGGGACTTATGGCTCCAGCAGCATATGTATAGCAGAGGATGGCCAAGCCAGTCATCAATGGGAGGAGAGGACCTTGGCCCAGTGAAGGTTCTATGCCCCAGTGTAGGGGAATACCAAGGCCAATAAGCAGGAGAGGGTGGAATGATGAGCAAGGGGAGGGGAGAGGGAACAGGGAATTGTTTCAGTTTTGGGGTTTTTTTCTTATTTTATTTTATTTTATTTTTTAACTTTTATTGCATTATCAGAAAAGTTACATGATTTCAATATTTCTGAATTTGTTAACATGTGAAAAACATATTTTAATTAAATAGAATTGAATCACATTCTTGTTCCCCTTTTGTACCACCGCTCCTCCCATAGACCCCCCCTTCAATACCTATAATATATTTTTGTCGTATTCCTTAAAATTTATGAAATATTATAAAAATAAAAATAAGTATTATAAAAGTTGTTTGATATAAAACTACAATTGATTTAACAGTCTTATGCAGATGCTCATCTACAGCAATAGTGAAAATACATTTTTCTCAATATAAATTT
>NW_022196914.1:51062798-51090108 GCF_008632895.1 Mastomys coucha
TTTTTGGAGGGGACCTGGGAAAGGAGATATTGTAAATAAGAAGACATCTAATAAAAAATAAAAATTAAAAAAAACAAAGAGATGATAAGATGTGGTGGAAGTTGAAAAACTAAATAGATACTAATAAATATAAAAATAAGAGTCTTCAGTATCATTCTATAATTGGGTTTGCCTTCAATCATTTCATGCATTAATTCACTGGTTAATTCAAGATTTGTTGAGAGCCTATTTGCAGGTTTTGAGTATACACATATACACACAGAGACATGCAGAAATCCATGCTATTGTGAAGCTATACATTGTGATGATGATGAAAAACAGTAAATAAGTAACATGTACCATATGTTAAACATTAATATGAACTAAGACAAATAAAGATAACAAAGGTGGTAATAGTGTGTGTGTATGTATATGTATGTGTGTGTATGTGTGAGTATATGTGCGTGTGTGTGTGTGAGCAGGGGGGTAGCTGGCAATAGTAGAAATTCATTCTGAAGTACATGTAAGCAAAAAATCAAAGGAAAAATTGCTTTACTCACTATGCAGAGCAGCCCTTAACATAGTGGCTAACAGAGGCTGATATTCCATAATATATTTAAATAGACAAATAAGTCAATGGGTGAAAGTTGAATATTTTTGATGAAGTTCAGAGCTAGCTCTTTCTTCCAGACCAAGTCATCTGGCTTTGATTTTTTACTTGTACTTTTTTAATAATTTAGAATTGCCACAAAGTAAAAGAAACAATAATTTTTCCCACCACAGTTGCTGTTGAAATATCACCTGTTACTACTTCCATTGTCTCTGAGACTTGAAAAAGAACCCAATGTGTTCCGATAGAGTACACATCAGTTGAACAAAAAGGCTATAGCATATATGGAATATTGAGTTTCTTGTCTCTAAATTCTGTTGCAATGTGCATTTGAGTCAGTCTTGAGAACCTGATAGTATAAAAAGTGATTGCAAACTGACATCAGCCACTAAGAGAAGTTGAAATAACATTTAAAGGTTTTCGTGAATAATTTTTCCCAGGTTTCTTAAGCTGCTGGTTGGTAAAAAAGAAGGGTCTGAGTTTTCAAGAAAAACCGATAATGCATCTCTGTTACTGCCCTTTGTCCTAGTCTCTAGCTCATTTGCAAAATGCTCAGAAAGGCCTCTTTCTTCTGTGGACTGTCTAAAATGGTAGAAAAATTAAGAAAGAGAGAGAAAAAGGGAGAAAGAGAATTTTTCTAAGCCTACTTCTACAACGGTAGTCATGCAGGGAATTCTCTTCCATTTCCTACAATTAAAATGATTCTAATTTAAGTGCAAATTTAGCAAGGTTAGTTTTCTAGTAAGACTTCCCTAAGATGAAAAGTCAGAAATCTCTGAACAAGACAGCAGTGGTTGGATTGACTACCCTCTTTCCCAGAGTTTTGCCCTAACCAATGGCGATTAAAGTATCATTGAATGAGAAAGGACATGAATCCCTATGTTCTAAATACCAGTTCATATGGCATCTTTCTTCTGGGCATTGTCATAGGTCAATGAACAAAGTGAAGCATTTTCTTTAGAAACATTTTCATATTAAACCCTCTTTATCATTTTTTATTTCCTCTTTCACATTCTAAACCTCTCAAGTATTGAATGGAATAAATGGAAATATCAGGTACTAGTTACTACCTAAGGCACTCATTAGCACAAGAATTAGTAATAAAAATCAGCTTCTCTAGGTCATCAGCCTTGATTCAGACTGCTGTCAGCAAAAGATAGACCATGAGTAACACTTAAATTCACCTAAATGTAGTAAAAACACATCTAAATCTTTTAGAGAAGTACATTGGGCCCTCTATATTAGACAATTCTGTCTGTAAATTCAACCAATTATAGCTCTGTAGTGGGAATTTGGATTTCTTTTAAAAGACACAGAAATATTGTGAGAATATGCTGTCATTTTAATCCTGGGTGTGAGATATTAGGTTACTTCAGATTGTCCACAGCAGCTGATTATGATTTGCCTCATGCCCAAGCATGGGTGTGTTCTTTCCAGATACAGATAGTTTCTGTAATTATGTGATGATGGGAATTTTGAGGACTTTTCAGGGGGTATATAAATGCTAGGTCCCACGAGGTATTTGAGTTATTGGTTGTGGTGTTTGTTTGTTTGTTGATAGTTGTTTAAATATGTGGTGCAGTCCAGGACAGAGCATGCCAGTGACAGGTCTCAAGTGAGAAGTTTTATTGGTAGAGGTGGCCTCTGACAGGCTGAGAGGGAAGGAGAAGAGAAGAAAAAAGGCATTGTGGGTCAGGGTACAAGTCTTTCATACAGGCCATAAGACATGTGATGCATGTGCAAAGGATGCACAAAAGGACATATGGCAGGTGCTATGGCAATGCACGCAGGAACTGCACAGTCTCCTAGAAATGACGACTTTCATAGCTGGGTCTGGGAGCTGGCTTTAGAGCTCACTGTACATGAATGTACCTGATGCTAACAGTAGTCATATTCAAAGAAGGAACAAGAATAAGAAATGAGATACCCTGATGGGGATAGAATGAATTTGCTCCAAGGAACTCAACACCTTTAATTAGCAGGAATTAGTCTAATGATAACATCACTCCATTTCCTCTCTATTCTTCCCCCCCTCTAGTGTTAGGAGGTTGAAAAGATAGAGAAGAGTGAAAAAAGATCCCCTCACAAAGTAGCCAATGTTGTGCTACACGGATCAAAACTAAGAAAAATAAATTTGTTCTTGTACTGAATATTTACAGACACTTTTCTTGGCTTTATTCAGCTGACAATTCATATTTATTTGTCATTTTCATTTTTAGGAAACATAAACAATCGAAAGACAACATAAGTATAAGGAGGGATGACTATAGGGTATATTGAAATATTGTACTATTTTATAAGAGATTTGAGCATCTTAAATTTTTGGTATCTATAAGTTCTAGAAACAACTAACCATAAATAGAAACAAAAAAACAAAAAACAAAGACAAACAAACAAATAAAAACAATGAGGAAAATTCTACATGATTTCAATGCCAAAATAATCACACTTAAATCTGGTTCTATTAAATAAGAATTATTGCTTTTCACTATAAAGTCTGAAAAAAATAGTTTTATAATACCCCCCCTTTCTGGATGATTTAGATCTACTTTAAAAAATGTAATTTTAACATAAACAATTAAAATACTAAGCAGAGCATCAGTATCTTAGAAAAATCCCTCCATAGGAACTGCAAGAGATCAGTAGACATTCCTCCTGGCTGTATTGTTTTCTATACTTGAAAACAAGGAATTGTGTTATAGGTTGCTTCTTTTTACCAATGTTGAAATGAGAGTGGTAGAGTTCACCACTTTTTCTTACGCAGGAGTCAGAAGTACTTCAATGGGAAGTATTCAAAGAGCCTCAACACCACTGTAATTCTTTCAGACAGAAACATCATCCCTCATTTCATGCCCTGTCTTCCTGCTGGAGGTGGGCTCTTGAAGTTCCCTCTCCCTACTGTCACGTATTTGATCTATAAGGTCTCTCCCTTTGATTCCTGAAAGTCTCTTACTTCCCAAGTCTCTGGTGCATTCTGGAGGGTGCCCCCAACCTCTTACATCCTGAGGTTGCCTGTTTCCAGTTTCCATTCTTTCTGCTGGCCCTCAGGGCTTCAGTCCTTGTCCCCTCACCAAATGCCAGGTTAAGTTCCCCTCTCCCTCCCCACTTTCCCACCCAGGTCCCTCTCTTCCTCCCCAGTAGTGCTTTCTTTCTTCTCTCTCCCAAGTGCGACTGAGGCATTCTCATTTGGGCACTTTAGCTTGTTTACCTTTTTGACTTCTGTGGACTGTATCTTGGGTACTCTGTCCTTTTTGTTTGGTTATTTTGTTTTTGTTTTGTTTGGGCTAATATCCACTTATTAGTGAATACATACCATGCATGTCCTTTTGGGTCTGAGTTACCTCACTAAGGATGATATTCTCTAGTTCCATCCATTTGTCTGCAAAACTCAGGATGTCTTCATTCTCAATGGCTGAGTAGTACTCCACTGTGTAAATGAATCACATTTTCTATATCATTCTGTCATGGGACACCTAGGTTGTTTCCACCTTCTGGCTATCACAAATAAGATCAGTATGAACATAGTGGAAATGGAGAGGGGCCTGAGGAAAAGAAGGTCAAGCAACAGGTCCAAAGTGGGATCCAGCTCAAGAGAGGTCCCAAGGCCTGACACTATTACTGAGGTTATGGAGCACTCACAAAAAGGGACCTATCATGACTGCCCTTCGAAAGACCCAACAAGCAGCTGAAAGAGTCAGATGCAGATATTTGTCCCCAACCAATGGACAGAAGCAGCTGACCCCTGTTGTTAAATTAGGGAAGGCTGAAAGAAGCTGAGGAGAAGGGTGATCCTGTAGGAGGACCAGCAGTCTCAATTAATCCGAACCCCTGAGATCTCTCAAAAACTGGACCACCAAACAGACAGCATATACCAGCTGATATGAGGCTCCCAATACACATATAGTAGAGAACTGCTGGGTCTGTGTTCACTCAGAGATGATGCACCTAACCCTCAAGAGACTGGAGGCCCCAAAGAGTTTAGAGGTCAGGTGGAGTGGAGGGGCATCCACATGGAGACAGGGTGCCATGTGGATGAGATATTTGATCTATAAGGTCCCTCCCTTTGATTCCTGAAAGGAGCAGTTGGAAGGTGGATGGGGGAGCAAGGAGTGGAATATGGAGTGTAAAAAATAAATTATTTTTTTTAAAAAAAGAACCTGAACAATATTATCAGAACTTGAATATATTTATTTTCATTTCACAAACTAGATGAGATAGAATAACCATTTTAATGCTTCCCAGAAACAAAACTGTTTGCTGAATTCTTACTTGATTTTCTAACTATGATTTTAAGGAATTTGTTTGCAAACAATCTCTTCTTTACCCAGAACATGGTGGGCTCAGGAGATTGGTGTGTGGAGAACCAGTGCTTTTGAGATAATTTGCCAAAACTATGCCAAATCTCCTAAAATGAGTCCACCTGATTTTTTTCTAACTACCCATTAACTACTTTTGTGATCTTGTCTAAGACACTTGTTCAAGTACTAATGTTTAAAATGTAGAGATTTATATAAATTACATTGAGTGTTGCTTTCAGCTTCAGTGGAAGTTAAATTCTTCCACATTATTTTCTAAAGTTGGCATTGGAAAAAATTAACAAAACTGTGCTAGCCAGGTTTCTAAGTCTACCTCATTTTTGAGCACTTGAAGGGTCTGAATCATGACCACATACTTAGTTACTTCAACAGGGAAGGTTTTTCTGTAGCCATCCACAGAGACAGCTTATAGAAGCCAGAAAACCAGAATCCAGAATGGTCATTTGGCCCATAGATAGGAGCCAAGACTTTGGCCATGTCCCATCATAGCTAATTCTTCCAATTCCTGGAAATACTGAATTAGAAAAGAAAGAAAATCAATTACTCATCTGACTTGGAAGCATCTAGTTCTAACCAGCAGAGGAGTTAGAGATGCCGTGGGGAATTTAGATATAAACTTAAGACATGAAAATTCAAGACAATTTCATCAAAGATGAGGGAGATATTTACTTCTCATCTCTGGTATTACATTAATTGGACTTTTTCTTATAAGTTAATAAGATAAAACATTTGGAGCTCTTAAAGGTAGCCAACATTTAGATGGTTTCCAAAGACACTTTTGTTCTCTATTCAGGATACTATTTAAAATTAATGCATTATCTATCACAAAAATAAGATTTTCCTCCACAGCCATTTCAGAGACATGACTACTGATTGGAAAGTCCTTTGGGGATGGCCTGCCTCTCATACACATGAAAAGGGAAATAGCAATGATTTTTATTACAACATCTTTGATCTCAATTAAGGCATAATTAAGTGACCTTCCTCATTCTGTGTCAATAAAAGTACAAAGTAACATTGCAAATACTCTCATGGCAAGATGCAAAATCCCTCCTTGTCATAAACCCTCATTTCCTAATGTGATCTCTATGACTTTATGAATTGACTTTTAAAATTAAATAAGACTTAAGAAATGGTAAAAGCAATGATCTAGGAGCAGTTTGATAAGGGGAAATCACAGACGTATGGAATTAGATAGCCATTGAAGAAGTAAACTAATAAGTCCCTTGCCTGTGAATTTATGCCTTAATATATGAGATGATTTCAGAATGCAAAAGCATCCACAAAGGGCTAATGAAAGCCCTCTTTCTGGAAAGCGCTCTTCAAGATTATCAGCCTTCTACTTTCCACAGGCCAGGAGTGGCACCCTCCTTCCTAGTTCCAAAATGCAGGCCACATTGGTCTCAGGTAGATCTATAACAACTCTAGGGTTCTAATCCTCTTGCTAAAGTTACACCATTAAAAATTTCAAAAGCATACAGAAGCTTCTAGAAGTGCCCCTCAAGTATAGTGAATATTCTCCATTGCTACCTTGGCTTACAGCAGCCAATCTTCTGCTGTGGCACATTTAGAACATTTCAAGCACCATTCTGAGCCAAGAAAAATATGCTGTTCAACACTCAATATGGAGAGGGAAAAAATAACTAAACAAATAATACAGTATGCAAAATTAGAAGGACTAAGTGTCTTCAGATTATGAATATGACCTTCAAATGGATAGGAAAAAGCAGTAAAGGAAAGTGTGTGTGTGTGTGTGTGTGTGTGTGTGTGTGTGTGTGTGTGTATGAATATATATTATTTGAAATTTGTCATATGTGTTTTGATCATATTTATCTCAAACTCTCCCAGATCTCCCCCCAACTTCATTTCTTCCTTTTTAGTTCATTTAATTAAAAGCCTGTAAACTTCAATTTTTCTATCAATATATTTCTGAGTTTGAGACCATGCAAACATGTGCAATCTAAAAAGGACCACACCCTTAAAGAAAACTGACTCTCTGTCTGGGCCAGTACCCTAAGCAGACCTTGGGCACAAACTCTGCAATGAGTCCCATAATACACAAAGGAAGTTCTCCTCCCAGGATCATAGGATCAGAGGTGAGAAGGACACAACATCTGTTTCAACACCACGAATAACTGGGACCAGCAGGAACCAGGCAGGCAGGAACTCCACCAGCCCAGTAGCATGGGTTGCTTTCAGTCTCTCTGGGCCTGTGCCCTGAGCAGATCTAGGGTGCAAACTCTGCAGCAAGTCCCATAATACCCAGAAGAAGCTCTACTCCCAGGTGCTCTAATACCCAGGATCACAAAATGCCAGAATCACAGGATCGCAGAAACAGCTTGACTCTGAGATATATGACACAACCAGGATCACAGGAAAGACAGGCCCCAGTCAGATTTAGCTAGGCCAGGTAGCAATAGAGATAACCAAAAGGTTGGAGGCAAGGATAAGAAAATAAGCAACAGAAACCAAGGTTGCATGGCATTATCAGAACCCAATTCTCCCACCATAGCAAGTCCTGGAAACACCATCATACCAAAAAGCAAGATTCAGATCTAAAATCACTTATATTGATGATGATACAGGAATTTAAGAAGGACATATATAACTCCCCCAAAGAAATACAGGAGAACACAGATAAACAGCTAGAAGACCTTAAAGAGGAAACACAAAAATCCCTTAAAGAGCTACAGGAAAACACAATCAAACAGGTAAAGGAAATGAACAAAACAATCTAGGATCTAAAAATGGAAATAGAAACAATAAAGAAATCACAAAGGGAGACAATCCTTGAGTTATAAAACTTAAAAAAGAGATCAGGAGTCATAGATGCAAGCACTACCAACAGAATACAAGAAATAGAAGAAAGAATCTCAGGGGCAGAAGATAACATAGAAAACATTGACACAACAGTCAAAGAAAATGGAAAATGCAAAAAGCTCCTAACCTAAAACATCCAGGCAATCCAGGACACAATGAGAAAACCAAACCTAAGGATAATAGGTATAGAAGAGAGTGATGACTCCCAACATAGAGGGCCAGTAAATATCTTCAACAAAATTATAGAAGAAAACTTCCCTAACCTAAAGAAAGATGCCCATGAGCATACAAGAAGCCTACAGAACCCCAAATAGACTAGACCAGAAAAGAAATTCTCCTGTCACATAATAATGAAAACAATTGCAATAAACAAACAAACAAAAAAATACTAAAAGCAGTAAGGGAGAAAGTCAAGTAAAATATAAAGACAGACCTATCAGAATTACACCAGACTTCTCACCAGAGACTATGAAAGCCAGAAGATCCTGGGCTGATGTCATACAGACTCTACAAGAACACAAATGCCAGCCCAGACTATGATGCCCAGCAAAACTCTCAATTACCATAGATGGAGAAAACAAGATATTCCATGACAAAACCAAATTTACACAATATATTTCCACAAATCCAGCCCTTCAAAGGGTAATAAATGGAAAACTCCAACACAAGGAGGGAAACTACATCCTAGAAAAACAAAGAAAGTAATTTTTCACCAAACCAAAAGAAGATACCCACATGAACAGAATTCCAACACTAACAACAAAAATAACAGGAAGCAACAATTACTTTTTCTTAATATCTATTAATATCAATGGACTCAATTCCCCCAATAAAAAGACATAAGCTATTAGACTGGGTATGTAAACAGAACCCAACACTTTGTTTCATACAGGAAACCCACCTCAGTGACAAAGACAGACACTACCTCAGAATAAAAGGCTAAAAAACAATTTTCCAAGCCAATGGTCCCAAAAAAAAGCTGGAGTAGCCATTCTAATATCAAGTAATATCGACTTTCAACCTAGAGTGATCAAAAAAGATAAGGAGGGACACTTCATATTCATCAAAGGTAAGATCTACCAAGATGAACTCTCAAGTCTGAACTTCTATGCTCCAAATACAAGGGCATCTACATTCATAAAAAAAAAGTTATTAAAGTTCAAAGCACACATTGCACTGCACAAAACAATAATGGGGGATTTCAACACCCCACTATCTGCAATGGACAGATCATGGAAACAAAAACTAAACCAGGAAAGAGTGAGACTAACAGAAGTTATGAAACAGATGGATTTAACAGATAACTATAGAACTTTTTATCCTAAAACAAAAGGATATACCTTCTTCTCAGCACTTCATGGTACCTTCTCCAAAACTGACCATATAATTGATCACAAATCAAGCCTCAACAGACACAGGAAGATTGAAATAATTCCTTGCATCCTATCAGATAACTATGGACAAAGACTGTTCTTCAATAACAACATAAACAATAGAAAGCCCACATACAGGTAGAAGCTTACCAACACTCTACTCAATGATAACTTGGTCAAAGAAGAAATAAAGAAAGAAATAAAAGACTTTCTAGAGTTTAATGAAAATGAAGCCATAACATACCCAAACTTATGGGACACAATGAAAACCATCCTAAGAGGAAAACTTATAGCTTTAAGTACCTCCAAAAAGAAACTGGAGAGAGTATACACCAGAAATTTGACAGCACATCTGAAAGTTCTAGAACAAAAAGAAGGAAATTCGCCCAAGAGGAGTAGATGCCAGGAAATAATCAAACTCAGGGCTGAAATCAACCAAATAGAAACAAAAAGAACTATACAAAGAATCAACAAAAGCAGGAGCTGGTTCTTTGAGAAAATCAACAAAATAGAAAAACCCTTAGCCAGACTAACTAGAGGGCACAGACACAGTATCTTAATTAACAAGAGCAGAAATGAAAAAAGTGAGACATAACAACAGAAACTGAGGAAATCCAAAATATCATGAGATCCTACTACACAACAAAAAGCACTTGTGTTGAGATACTCAACACAAGTGGAAAACCTAGATGAAATGGACAATTTTCTAGACAGATACCAGGTACCAAAGTTAAATCAAGATCAGATTAATGATCTAAACAGTCCCATAGTGAAATAGAAAGGGTCATTTGGTCTCCCAACCAAAAATAGCCCAGGACCAGATGGGTTTAGTGCAGAGATTTATCTGACCGTCAAAGAAGACCTAATACCAATATTCCACAAACTATTCCAAAAAAGAGAAACAGAATGTACTCTACCCAATTTGTTCTATGAAGCCACAATTACTCTTATACCTAAACCACACAAAGACCTAATAAAGAAAGAAAACTTCAGACCAATTTCCCTTATGAATATTGATTCAAAATTACTCCATAAAATTCTTGCAAACTGAATCCAAGAACACATCAAAATTATCCTCCATCATGATCAAGTAGGCTTCATCCCAGGGATGCAGGGATGGTTCAATATACAGAAATCCATCAACATAATTCACTATATAAACAAACTCAAAGGAAAAAAAGCATATGATCATCTCATTAGATGCCAAGAAAGCATTTGACAAAATCCAACACCCTTTCATGATAAAAGTCTTGGAAAGATCAGGAATTCAAGGCCCATACTTAAACATAGTGAAAGCAATATACAGAAAATCAGTAGCCAACATCAAATTAAATGGAGAGAAAGTTGAAACAATCCCGCTAAAATCAGGAACTAGACAAAGCTGTCCAGTCTCTCCCTACCTATTCAATATTGTATTTGAAGTCCTAGCCAGAACAATTAGACAACAAAAGGAGATGAAAGGGATGCAAATTGGAAAGGAAGAAATTAAATTATCACTATTAGAGGATGATATGATAGTATACTTAAGTGACCCCAAAAATTCCACCAGAGAGCTCCTAAACCTGATAAACAACTTCAGCAAAGTAGCTGGATATAAAATTAACTCAAGCAAATCTGTGGCCTTCCTCTACACAAAGGATAAACAGGCAGAGAAAGAAATTAGGGAAACAACACCCTTCACAATAGTCACAAACAATATAACATACCTTGGTGTGACTCTAACTAAGCAAGTAAAAGATCTGTATGACAAGAACTTCAAGTCTCTGAAGAAGGAAATCGAAGAAGATCTCAGAAGATGGAAAGAACTCCCATGCTCATGGATTGGCCATCTTGCCTAAAGCAATCTACAGGTTCAAGGCAATCCCCATCAAAATTTGAACTCAATTCTTCACAGACTTGGAAAGAGCAATTTACAAATTCATCTGGAATAACAAAAAACCTAAGATAGCAAAAACTATTCTCAACAATATAAGAACCTGTGGTGGAATCACCATACCAGACCTTAAGCTGTACTACAGAGCAATTGTGATTAAAAACTGCCTGGTATTGGTATAATGACCAGCAGGTGGATCAATGAAATAGAATTGAAGACCCAGAAATGAACCCACACACCTATGGTCACTTGATCTTTGACAAAGGAGCTAAAACCATCCAGTGGAAAAAAGACAGCATTTTCAACAAGTGGTGCTGGCTCAACTGGTGATTAGCATGTAGAAAAATGTAAATCAATCCTTTCCTATCTCCTTGTACAAAGCTTAAGTCCAAGTGGATCAAGGACCTCCACATAAAGCCAGATACACTGAAAGTAATAGAAAAGAAAGTGGGGAAGAGCCTAGAGCACATGGGCATAGGGGAAAATTTCCTGAAGAGAACACCAATAGCTTATGCTCTAAAATCAAGAATTGACAAATGGGACCTCCTAAAATTACAAAGCTTCTGCAAGGCAAAAGACACTGTCAATAGGACAAAACCAACAGATTAGGAAAGGATCTTTATCAATCCTATATTTGATAGAGGACTAATACCCAATATATACAAAGAACACAAAAAGTTAGACTCCAGAGAACCAAATAACCCCATTAAAAATGGGGTACAGAGTTAAACAAGGAATTCTCAACTGAGGACTACCAAATGACTGAGAAGCACATAAAAAAATGTTCAACATACTTAGTCATGAGGGAAATGCTAATCAAAATAACCAATCAGAATGGCTAAGATCAAAAACTCAGGTGACAGCAGATGCTGGAGAGGTTGTGGAGAAAGTGGAACACTGCTTCATTGGTGGTGGGACTGCAAGCTGGTACAACCACTCTGGAAATCAGTTTGGCAGTTCCTCCAGAAATTGAACATAGTACTACCAGAGGACCCAGCTATACCACTACTGGGCATATACTCAGAAGATGCTCCAACATGTAATAAGGACACATGATCCACCATATTCATAGCAGCCTTATTTATAATAGCCAGAAACTGGAAACAACCCAGATGTCCCTCCACAGAGGAATGGATACAGAAAATATGGTACATCTATACAATATAGTACTACTCAGCTATTAAAAACAATGAATTTATGAAATTCTTAGGGAAATGGATGGATTTGGAGAATATCATCCTGAGTGAGGTAACCCAATCACAAAAGAACACACATAGTATGCACTCTCTGATAAGTGGATATTAGCCCAGAAGTTCAGAACACCCAAAATACAATCCGCAAACCACAAGAAACTCAAGAAGAATGAAGACCAAAGTGTCTTTGATACATTGATCCTTCTTAAAAGGGGGAACAAAATACCCATGTAAGGAGTTGCAGAGACAAACTATGGATCAGAGACTGAAAGAAGGACAATCCAGAGACTGTTCTACCTACGAATCCTTCCCATACTCAACCATCAAATCCAGACACTATTGTGGATGCCAAAAAGTGCTGGCTGACAGAGGCCTGATATAGTTGCTTCCTGAGAGACTCTGAAATTACCCCACTAATGCAGAAGTAGAGGCTCACAGCCATCCATTGGACTGAGCACAGGGTCCCCAGTGAAGGAGCTAGAGAAAAGACCCAAGGATGAACAACAAAATGAACTAACTAGTGCCCTCAGAGCTCCCAGGGACTAAACCACCAACCAAAGAGTGCACATTGTAGGACTAATGGCTTTAGCATCATATGTATAGTAGAGGATGGCCTAATCAGTCATCAATAGGAGGAGAAGCCCTTGGTCCAGTGTAGGGGAATGCCAGGGCCAGGAAGCAGGAGAGGGTAGGTTGGTGAGCAGGGAGGAGGGGGCTGGAAAAGGTTATTTTATTTTATTTTATTATTTTCTTCTTTTTTTCAGACAGGAAACCAGGAGAGGAGATATCATATGACATGTTAAAAAAAGAAAATATCTAATAAAATTTTTTTTAAAAAAATCAGTAAAGGAAAAATGTCAAGTAACATATAAAGGCAAGTCTATCAGAATTACACAAGACTTCTCGTCAGAGACTATGAAAGCTAGAAGATCCTGGGCAGATGTCATACAGACACAAGAGAACACAAATGTCAGCCCAGGCTACTATACCCAGCAAAGTTCTCAATTACCATAGATGTAGAAAACAAGATATTCCATGACAAAAACTAAACTTATACAGTATCTTTCCATAAATCCTGCCCTACAAAGGATAATAAATGGAAAACACCAACATAAGGAGCAAAACTACACCCTAGAAAAAGCAAGAAAGTAAACTTTCAACAAACCTACACAAAGTTAATTCCATCTCTAACAACAAAAATAACAGGAAGTAACAATTACTTTCTCTTAATATTTCTTAATATGAAAATTAATATTACCAACATATCCTAATCAACTGAAATTCAAAAGTATGAGAAATTAGAAATTTGTTGGCTATCATCCGGTGGTCTGTCTAATTTGGTAATTGGAGAAATAGGTCCATTATTGTACAACTCATATACACTTTCTGCTTGTTTGCACCTGACAGTGTCTTTCTGTGTACCACATAATGGTCTTGAAATCATGTTTCTCCTATTTCAGCCTCTTTAGTAGGATTGTTGATTTGATGTTTTTACACTATACTATGGTTTTCAGAACAACTTACATAATTCAAAATTATTTATACAGCCAAAAGAAATGTAGAGAATTAACTTGAAAGGTAGCTTGTAAGAGAACAACAAAAAGTGAGACTGAATGCTTTGCTTGATGTTTGTAACTATTGTATCAAGTTTGAAGAAGAGGACTTTATAGTTACTCTTTCTCTGAGATGAATGCTTTTCAAAAATCATCACAGTCCATGAACCAGATTCTTACCCTCACCTAATGTCTGTGCCACATTCCAAGGAGAACCATTGTTCATTGAAACAGTTGGTGAATGACTTCACAGACAGACCATCTTAATACACACACCATTTCTTAAATGAATGTAACCTGTTCCCTGTGGACTGACAATGAAGATAATCACTCAAGTAAAATAGCTTTGATCATAGCAAAAAAAATCTGTATCCAAAAATCGTGCCTACAACTCATTCCTTGGTGCAGCAGAACTGTCAACTCTTAACTTAGCTACTAGGGAGGTAAAATCCTTTAGTGATATGAGGGTCATTGAAGTATATACAGCCTTATTACAATGAACTCCAATGTCTAAAAATTGTTCTTATTTTGAGCTTGTACCACATTAACAGCCAAGATTTTAAGCTCTACTAAAAACAAAACAAACAAAAAGATTTTATCTATTTATGTTCATTTAAAAAAACTAGTAGTGATGTATTATTTTAAAACATACAGTTAATATGTTTGAATTATTTAAAATTTATATTGAGAAAAACATGTTTTTTCAGTATTGCTGTAGACAAGCATCTACATAAGACTATTAAATTGATTGTTGTTTTATATCAAACAACTTTTATAGTACTCATTTTTATTGTTACAATATTTTATAAATTTTAAAGAATATGACAAAATAAAAGAAACAAACGCTATTGCAAGTACTGAAGGAGGTTCTCTGGGAAGAGATGTGGTGCAAAAGGGAAAGAAGAATGTGACGTAGTTCTATTTATTTAAAATATGTTTTTAAATGTTAATAAATTCAGATAAACTGAAATTATGTATCTTTTCTCATCATAATGCAATAAAACTTAAATCAATAAAAAAAAAAAAGAAAAGAAAACTGACTCTCCCCATAAAGCCACTAACTGTTCAGAGCTGTTCAATTAGGGGTGAAAACTCACAAGCCCTTCCCCACTTCATGCTTGAATGTTGACCAGCTCATCTTCTATGAGCCACTTCACTGTTATTAGTTCACCTACAGCAGGCCTGTGGTGTCCATAAGACACTGCTTTAATCTAGTCCTCTCTGACTTCTAGCTTCAACAGCCTTTCCAACCCTCTTCCACAATGTTTCCTAAGTCCAGTAGAGAGAATGGGATATAGATATCCCATTTGTGGCTGAGCAATCCTCTGTCACTTTTCTCAGCTCTTGGGTCACTTGCAAGTTTCTATATCCATCCATCACACAAAAAACTTCTCTGTTGAGGTCGAAGAATTCACTGGGTAGTTTGATACTGTATCCATTTAACAAAATAAAACTAGGAGGCTCATTGTTGGAACCTGTAAGATCTCTAATTATGGGTTGTTAGCCAGATTTGCACTATCAGGTATGTGTTTCCTCCCATGGTGTAAAATCTCAAATCCAACCTGAAAGGTGGTGGTTTCCTCCATAACACGCACCCCATTATTGCGTCCATAAATATGTCTTGCCATACTGGTCATTATTGCAGTTCACAGAGTTCATAAGTGGGTAAAAATGTTGATGGCTTCTGTCTCCAGCAGCCTGAAGAGCACACTAGTACTAGGAGAGATTACCTAGAAGAAATCAGTAAGTTGGTAGCAATTGGTGAATATCAACTTGATTTCTCTGTGTTCTGTGACCACAGATATATATATATATATATATATATATATATATATATATATATATATATATATATATATATATGTATGGCATCTTCAGCAATGGGATCTTAAACTCAGTATATGGTAGCCATCAAGAACAAAATCAATGCCCCATATTGTTCTGGGTATCTCCAGGACAGTTCTGACCAAAGTTTGAGAAGTATCCTACACTTGCCACTGGGCTTTTATTTGGTAACCTATGACTACTGGATTGAGCACAATCCCATGTAGGGTAACTGTAGTTAAACTCTCTTAAATGACTATATATATATGTAAATGTATAATAAACAATCTTGTAGAATGGTGGGTTTCTATATGGGCTTTTCAAACATCCTTACAGTTAGTGGTCCCTCCCTCATCCCTTTGCTTTACCCTCTCATTCCCCACATTATTACTCCTTTCTTCTTTATATAACCTGCCAGAGATTTTAAAACATACTGTATTTTTTCCTTTTTGTATTCCTAGGTCACAATGCTTATTTACAACATGACCGCTGACAGCTCCACAACAAATAAGGCCAGAAAGCCTGCTTTACAGGTGAGGGACAACATGGTTGTCAGTCAGAAAACAGAGAGGTGGGTGGGAATGAATTCTGGATGGTTGTATGTGCCCTTAGCTATGCATGCCACCCGCTGAGGAAGAGGAAGTAAAATAGCACCATATTCCCCTGGGGATTCAAGGACAGGATGAATTCCCAGTTTCTATTTAGTGCTAAACCATCTTGGAAAAAGTAAGATACTCAGAGGCTGAAAAGCTGTCCTTTCATTTTTGAGTGTAATCGTCTAAATCCCCCATATTTAGAAGCCTGCTTATTATTCCACAACTAAGTTAATTTTAAAGTCTTTACTCCACAGTGTTCTTAATACAAAGCAGATGTGAGAACTCCTTCAGAATCAAGAGAAGCCCCCTCTCCTATCTCTCCCAACCTCTGTCCGCTGCAAACAAGCCAAATCTAAACCAGCAACCAAGCATGTTTCCAATCAGCACTCAGGCTTTCTCCCGACGGAAGTGACTCTTTGGCATGCACAAGGGAAGGAAATGTCTCGTTCAAAAAGCTGTGCCAGGACAGGGAGCAGCTTCTTCTCACGATACTTAACATGCTAACCAGCCAATGCAGTGAGAAAACCAATGTAGGAGAAGCAGCCAGAGATGGGGAAGAAAGGCCCTGGGCCAGCAGAAACAATGGGGCAGATGGAGAAGGATGGGAAGTGTTAGACAGAGGACATGGGTAACTGTTCTTATTGAAAGCATAGTCTATTATGGCTTCGTTGGGGTCTTCAGTGCATGTTGAGGATTTCCCCCATCTCTCTCTCTCTTTCTCTCTCTCCCTCTCCCTCCCTTTGTCCCTCCTTCCCTCCCTCCCTCTCTCTCTCATGTTCCCTGGTCATAAACTACACAAATGAAGTCTTGAAACCACATTGAGGGTGGGGGCTATCCTGTGTGGCCAGAAAGAATAAAACACACATAGCTTTAAACCAAAATTACCCCTCCTAAAGTGCAATAACTCTTCTACCTCTGTGGCAAGAAAAGTCTTACTGCAGCATGAAAAATCAGGAAAAGCTACAGCTACCCAAAAACTGTTAAGGGACAAATGAAAACGCAAGAAGTGGTGATTCTCAGAGTTACTTAAACACTTTCTGTATCCACCCATGCATGATTCCCATCCATTCGTAGAAAAGGTGGAGACTACATTATTTAAAATTGAACTATATGATGCTTCTGTTCATATTTTGGAAACATTAGATTTCACAGAAATATTGTTATTGGCATTGGCTATTTTTGAAATCTTAAATATCCATGCTAGGAAACTTCTTGTGAGATGGTTACGGGCACTTTCATTGTCTCTCCAGCCTTCATTACAAGTAATTAGCAATGAGCCAGTCTTCCTGTAAGCCTTTTCACTGGAAAAGTCACCAGTTTGGATGTGTATGCTCCTTTCTTTCTGACAGCAGCTCTCAAAGCAAAGCAGAATACCAGTAGCCATAGCAACAAGCAAAACATGGAAAGGCTGGCAGTTAATTCAATAAAGCTCTTGAACACACAAACAGCTGATAATGTCTAATTGACTGAACAGATAGTGAATAGCCGACAGTTCCGGGAATTACACTAGGCATTTATTTTGATCTATTTAATTTAAAATTGGAACAATATTTTATTTTATTATACAGTAAGTTTATATAAATTTTAATGGTTGGTTTCATTACATGCTTGGTTTTAGATGGTAATTCAAAAACATTTATCACATGTACATTATGAAGTTATTTTCCATTTTTCCAAAGACAGCAGAAAAGACTTTAAATGCAATAAACACAGAAAGGCAATAGACCATCACATTATTTTTGAAAGAGCGTTTCCAGCAATAAGGCAACCTGTGATGAAGCATTGTCTCTCATCTTCTAGATCTGTGAGCTTAGGTAAACGATTTTTTAAGCTTCGGTGAAACCATCTATTGAATAAAATTGAATTATCTGAGTTTTTCAGGTTATTGTGAGCATTAATAAAAACAGAAAAAGCATCCCAGTTAACAGAATGTTTGGTCCATAGGCAGCTCTCAGTCATTGTTTCCTCTCTGCTCTGCAACTTGGCATCAGCTAGCTAATCTGCACACTTTTTTGTAAAGGGCTCCCAAAACCCAGCTCTGGAGCCAGAATGCCCATCAGAAACTAGTTGTCATAGAGATTGTTAAAGGGCACATGGCTCTTTTTGTTGACCAAAGTCCAGTGTACAGAATCAAAGTTGTCAACACAGAAGAGCTCCAGCCAGGGACTTTAATGAATGCATTTGAGAACACTGTTAATTCTAATTTTATGTAAAGAGAGGGCTCATGACTGACTCACAGAATACTAGCCCAGCAATAAATCCTAGACTAGTCAAGGCCTAACACTTAGCCCCTGAAAACTACCCATTTGCTATTACTTTATTTAAAAATTAAAATAAATCTTCATCAACACACACCCCAGAGTGAGTTGTTAATGATTTTCTTGGCATTCACCCAAGTGTGGGAAAACGCAGGCTTAAATCTGGGAAGTGCTGGAGTGTGGTTTTTCTAATAGAAGATTCTCCCGTGCAGATTTCTTCACTGAATCTTCTAGGTATAAGCCAGAGGCAACATGGAAACCTTACAATTGACTTGTCAAAGAATCAGCATGCTTGGCTTCATGTTGTCTAGCATATCTTCTTTATCAAAGAAATAATTGTCCTAGGCAATAGTGTCTAAAGGACACAATTCACTGGGATTTCTATTTTCTCTGGCCACCTTATAGCAAAGATTCCTTTGGATGAATGAAATATACAACTTTTTTCTACATTCTACACAGAAACTAGTAGAGGTTTATTTTCTTGGCAGCTTAGACTTCAACTTTCTGGAAGAAGAAAGAATCAAAAGATATACTGCTGAAGACAATGGAAAACATCATGATCACCCTGACTTAATACAGCCTACATCCAGTGAACTTTGCCATGTAACATGAAAATTTCAACGAAGAGACTTTCTCCAAACAGGAGACCATATCACACAGACCTCCTCATGCTGTGGTTGCTGTCTAAAGAGCAATCAACTATGATAGGTCTTCTAACTCTTTGGGGAC
Source organism: Mastomys coucha (assembly GCF_008632895.1). Lineage (NCBI taxonomy): Eukaryota > Metazoa > Chordata > Mammalia > Rodentia > Muridae > Mastomys > Mastomys coucha. The sequence continues at coordinate 51,081,923 of NW_022196914.1, forward strand.
AGCATTAGTGAATTTGAGTTCTCTATATTTTAAAACTTTACCTTAACTTTGCCTTCTACATTGGCAAATCCAAGTTTATTCACTTCAATATGATTGATTACAGATTCTATCTGAAGGTACCTTATTTCCTGCCTTCCTCATTTGCCTCTGCAAGAACAGCTCTGTCTCCTGGTGGAGACGTGTTCTCCCATCCCTTCTGTACAAATCTCTTAAGAGTCTTGAAACTATCATCAGATAGAATACATTGCAGAACTCTATCCTCTTAGTAGTACAAACTGACATTTCTTCCAGCGAGAAACTTGGAGATACACCCCTTATGCATTAAATTATACAAAGTTAGACATAAAGTTCAGAAATTTGAGTTTGCAGTTGAGATTTTAACTAAGGACAATCTTTCCTGCCTTCCATCTCATGAGAAAATTCCCCAGAATTAAAATAGGCCGATATGATTTCCCCCTAAGTGTGATTACAGTATTTAAAAATACTTATCTTGGGGATAACACGGCTTCTAAATACATGCCAATATCTTCATCTGCTGCTCATCTGCTTGAAAATCATGAGGAAAACTGGCTCTATTTTGATTTCCAGTGAAGCATCATCCTTAAAACTTTCCAAGAATTCTTTTGTTTCTATGTGATTTTTCACTTACTCACTGTCTCCAGAATCTAACCCCTTCCCCAGTGTGTGACTTTGCTACATACCATCCACTTTTGAATGGGGGTTCACAATTCAGGGTGGTTTGTCTCCTAACTTACTATCCTGCAACAATAATAAGAGTAGTCAAGCCAGGAAGTGCATATTCTCCTTCCTTCATGTTCGGTCTGAACTTCTATGACCATAAGGAGGAAGCCACTTGATCAAGGATATGACAGTGTGGAAAAAGACCATGAGAAGGTGCTGATTTGCAAATAAATTTATTGGGGGTGGGTGGCACAGCCATAGCCATAGCCACTGAAAATAGTGAGAGTCCAGGAAGGCCCCCAACAGTTGCTGTTCACTTTTGCCTTTCAACTCAGAGTTGTGACTTCATACTGTTTTATAAGAATGAGAATTTCCTGTTTGTAAAATGTGACACCAATACCACTTCTGGACAACTCTTGAAAGAAGCAGATACACATATACATCTACATAAACATAGTCATGGACATAGGCATAAGCATAGACAGACAGAGACAGAGATAGACAGAGACAAACATGGGAATGTAAGAACAATTAATGAAAAAAGAGGTCATTAGTTCGAAAAGGAGCAGGAAGTGAAAGAAATGGGTAGATCTGAGGGAGGAAAGAGAAGGGAGAAATGATGTAATTATATTATATTCTCACAAAAATGAAAGAAATAACTTTTAAAAGAAGCATGGTTTACATAGAGCCAAAGTACAATAGCATTACAGCCCAACAAAACTGAATACCAAGGTAAACTATAATCTATATTTGGGGTTTGCTTTCATTGTTTTCCTCAACAACACATTTAACCTTGGCGTTCATGCTGAGCTGAGACTCAGTCATCTGTGAGAAGATTGGAAACCATAGCAGGGCTGGAACATTCCTGCAGGAGGAAGCTCTGTCTGGGTCCTGGGGGAGAGAATGCAAAACATTAACAGTTTTAATAAGAAAGAAAGAGACAGAAAATGTGAGTGCTGTGAACCCAGGACAAACAATGAGTTCTAAAACTGGCCTCACTGGCCCTGATAGCAGACAGACACCCTGGAGAGCTGACAACAATGAAACCATTACAGAAACAGCCAAAATGCCCAAGGGAAACATTCTAGAAGCAGAAAGTTTCAATTTGAGAGGAGCAGAGGTTTTAACCAATAGAAATAATGAAGGGGAAACTTAATGGATAGAAAGAAAAAATAGTGTTGCTTATAGTTTTCAGATTACCTAGCTTCCCCCCCCCCTCCAAAATCTGGCATTCTTACCATCTGCATGTTCCTTAGAGCATGACATGAAGCTTCAGGGGCTGAAAGAGGCCCAAAGCCTTCTGTCAAGCAGGTGATGACATCTAAGCTTGAGGGCTAAGAATATTGGTTTGAACTCCTTTTATACTGATCCAATTTATTTATTCTTGTATCTGTAAGAATGAAATGGAGAGAGACTAGCATCTATTTTAACCCTTGGAATCTCTGAAAAACAAGAAGCTATTGTCAAAAGCAGAATTACCCAATGCATCCCACATCGGTATCTCTTATTGAGCACAGATCCTATCATCTGAGGAACTTCAGGTTGTAGATGTGGTCCCTGAAACACCTTCTCATGTCCAGCCATCAGCCTTCACTCTATCACTTCACTCCACAGAAAAGGGAGTAATTGCAATGCCTACTGCACTACCACAGTCATTACCTATGAGAAGAGACCACAACTAATTCAGTCCCTTAACTTACAATGTCCTCAAGAATCTAAGCATGACTATAAACTTAGCAGATGGTTATAGGCTATCAAGACTGTCATTGTAAAGTTGCAGTAAACTCTGCATTTATAAGTAGGCGTTTCCTTCACATAACAAGCTTGTTTCTAAAAGGTCAGCTCACAAATCATGTATCATGAGAATGGGAGAATGTTTTACATAAAACTCACCATTTTCATCATAGTGCAACAGAAAAAAAAAACAGCCTTTAACATCATGACTTAAAATGATTTTTCTCTCTTAGGTGAAATCTAATGCAAATGGAGCCACTTTTCTAGTTCCCAGCTCTCTTTCCTGTAGTAAGCCGGGCACCTATGGCCTGTGCCTTCATTTGGGCAGAGGACAATAGATGGAGAAAGAACACTGACTTCTAGATTGTTCTTTCAGTTCTCCTGCTCAAACTCATATCACCTTTATTTCAGAGAGGAAAGGAGACTTAGGAAACCAAAAGAAATGCTGAGCTTTTACTGATTGTCTTTGCTGCAATCACCAGGCCTGCACATATCTACTTCAGAAGATAGCTGAAGTTATGCTAATGAAACTTTAAAGATGACACAAACTTTAGATATATGTGACAGGATTTTCCCTGTCCAATTACATTAAAATGTCCATGCAGTAGAAGGCCTGTGATTGGACAGGGAAAAGGGAGCTAAGAGTTGCAGAGACAAAGAGCATGGGAGAAGAGAAGAAAGGCCAAGATAAAGGAGGACAGACAAGAAGAACTTGAACCACCATAGTTTTAGATAGCCACAGGTTAGAATAATTGGGATAATTTGTCTAATCTAGGTTATTATTATATATTATAATATTACTATAATATTATATTATTATAATCTAGGCAGCTTTTATTATTATCAATTGGTTCTGAAAGTATTATATTGGCATCTTGTGAATTATTTATTGATACATGAATCTGTTTGGTTAATTATAAGCTTCTAGAGTTTTGTTGCTAGAGGGTAAATGAGTACTGCGGTGGCTGACCGCTGGATGGATAGTCATTTTATGGGAGTGGCCCGGGAACAATCTGCCAAGGGAACTCTGTAGCTCCAGCCCAGAGAGACCATCAAGCTGAGATCACCCAGCTGGAGACAGGTGGCCCACTGATGCCCAGCAATAGTGCGGGAGCTTGCTGGTCGTTTTTTTAATATTTCCCATAACAGATGCTGAACCAATGTATTGCACATGAATCCACTAGAAATTTAAGACCAATAGCCTGAGAGTTAAAGTTTCATTTTCTAAGTGAGAGGAAGGTAGTGCTAGATGAGTCACATGACTCAAGCATGGGAATTGGTGGGGGGAAGCCCCTGCTTTTGGGGAATGGCAGGCTTCTCTGAGTTAGGGAAAGAATGAAGTAGTCTACTTTTTAGGACAGAGGCATTGAACTGTGAATTTAAAACTGGGATTATTTGCTTTTAGGATAGATTTATATACAGATTCTGTCCAAATCATGGGGGAAATTCACTCGGGGTTTAAAACTAGGATAGGAAAAATTAGTCACTCACTCCAGAGTAGAGAGTGAAGTGATAATCATTGCCCTGCTTTGATCAGGTATTAATTATTAACATCTGTGGCTCTAGATAGAGAGATTAACAGATAGATATTATACAGGTATTAATAAAAGGTGTCCGTGGCTCCAAGCAGATAAATGGTATAACAAATGGTATAACAAAATGGCTGTTCTAGGCAGACAGCCAAACAGTAAATGGCATAAGATTGCTTTATACACCTCACAGGATACTCAAATTCTTCCTAACGTGGGCTCCACAGGAATCTTAGGTTTTTATCCTACTTGGTAAATAGGCAAGGGCTAAGAATAGACACATACAATATTTTAGGTTACTTCATTTGTTTTAGTTTGTTTTAACTTTCAAAATGGGTATGATTTTGAGTTTTGTGGTTTTATTATTCCTCTGAAAGAGAGAGCAGGATACATGCTTTCCTGGTTGCCAACTGAAAGATATGCCATTTTGGGAAAAAAGTTGTGTCTTTGTGTGTTTAGAAAACATGATTAGGGTCTTTACATCTTCCAGAGTTATATGGATCAGATATGACAAGGGGAGATACCCAGAGGATTAGATTCCAGAGAATCAGACAAAATTTATATCTTGATGATACCAAACTTTGTTTTGAAATTTGTATATTACAGAATATATAGCCTTGGTGAATCTCCTCATCAGATACTGAACTGACCTTCTTGAACTCCTGATGTCCTGGACTTTCAGCCAGATCCAGTCAAGACACGACATCAGAGACTAAATCAATCATTAGTGTGGCCTTCTTAGCTCAACTAACTCTATTTTCCCTACCCTTCCCCTCCTCTTCACAATGTTTCAATGCCCATATTCAGCTTGAAGAAGTTATGAAGAATCATTGACCCAGTTCCCTGGACTTTAGGGCTGGAGAGGGTTATTATAGGTTGTCTTTCTAGGGAATGTAGAAATGGTCATAATTGGAACAGGGAGGAATAGCTAAAATTGATTGCATAGCCAAAATCTCATTTGGTAGAAATCTGTTTAATTGCTACTAAGCTGAAGTCATAATTTCCTATTTTGGTACAGAATTTATTTCGATGCAATATCAATGTTCTCTTTTGTATAAATTTCTTCAATTGATACTGAAAATTTTAAAAGTACAGGGCTTAGACCCAGTCCTTCTATTACTGTTATTATAAAGTCATCTGAGATGATTAAGTCTGTGAGTTAAGGGCAAATTCAAATAGCAAATTCATGGCTCTGAGTTTATTGTTAGGGTGTTTTCAGAGATTTTAATTAGAAATAGTTGAGAGTAGTTTATAGAAAATACTCCAGATTACTTGACATAGATAGTTGGTTTTCGAAAACATCAGAAATCCATAGAATGGGTCATTTAATGTTATTTATTCACTTGTTGTTGAGACAAGTCTGCTTCTGACAGCATTCCATTTCTTAGATTCAAAGAAGAAATTGACCATCAATGGAGCTGCTCCAGTTGTGGCGAGACAGCCACTAGGCAAGAATTTCCTCATTTCATCTAATAGAAGACATAATACTGTCCAGAAAAAGGAAACAATTTACAGGTTAGGACAGCTAAGTTCTGCCAAGACAGAATAGGCTAGTCCTTAATTTCCTGGTGCCCAGCAATAGTGTAGGAACATGCCAACCATTTTTTGTCATTTCCCAGAACAGATATAGACATGAATGGTGCAAATTAGTTCCATGTGAGGAGATGAAGAGAGTAAGGGGTAAAGCTACTTAATAAGAGAGTATCCTTTCTTTTGTCCTATGACTGAAGTGTCTACAATATTTTTTGGGTTTTTTATATTTAACTAATTTATTTATATATTACTTTCTTTAGTGTGTTAGTTACTTTTCCATTACTTTACTAAAACACTGTGGACCAGACAACTTATGAAGAAAATGTTTAATTTGGAGTTCATGCATACAAAAGGTTAGAGTTCATATCAAGGGATCATGGCAGCAGCAGGCATGGTGCTAGCCCAGTAGTTAAGAATTTATATCCTTATCTGAAAATGGAAAAAAAAGAACTAATTGGCAATGATGTGAATTTTTGAGACCTCAAAGCCCAACCCCAGAGACATACCTTCTCTAACAAGACCATACCTCTTAATCCTTCCCAAACAGTTCCACCAGTAGGAGTCCAAGTATTCAAATATATGAGTCTATATGGTTTAAACTCATTCAAGCCACTACAATGTGCATGTATATCATACATATGCAGGTGCCTGCAAAGTTGAGAAGAGGGCATTGAATCCTCTGGAGTTGGAGTTGTAAGATGCCCAATGGGGGTTTATGGGAACCTAACTTGGATCTGCTGGAAGAGCAAGATGTTCTCTTAACCAGTAACCTACCTCTCTAGCCCCTTAAAAATCCAGATTTTGTTGGGTAGTTGTTACTTTGTTTGTTTTTGTTTTATAAGGTGGGATCTCACTGAGTAGACCAGGGTGACCAGCAACTTACAGGGTCTTACCATCCTCTAATTGGCACAACCACACTTGGCTTTTCAATATTCTTTTCCTTGGTATAAGGCATCTGACACTACTTTTAAAATGCAATTGATATCTATGAGGAATATATTTTGATAGAGGGGGCTTCACAAACATACTTTTGAGACACACTTTAAAGGATGGGTAAAAGGTTATAGAACTGGTTCATTACACTGAAGTTTATAGTGCAGTGTCTGCCTTGGACACCTAGGAACCAGGAACAAGGATAGTTAAACTAACAATGAACTTTTTTGGGGGGGAGAGGGGTGAGACAGAGTTTCTCTGTGTAACCGTGGCTGTCCTGGAACTCACTCTGTAGACCAGGCTGGCCTCGAACTCAGAGATCCGCCTGCCTCTGCCTCCCAGGTGCTGGGATTAAAGGCATGCGCCACCGCCGTCCGGCCAGTAATGAACTTCTTGCAAACAAATGGCAGCTCTTCTCCACTGATCAGACATCATCCATTAACACCTTATCTGGAACAGATAAGACCAGGAAGTGGTGGTACACACCTTTAATCCCAGCACTTGGGAGGCAGAAGCAGCGGATTTCTGAGTTCGAGGACAGCCCGGTCTACAGAGTGAGTTCCAGGACAGCCAGGACTACACAGAGAAACCCTGTCTCAAAAAAAAAGGGTGGGAGAAAGAAAGAAAGAGAAAAGGAAATAAAAGAAACTCTCATTTGAGACATTTTCTCGGTTAGTTTGACCTGTATGCATTTATTTGAGGGAACTATCTTGACTATCTTGATTGGTAATTGATATAAGAATTCCCAGCCCACTGTGAATGGCACCATTACTTGGGTAGGAGAAACTCTTGATATCCCAACTCTTATTTTTTCTCTCAACATAATTGCTTTGGAAAATGATATAATTTATATTTAAGAAAAAGAAAAACCTCAATGGATAGTTTTGGAATAGAGGAGGGTTACCTTGGAGCTTTTCTACCTTATTATTTACATAGTTTGTTAAAATGGGTGTGCTTAGAATACTTCTGTATAGCTTAAGATAGAGAAACATTATAAATAACTGCAGAGAGGGAGCTCCACTCCCAGGTGCTCTAACACACCAGGATCAGAGGTGAGGAGGACACATTTGTCCCAACACCGAGAGTAACTGGGACCAGCAGGATCCAGGCACAAAGGAACTCTGCCAGCCCAGTGGCTCGGGTTGCTTCTGGTCTGTCGGGGCGGCCAATGCCCTGAGCAGACTTTGGGTGCAAACTGCACATAGTCCCACAGCACCCAGAGGAAGCTCCACTCCTAGGTGCTCTAACAAGCCCAGGATCACAGGATCCCAGAAGCACAGGATCACAGAAACAGCTTGACTCTGAAGAGTTCTGACACAACCAGGATCACAGCAAGGACAGGCTCCAGTCAGATTTAGCAAGGGCAGGTAGCACTATAGATAACCAGATGATACCGGGCAAACATAAGAATATAAACAACACAAACCAAGGTTCCTTGGCATCATCAGAACCCAATACTCCCACCATCGCGAGTCTTGGACACACTTTTACACCAGAAAAGCAAGATTCAGATATAAAATCACTTCTCATGGTGATGATACAGGACTTTAAGAAAGACATAAATAGCACCCTCAAAGAAATACAGGAGAGCACAAGTAAACAGCTAGAAGCCCTTCAAGAGGAAACATAAAAATCCCTTAAAGAACTACACGATAACACAATCAAACAGGTGAAGGAAATGAGCAAAACCATCCAGAATCTAAAAATGAATAGAAACAATAAAGAAATCATAAAGAGAGACAACCCTGGAGATAGAAAACCTAGGAAAGAAATCAG
>NW_022196914.1:51091000-51099364 GCF_008632895.1 Mastomys coucha
TCCAGCCCTACAAAGGATAATAGATGGAAAATATCAACATAAGGAGCAAAACTATACCCTAGAAGAAGGAAGAAAGTAATCCTTCAACAAACCTAATTCCACCTCTTACAGCAAAAACAACAGGAAGTGACAATTACTTTTTCTTAATATCTTAATATGAAAACTAATATTACCAACATATCCTAATTGATTAAAATCCAAAAATATGAGGAATTAGAAATCCTGTTGATTGTCATTCAATGGTCTCTCTAATTTGGTAATTGGAGAAATAGGTCCAATATTATATAATCCATATATACTTTCAGCTTGTTTGTTTGTGACAGTGTCTTACTGTGTACAGCATAATGGTCTTGAGATCTTGCTTCTCCTATCTCAGTCTCTCTATTAGTAGTATTGTTTATTTCATGTTTTTACACTACACTATACTAAAAAAAATATTATTTCATGTTTTTACATTATACTAGAACAGCTTACATATTTTAAAAGTATTTATATACCCAAAAGTAATGTAGACAATTAAATTGGGAGGTGGCTTGTAAGAGAACAACAAAGAGTGAGACTGGATGCTTTGCTTGACATTTGTAACCCTTGTATCAAGTTACCACAGTAAGAGCCAAGATTTTTTTTAAAAAGATTTTTTTTGTGTGGTGGTTGTGCACACCTTTAATCCCAGCACTTGGGAGGCAGAGGCAGGTGGATTTCTAAGTTTGAGGCCAGCCTGGTCTACAGAGTGAGTTCCAGGATAGCAATGGCTATTCAGAGAAACCCTGTCTCGAAGAAATAAAAAAAATTATTATTTCATTTATTTTATATGTATGAGTACACTGTAGCTATACAGAATGCTGTGAGCCATCATGTGTGGCTGCTGTTGATCTCAGGACCTTGCTCTGGCCCTGCTCGCTCTGGGCCCCACTCACTCCAGCCCTGCTCGCTCCAGCCTTGTTTGCTCCAACTTCCACCTTGCTCACTCCGCGTAATTTACTGCAGCTGTCTTCAGATGCACCAGAAGAGGGCTTCTGATCTCATTAGGGGTGGTTGTGAGCCACCATGTGGTTGCTGGGATCCGAACTCAGGACCTTCAGAAGAGCAGTCAGTGCTCTTACCTGCTGAGCCATCTCGCCAGCCCAAAGAGCCAAGATTTTAAGCTCTACTAAATACAAAACAAACAAACAAAAACACTTTATATATTTATGTTCATTTAAGAAAATGTTAGTAGTGATGTATTATTTTGAAATATACAGTTAATACATTTGGAGTTATTTAAAATTTATATTGAGAAAAATGTTTGTATTTTCAGTATTGCTGTAGACAAGCATCTACATAAGACTGTTAAATTATAGAGGGGGATGAGTCCCCTCCCTTTATATACTCAGACTCCTAAGTAAACCTTGGACCTTGATCAGAAAAAGAAAAGACTGTTAAATTGATTGTTGTTTTATATCAAACAATTTTTATAATACTCATTTTTATTGACGTAATATTTTATAAATTTTAAAGAATATGACAAAAAAGATATTGTAGGTATTGAAGGGAGTTCTCTGGGAGGAGTTGGGGTACAAAAGGAAAACAATAATGTGATTTAATTCTATTTACTTAAAATATGTTTTTAAATGTTAACAAATTCAGATAAATTGAAATCATGTAACTTTTCTCATCCTGTTGCAATAAAACTTAAAAAAAATAAAAAATAAATAAATAAAAAGACAATAAATAAATAAATAACTGTAATACAATACCAATAATGCATTGTGTTTGATAATACATTTTAGCACTCAAATATGTTAAGAGCTCTTTGAATTTTACAAATACCTTGGCAGAGGATGATGCCATTATTCTTATTTTATAGGTGAAGGAAACAAGGCTCCATGAAATTAAGGAATGTGGCCAATTAAATCATGAGAATAAAATAATCTCTTCCATTCCTACTCCTGTGCCTGCATGAATCAAAAAAAAAATCTATGAGAAATATTAAGTAATGCAGAGTAGTGTTTTTAAAAAATAAAACATTCAAATTAAGCTTGTCTTTTGTTTTCAGTTTAGTGTGTGTATGTCTGTGTGGGTGTACATCTGTGTGCGTCTGTGTCTGTGTGAGTGTATGTGTCAATGTTGTTGTTTTTACTGCTATAATAAAACACCATGATCTTGGCAACTTCTAAGAAGAAATGGCTTTTTTGAGTCTTGATAACTGTATGAAACATGAGTCCATGACCATCATGATAGGATACATGGCAGCAGGAAGGCAGCCATGGTTTTGGAGCAGTAGCTGAAAGCTTACATTTTGAGACAACAATCTTGAAGCACAGACACACACACACACACACACACACACACACAGAGAGAGAGAGAGAGAGAGAGAGAGAGAGAGAGAGAGAGAGAGAGAGAGAGAGAGAGAGAGAGAGAGAGAGAGAGAGAGAGAGAGAGAAAGAGAGAGAGAGGAGGGGGAGGGCAGAGACAGAGAGACTGGAAAGATGCGGGTTTCTGAAACCTCTAAGCCATCCCCCAGTGGGCTCTAATAAGCCTTTATTTCCTAATCTTTTACAAATAGTTCTATAAACTAGATGCCTAACATTCAAGTATAAGAACTTATGGGGGACATTGTCATTTAAATTAACATGTATGTGTGCCATGAGTGTGTAGTGCCAGCAGTGGTCAGAAGAAGGCATTAGATCCTCTGGAATTGGAGTTACTGGTAACTGTATGCTAAAAACTGAAGCCAAATTTTCTTTAGGAGCTGAAAATGCTTCTAATCACTGAACCATCTCTCTAGCTCCAACACATATATACCCTTAATATTTATATTTATCCTATAAGGAAATTTCACAGTCATTTTACAGATGATAAAAGTATAGAAAAGGGAATGATTTACATAGTGTTATACAATTGAAAGTAACTGGTCCCCAGCATTGTCCTGAAAGTTTCCACTAGCTACTCATGCTGAGCGCCATTCACTGACAGTTCTAGTATGCATTAGCTTGCACAACCACCTTGTTGAAGCATGAGAACTGAACTTTCTCATATGCAAGTGTAGTGAGAACACTAGGTTTCACTAACACACACAAAGTCATCTGTTTTCAGAAAGATTCTTAGAAACCATTTTCCATTTCTACCATGTGGATGCAAGATAAATTGGGTATGATTTATTGTCATGGGAATATGTAGAATTTATGATAGGCAGTAAAAGACCCCATTTATGCTTTAGCAGTGGCATCGAACAGGTTGAAGTCACAACTATTTCCCCTTGGTTCTTCACCCCCAATGTCTTCTTATTTTCAGCTCTGAAAAGCTCATGAGTGCCTTAGAAGTGTCCGAAAACTACACCTTCAGTAGTTCAAGGACTGAAAAATTGTAAACACAGGGAAGGATATTTAAGATAGGAGAGACTTAAATATTCAGTTCCTAAGAAATAAAATAAATTCTCTTATTCCCCTATTTTAAATATACTTCCTTATTTCAACATATCCCTACTTCCAGGGTCACATTGGTTTAATTTGATAAATTGCTCTGCTGGCCCCATACAGTCCTACGATTCATTTTACATGAAAGCCTTAATGCCATGATTTCAGTGCTGCTAGCTCTTATGTTTTGCCAAGTGGTAAGGGCCTGTACATTTGTGGTTTAACATAGTCTTCTGTTTGTTTCCATTGTTGGCACTATTTACATGGTTACATTAGCATTTGTATTTAGAGGCAAAGTAAATTAACCTCCTCATCTTGATGGTTAATGACTACCATTGTGTCCTTCTTTCAGTTATAGCTGGGAAAAGAAGAATGATTATTTTCTAGTCTCTCACCAGAAAGTTGATACTGTAATTCAAAGTCTGGCTAGTAGTAACTGTTGGGGTGGTAAGCTTGGCTTTGTGCTAGGTCAGCCTTTGGTCAGCACGTTTAGCAGACCCTCTAGTCTGGTGGCAGAGCATCTTGTGTGGCCCTATGTTAACCATAGATGCAGTTTTCTGAGAGACCAAGGTTTTTTTATCATTTGCACAAAACATTCAAAAGGCAATGTAGGCACATAGCTTAAGTAACTACAAACTTTATTTTAATTTATTGTCATATGTGAAAATGAAGATGTTTCCATAGATAACAGACAATTAGATCCAAGAGTATTTTGATCACCTGCTTTTTGATACAAAACCCGTTGAAAATAACTCCTGATCTAGAAAGGAGATCATGAGGGGGTATCTTAAAGCATGGGGAGAGAAAATAAGGAAAAGCATGGGAAACTAAATCAAGAGGCATTAGCCAGGGTTTGAAACAGGTGGCACAATAGAGGTCAGTGGAAGAAAGGAACAAATCCAAATAAAATCTAATGACTTGTGTGTATGAAAAAGCCAGAATGAAGCACATTTGAATGCTTACTTAGAAACTTAAATAATAATTTTTTAAAAAGGAATGCTTGATGTGTACCCTTTGTCTTCAGAAGCTTCAGAATTTTGGGTCTAACACTGTGGTATTTAATAGATTTGGAATTTATTTTCCTAAGATCTGCCTATAGATGCCCAGTTTTCCCAGCACCATTTGTGAATGTCTTTTCTTCAATGTGTTTTGACATCTTTGTCAAAAATCAGATAGCCATAGAGACATGGATTATATCTGGATCCTCAATTCTATTGCATCTATCAATGTGTCTGCTTTGTGCCAGCATAGTAATATTTTTACTGTTCTGCTTCTCTAGTATGAACTGAAATCAGAAATGATGATACATCCTGGGGTGTTTATATTGTTCAGGATTATTTTGGCTATCTAAGGATTTATGGATTTTATGGTTATTTTTGTAATTTTTATATAGAGAACTTCATTGGAATTTTATGGGGATTATTTTGGATCTATAGATTGCTTTGGGTAGAACAACTATTTTAAATAAAAATCTGGTCACACAATAGTTGGGACAAATGATCAATAAAAGAAATCTCATGGTTAAATAATTTATGTACTATACTTAAAACATAATAACAGAAGATAAAATGCAATAGTAGAAAAACATCTTTACATATAATATACCTACCAGAAGAGTACCATCTAAAATACTAAAAATAAAATAAATACTAAGAAAACAAAAATCCTAATTTAAAAGTGGGCTATGGGCTGGTCAGTGGTGGCACATGCCTTTAATCCCAGCACTTGGGAGGCAGAGGCAGGAGGATTTCTGAGTTCAAGATCAACCTGGTCTACAAAGTGAGTTCCAGGGCTACACAGAGAAACCCTGTCTCAAAAAAAAAAAAAAAAAAAAAAAAAAAAAAGGCCATGGAACTGAACATAGTTCTCAAAAGAAGAAATACAAGGAGTTAAGAAATACTTTTGAAGTATTCAATAACCATAGTCACTAAGGAAATGTAGATTAAAATACTTTGAGAGTCCATCTTAACACAGTGGGATACTTATGATTAAATAAGCAAATGACCTGACTAGAATGTTGGCATAGAGGTCGAGAGTGCTCACAATGCTGTCGGAGGACCAGAATTCAGTTCTCAGTGACTACAGAGAGAAGCTCACAAACTCCTGTAACTCCAGCTCCAGGAGACCATCCTCTTCTAGCATCCATGGGCACCTACACTCACGTCCACAAACATATACACACATTCCTATAGGTATACACATATACATTCACATATTTATACATGTATACAAACACATTCTGTTTTATGTGGATACTAATGTCAAAGCAATTGAATTGTGTGTTTAATATGCAGTACCTGTAGATCTGGAAAACTATAAAGGAGCTATTGTATGTATGGGAGGGGTAGTTAAATTTTTAAAAGAGGGAGAAAACAGTAGATATTAAGGCAATAAAGGGAAAATTAGGGTTAGGTTTAAGTGGGAAAGGTGATAGATATATAGGGAAAGGGAGAACATGGGAAGGAGAGCTAACTAATATTAAGTATGAATCTGAAAACCTACTGAATAGAGATGGTAGATTGATGATGGAAAGAGGGGAATATTATAAGTTCATGAGGCAAGATGTTTTTCTCTAAAACCATGGGTTGCCATACACAGTTGCCACGTGTAAAAAAAAAATCCAGTGCCTGATGCAGGACACCTTTCTTTGAATTTTTGGTGAAGACATCTCCTTGAGCCCTCCATACAATGAAGTGGTAATAACCACTGCTCTTGGTTGCCTACCAGAACTTTATGATAGGATTCTATTCTCCAAGACACCACACATTTCAGTCAAGTACTTGGAAATACCAAGATGGTACAAACTTGGAAGCTTTATCCCTACTGGCCAACCTTCACAATAGCAGAAGTTATTCAGGATGTCAGAATAGAAAATTTATCAAGAGTCTTTATCCAGTCACAACTGGATAACCCTGGAAGCTACAGCAATGACTGGTCTACTGAGATATGTCCCATGAATGAAATAGTAACATGAATATTTTAGAGGTTCTGGTTGCATTTAAGGTCCATTCCCCAGGAGATATCTCATGCCTAATACAGAAAACCTGGCCAAAAAACTATGAGTTAGAATCTCTAAGCATGAGTCTACTGCTATTGATGTACTAAACAGACAACATATCCACCTGCCTTCTAAATACATACCTGTATTACAATAAATTAGTACAACCCTCAGTCTTCATCAGAGAAGCCTCTTTGTTCAATGAGAACACCATGAAAGATGGGGCAGCATTGCCTCTTCTAGATATCACAGGATCATTACACTCATGAATGTTACAGCCTAAACAAGACCATCACAAAATAAAGCCAGTCAACATCCATCATGTGTGAGGGAAGAAAAAATGAACTCCCATGCCTATTGACAGCTGATGGCTGCTAGGGAAGAAAAAGCTTTGGTTTATTTGGTTTTAGGAATGTGGTCCATGGTGAGTTAACTACGCGCCAGTTGATGGGCCAGAAGCCACGCACACATGAGCAGCACTAACTGAATTCAGTGCATTACGTAAAATAAAAATGAAAAAGGAGGCATAAAATTGGAAGACTTGAGAAGAGTTGGAGGGACATATAACATGTTGCATGCACATATGAAGTTCTCAAGGAATAAATTAAAAATATTATGTTTCAAAAAAGAATGCTTAAAGGCTTTTTGCTAGTATGCAAAGGTTCTACTTCTTTCTCCCTTGTAAAACTTAGAGACCAGTGGTGCAAAATTACATGGAATGGAAAAATCACAGAGTTCAAGAAAGAATGGCCAGCAGTCACTCCACAAAAACGGAGATCGGGATCCTGCAGAGTAGTCAGCATTCAAGAGACTTAGGAGAGACAAAATGAGCCAGAAAGGGGATATTTAATGAATCAGTACATAAAATGAGGTTAAAGCACTTTATGGAGTAATACTCCAAAAAATGTTAGCTATTGTTGCTTACATCATGATTTCACAAAGACCAATTTAACCAAAGAGGCTGAGATGTAATGAAGGCAAACAATTGGAGGGTTAGATGTTTTTGTTTCTCTTATAAACTTGTCTAGAAATAAGACCCCCAGATCTTACCTTCTCATGTTTTATCCAGTGCTTACAGAATAAAGACCTGAACAATTTTCATCAACTCTTTCCCTTCTACTGACTGATATACAGCTCTGGGCACCTATTTATGTAAATTTACCATGAAATCCATATGATTGGCAGATAACCTTGATGCTCTTGATTTGGAGTAAGGACTTACTGACTTACTGATAAAAGTGAGGATCAATACCTGTTGTCAAGTTGACAGTGCCTAAAATCACCTGGAATGGTCCTGTGGACATGCCTGCAGTAGGGTGAGCTTGATAATGTTACTTGTTGTAGGAAGACCCATCCTAACTGTGGGCATGATCATTTTCAGGTCCTAATAGGCATAGTCATAAAATAACACCCATAAAACCCTGGATGATATAAAGTACAGAAATGACAAAAACAGCTGATTGCCATTGGAGCATCATCTCCAGCCTTCTGGCCTAGAATATCTGATAGACCTTTTGTGAAGCAGGAATTATTAAGGACTTGATTATCCTGTATTGGCAGAGCTTGGCTGTCAACTTCCCTGCATCTATTTGCCCTTTTTGGACAGCAATCTGTCTAGAGATGAAGTTGGGGCATTTTCTTTGCCCAGTGGCTAGCTTGCCATAAATGAAGCATTCTGCAAAAGGAGATCCTTTGATGCTTATCATCTTCTTCCAAGTTGAATGGGGTGCTGCCAGGATCTGACATGTCTCAATGTCAAAAAAGTCTTAAACTAATAAAACTATCTTTAAATGCCATATTCTGTGAGTGCCTGGGATTTTTGAAGACTGTTGTGTCCAGGTCACCATGGGATCCCCAGGAGAACTCCAAGAATCACTGACCCGATGTAGTGAAACAAAAGAGTATTTTATTTATTCGAGTCAGACTTGGATCGAAAACATTACCACCGTGCAGGACAGGAGTGCGACTCTG
>NW_022196914.1:51099374-51102796 GCF_008632895.1 Mastomys coucha
TGCCTCTGCCTCCCAAGTGCTGGGATTAAAGGCGTGCGCCACCACCACCCAGTGGGATTTGGCATTTTTATACAAGCATAATCAGGGATTCTTTGGATTTTAGGGTGACAGAAGGAGGTGACAAGGGAAGTCATCTTTCAAACACAGTATCATTTGTTCAGGCAGTGGGGCCGAATCACGAAACTGGGAGGGGGAACTCTTCTCATCTGGGAAGTAACTTTATGGTACTATCAGGAACTAGTGTGTTTTTACAACTGGCCACAGCTGTGTGTGGATGCTTGATTCCCCTCCTTTTGTAGCCCAAACCTGGGACCCTAATCTCTTCAAGGAGGTTTTGTCTTCCCTCTTCCCAAGGACAGGCACCAGCCAAACTGGAAGTGCTTAGTCATCTATCAGTGAGAGTGCCAGCCTCGCGGACATGGGTTCAAGGGAGGTTTCTGTTTGTCTATTCTCAAGCAGGCATCTGTTGCTCCCAGGGTGGCATGGTTTTGTAAGGGAGTGCCTCTATGAAAATGGGGATAGCAATATTCCAGTGCCAGATCCTGTCCTTTCTAAAAGGCTGAGGAGGAGAGGGGAGCCCTGTGTTAGCTGCAGGAAAGAGCAGGGGGAGGGGAAGTTCTATAAGCAGAGAGAAAGCACAGAGGCAGGCTGCCTGCAGCTCCTCAAGACCATCTATCTACTCATAGCATATTAACACAAGCAAATGCTGACTCTTTCTAGCAACCTATTATCTGTTCAAACCAAGATGTGTATGTCTGTGATAGTACAGACTAGTATCTGACATGACCATCAGTTTGACCATCTGACCATTAACTTGCATTTCTCAACAATCCTTAATAGCATCTACTAAAAGGACTGAGACTAAACCTCGCATTTTTAAATAAGTTGCATAGGCATAATATGTATACAAGAATTGAAACATACATCATATTGTAACAAAATTAACATTAAATTTTGTATCACTATACAAAGATTTATACCAAAGAAAACCTTAAACCTTTATCAATACACAATAATCCATATCAATGTAAATAAAAATAACCTCATCTGAGAATAGCAATAGCTCTAAGTTGAAGAGCAGATTCAATAATCTACCCTATTATTCTATTTTTTCTATGATAATTCTATTATGGACTATGCCTTGAACTGTAAACTAAAATAAGCCCCCTTTCCTTGTTGTTTTTGTCAGAATATTTTATTATAGCAACGGAAAGGGGAACTAAGACAATAACCAAAATGGTGATACAAGAGCTTTGCAAAAAGGAACAGCTTCATTATGTTGTCAGCCGATCAGAAGACCTGGAGCTGTAAGCTCAGATCTGCCTCCCACATCACCTGGTATCAGTTAGAGGAAGAGGCTGTTTGGATGGTGAGATGGAGATGTTTCAAGGTTCTTTGCCCAGCTTAGCTTATCATGTCTTTTCAAAGGTCATATGTTCTTTCAGATGTGTGTAGGATTTTAAGCTTGTGAAATCAAAGGTCACCAACCAGATGAACAGGGTCTTTATGCATAGCTCCACTCTTTAAAATTTAGTTTCAAACCATCCTGGAGTAAATTCTTGATGTTGTTCTTGAAAATCAAAATAAATACTTTGCAATTTGTGAAATTTATATTTTTTATCTCCAGGTCTCAAAGAATGTTGTATTTACTAAGGTCTTGAGTCTAGTTTTGGCATTGAAAATCATGTAGGTTGAAAAATAATTAGAGAAATCAATACATGTAAGCTATATAAAAAATCTCAAACTAAATAAATCTCCTCAGTGAAACCTCAAGTTTTAAAAGATGGTTTGAATAGAGCTTTTTTAAAAAATAGTAAAAATAAACAAAGTTCAAATTTGCCTAAGCAAAATCTGATCCCTGGGACATTCCCAACTAATTGATGTCCACAAACCGGAACAGCCCTGGTTCAAGGGTCAGTAGCTAGTTTTCCCCCAAGTTTGGACAAACACTGGCACTCTGGTTCAGTGTGAAAGTCTGCAGACCTGCTTCCTCTGGGGAATCCTGAGGAAATGTCATCAAATATTGTGAAGGCTGAGTGGCCAAATATTAACCTCAATTTATATCACAGAGGCCAAAAACCAAAACCCAATGAAACCAGTGAGCTTCTCTGCTGTCAAATCCAAGAAAGGTAGAAAACAAAATGATCATGAAATATTGACGTATAAGCAGCATTTTGTGGACCAACAGGGAAAATTAAATGCTTTCAAACCACTAAAAATCAGCATTTCCCAGGCTTCCTCTTGCTGGCTAGACTGTCAAAATCAAATGAAAATGTATGTAACCTTCAGGGTTGGAATTTGCTTTAATATTCTGCAGACTGTGTTCTATTACAAACACAAGGTCAGAAAGGGACAAATTAAAGTTGGTTTTTTTTTTTTTATTAAAATAATTTCACCTCTCCTTGAGAAGCAGTCTTTAGGAGTCTTAGACTGTCTTTCTAGTTCTATGGAAAAAAAAAACCTCCAAAAATGTTTCAATAACAACAAAAGCAAGCAATCAGCTTATACAGCAAAGAACCTACACACTCCAAAAGGCATCTTTGGACTGCTGGGTGGGATATGAACTTAGGAGCCCACCAGTGCCTTGCACATGTGTCCCAGAAAGTCCCCCCGACCCCCGTCACCAGAAATTGCTCATGGTGATTTGGTCTACTGGTTTACTAATCCTGTATAGGGAGAAGTTGTGTCCTGCTGTCAGACCTGTCAGTGGCACCAAGCTAAAATCAAAACCCATCCAAGTAGCAGCTGACCCTCTTTTTACTGCTTATGTGCTTATGCATGGTTCATTTCCTTCCCTGGGTCAGAGTGCCAAAGTCAATTCTCCCAGCTCATCTCCATCGCATCACAGGCTTTCTTTTGTCTCCTTTCAGGCTCCACTGAGCTCTGCCAGAAAAATCGATTCTCAAGTTCCTGCAGTGATTAAATCCCTTTTTCTGCTAGTAACTCTAGAGGATGTCGCACTGTTGTCAGTGGGCTGTACATGTTGTTTTAGTAACTTGCTCTTGTAGATTTTTTTGTGGAAAGGATATTCCTTTTGTGATTTTCATCTCTTTAATCCTTTTCCTTTCTCATCATCTTTAGCTAGATGGTGTCCTTAAAGTATATGTTTCTAACAAGAGAATTTTATAAAAAGAAATTTAGTTAATTAAGGCTGGAATACTTTTTTTTTTTTTTAAAAAATAGGAAAACAATTTTTAGGCCAATTAAGTGAAATAAGGTTTCTTTGAAAATACAAGTCATGAATGTGACAATCCTCAGGGTAAGAAGAGGTTCAGAGAACTATAAGTAAACAAGAGGAAGATCCCCCAGGAAAGCAGAGGTGAGGCATAGAGTGGATCTCTCCATTAGTTGTTTCTATATTCCTTTCAATGTACAGTCAGCCTCTCTCCCTCCCTCTCTCTCCCTCTCTCTCTCTCTCTCTC
>NW_022196914.1:51102806-51133976 GCF_008632895.1 Mastomys coucha
TCTCTCTCTCTCTCTCTCTCTTTCTCCCTTTCCCTCCCTCCCTCTCTCTCTTTCTTTCTCCCTCTTTGTTTGCCTCTCTATCCTTTTCCTTGCCCCTATCTCATCTCCCTGTCTTTTCCCCTCCTTCTTTTGTGGCTCTCCTTCCCCTTGTCCTTCTTCTCCTATCTCCATCTCTCTCTCTCTCTCTCTCTCTCTCTCTCTCTCTCTCTCTCTCTCTCTCTCTGTGTGTGTGTGTGTGTGTGTGTGTGTGTGTGTGTGTGTGTGTGTCTCCCTCTCTCTCTCTCTTGAAAGGTCAAATAAACACTTCGGTGGCAAAGATATTGAATATGAGTCTCTCCATTTTTAATTGTTCTATCTCATATGTATTACATGTTTTAGTTAACAAATCCAAATGAGAATGAGTAGGCGGCTCATAGATTGGTGACATACAAAACCAGGTATGCCAGAGTGGGCATAAAATTATCAGAACCTGTAGCAACTTCTCCAGCTGGATGTGGAGAAAATGGACTCATAACTGGAAACATGAAGAGTGACAAGTTAGACCCTGTGAAAAATGTATACTTCTAACACTGCCTTCTGTCAAGATCTCTATTGGCTGGACTCAGCTAGAAACTGGAAACACAGTCCATGATTGGTCAGGATCTCTGTCACTCATAAAGGACAACAAGGAATGAATCTAACAAGCAAGAGCAAAATTAGTGTTGCAGCTCTAAACTCCTTAGTTCCTAAAGCTACACCTACCACAAACCCTTACTCAAAATACGATCACACCAAACAGACGAATGAATTATATCTTTGAGCTCAATCAGAGTTCCTACAATTGTAACATCCTATGGTGGCTCAGTCCAAGATAGGATGACAATTTGTTGTGTTCAATGGCATCAGTCAGATAACATATTTACTGTACCAATTAGATAACCCATCTAAAAATGTTCTTGATATCCTACTAGCTATAATGCTAAGTATCACAGGAAATGAAGACACACACAGCTCTTAACGTACCATGGAGAAGATCAGGTAGTTCAAATCAAATAACAGCATAGAAAGGATAGTGGTTCAGGTGTGAAATGTGATGGACGTGAACAGACAAACAGAACAGCCAAGCAATGTTCTTTCTTACTCTATGACAGGATGGGCAGAACCTGGTGTGGCCAGAAGTTGTGGCTCAGTAAGAACTATAAAGGTCAAAAATCAGAAGTGGAGGAACATTTAAAATAAACATGTAAATCAAAAGCAAAATATCAGGTAGTAGAGCAAATAGAAAAACTAGCCATAATGCTTTCAAAGTCATAATATGTGTTTTGAGTGAGATACTATTAAATATCATTTTAGTTTTAGTGAGATATTATTGGATATTTTTATTAAAGAGAATATTCCATAATATTTTAAATAGAATAGGCATTTTATGAAGCAGGTACTACAAGATTGCCATAGTCTAGCTATGCTTAATGTAGAAAAAAATTAGTATTGATCTTTCTTTTTGTTATTTATTTTATAGTGTCTGTTTGTTGTTTCATTTTGGCTTTGGAAATATTAATACACACTGCCCATTTGCATACTGAATTCTTGGCCAGTGCCAAATACATAGCAGAATAATGTTGACTTAAATCTACTGGCTGGGCTTGTAAGATATATCAGAATAAAGATAGTTGCTGCCAAGCCTGATGAGCTGAATTTGATCTCCTAGAAAACACATGGTAGAATGAGCTGATTCCTATAAGTTGTGATCTGACCTCCACATACACTCCTTGGCATGCAGAAATATGGGTGCACACACAAAATAGATAAGTATTAAATGAAACGAATAAATGAAAATAAGTTTAATGGCTAAATTCTCATTTAAGAAAAGAACAGTCCCTGCTGGTGCTAGATAGTTTGTATCACTTTTTTTCTTCATCTATTAACATTGCCCACATTGCTCAACATATAATCATTCAAGAATACTTTCTGAGCAACTAACTTATAGTGAAATACAGGTGTGAGTATCTTAATCTCAAAGTCTGAAACAAAAAGGCTTTAGCATTCAAAACTTTTTGTCTGCCAATGTGGCACTGTAAGTAGAAAACTTTTACACCTAATCTTAGGGAAAAGTCATAGTCAAAACACAGGTACACTGATACTGTTGTGTAAATTTACCATTTGAGAACACCTGCTACGATTCCTTCACATGGTCTAGCTTATAAAGTCATTGCAAGGAACTAATGAATCTGGTGCTGCTAAAATTTCTGATTTACATGTGTGGGAACAGAGCAAGTAAGGAGGATCAAGGCGAGGTCAAGATCTCCACCTGTCTAAGTCATTTAATTCTAAGGATCAGAATCAGAAACTAACATGCTTGACCACTGTTCCATACATAAGGTCCAATACCAGGAAATTCTCGTCAGACAGATTTTGGGACAATTATAGCTACTTCTTTGAGGGCTGGATCTTGCCCTAACACACAACAATCAGCATATGTTTTCCTGTCATTTTGTCACAGACTGTACTAGTACAGGCTCTCAACACCATTTGCTGAAATCACAGGCTCTAAAATTCCAAAAGCTCTGTGTGCAATGATGAAACTATTCTCATACACAAGCAAACAAAGCAAATCAGCTCTTTAGAGTACCTGCTCAAGTTCATCCACTCTACCAATTCTCAACAGGCATTACCAACCACATAGGCCTCTATTTGGAGAAGGATCTGAGGAAACCCTAGATAAAATAATGGACTTTACTCAAATATTCCAAAGCAAAATGAAGTATATGTTTGGAAGTGCTTTAAAAGATTAAAAACAATTAAACCATTGCACTGTAATGCAAAATAAAAAGAACAATAATATTTTTTAATTTCTAAAGAAGTAGTACCCAATGAAGAAGTTAGCAACTTTTGATATGTTTTTGTGTTGGCTCTCTGCCAGTCTTAGGGAATTTATATAGAGAGATCCAGATTTGAGGTCCCATGTAAAGGAAATCCTTGTTATTCTTCCTGAGAACTTACAATTGGAACTTCATCAACAACGGAGTAAAAATAGCCAAAACACTAAAGAGGTGACCTTTGGTAAACTAATGTCACTCTACCCTTTTCTGCATTCATTGATCCTAGTTAATATCAACTTCTCTCTTGACCCATAGTGCCAAAATCAGTTCTGACAGTCATTAACTGAGTACAACAGCCAAGCATGTAGTACAAACACAGCAAATCATTCTGTATGAGAAACTGCAAAGCTTTCCAAAGAACTATTCTATGGAACCATTTTATGTAGTCTTAAAGATGCATTTATATACAAAAGGAGATTTTAAATAATATATATAAATATGGAAGGAGGGAAGTTTTATATATGCAGTTGTGTAAGTTTGGCATGCTCAAAATCGGACAGGAAGGCCAAAGCCTAAAAGAGAAATGAGCTGAATTGGAATCCAAAAGCAGTCAGCTGTATAAGTGGGAAGGAGAATATTGCAAATGAAGTTCAGAGCAGCTGCTGGGGAATTCCCTCTTAGGTGCTGGTGTGGAAAGTCAGCTTTGTGCTCATCACATAGACCAAACCACTTGGTCTATTAATTGACAGGTAAATCCTATTAAAACTCACCATAGGAACTAGAATAGTATTTAGTCAGATATCTAAAACCCTCAGCAGATTGTAATAGTCTAAGGAAAAAGCCTATGATACATTTTGAAAGTGATATTCAAAAAGAGCATTTCCTCAAGATGACACCCCTGACAAATACACAGGTGAGGATTGGTGATAGCGGCGGGGGGTGGGGGGGGAGACTGCAGGTAGTTGTTGGCAAGTCAGGAGGCAAGAGGCTGACTTAAAGGAAATTCACTGGAAATATAGTCTTCCATAGACAGCACATCACATGAACAATTCAAAGTTCTAGAGATGTGTCCTTCTCTGTACTGATAGGATGGCCCAGAGACTGCAGGAATTGACGAGGTCCAAGAGTCAAATGAAGCAAACCTTTTCATAGCCTTCATAAATGGTATCCTTCACTCTGCCAGAGCTTTTTCGGGTCTCCCAGAGTAAATTACACAAAAAACACTGCATAGAACTTATGAATATGTACATGGGGAATGAGAA
This sequence comes from Mastomys coucha, assembly GCF_008632895.1. NCBI lineage: Eukaryota > Metazoa > Chordata > Mammalia > Rodentia > Muridae > Mastomys > Mastomys coucha. Next base: position 51,106,867 of record NW_022196914.1, read on the forward strand.
AAATCCCTATGCTCCTAGGATCATATTACACAATTGGGGGCACCATTTGAAAAGGTTACTGGAAAGGTCCCTGTAAGAATGGCCCAACATTCTCTCCTCATTGCTTGCTCCCCATTCCATGTACTCACACTCCATAAAACCATGCTGCCACATTAACTGTCTGACTAGGCATTTAAAACTGAAGCTTCTGTTCTCAGGCATAAGTCAACAAACGGAAATGTTACCTTTGCATTTGTAAGAAATTATTTCAGTCACACATTATGACTTACTTGATTATCGATTCATAGGTTGAATGTTGTTTGATCCAATGATGAAATATATTACAAAAACTGTACAATTTAGCTGAGAATCTGTGGAGAAGCTAGTGGAATTCAAATATGAACGAATCCAAAAAAGTCCATGAAAGAACAAACACATTTTGTTTTACAAGTCCCCTGGTTCTCCTAGTCTGGATAGCTGTTTTAATAGTCCCCATGTAGTTGTCAATGTTTACACTGCTGCGATCTTTCCATTATGACCCAGTTACACTGCCCTCTCTGGACTTTTAATCTGGTCCTTGACATAGGAGATTTCCAGGAACTCAAAGATGTCCCTAATTATTAATTGGTCACTATAATCTATATTTGAAACAGTCTATCCTTTATTTCTACCAATCTCCCAAGGCCTTAATTGTGACTATTTCTTAAAGATTTAGAGAAGTAGGTTTTAAAATAAATTGTATAGTTTTTAAATACATACAATAATTAACTTAAATGTCAAAAATAATGTGGGAATGAGGGATGGCCAAGCAACATTCACCCTTTTCTCTTTCAGGCCTTCATTCAATGTTGTAATCCTCTGTTATTCAAGGAGATAAGAAAAGACTCCATGAAGCTCAGAAAAGTGGAAGCATCTTGCATTCTGGCATGATTCTTGTGACACTATCAATCACGGGCTGTGGGTAGGAGGTGACCCACTCCTACCATTCCCATGGCTAAGGAATTGGGTCAGAGGCAAGAAGTCAAGCAGATGGCCAATAAAAGCAGTTAACCTCTCAGTGTTCTTTTTTCCATAGATGGGAGGAGAGACTTGATTTTTATGTCATAGGGTTAGAACACCTGTTTCCAGCATTGTTCTTGGCTGAGTTGACAAATTTTATCTTCAGCAGGAGAAAATAGGTTTAAACGATGCCGAGCAGGAGTACAGGGAAAGCAGAGAGAGATTTAATTTTTAAATAACTGCAAGTTCATGTCTGAGGCATGCTTCTTGGATTCTGTCCATGTCAGAGTGTAAAGCTCTCTTTTGCATATGTGTTAAAATTGGTCTTCTGCCACTTTGGATTGAAAGGGACCAGGCAGTATTCTGTGTGTAAGATCATTTGTTGTGAGACTTCTATTTGCCCCATTCTTCTGAACCAGTCTTCAATGATGAGGTGTTTTTTTCAAACACAGTTGGAACTTCTCATTTTTATACATGTATCACATAGAAGGAAAATTAACTCATCTTATCTGTTCAGTGGCATGCTCAGTTTTGCTTCCTTCTTTCTTTCTTGAAAGCCAGCATACTATAATGAGAATTTTAACCCCTTCTTCTCCATGCAAAGTTCACCTAAGTCTTCTCTTCATAACTGAGGCTTACTTGGCCCATGCCTACTGTGACATGATTGTAAAGGGAGCTGAATCCTCTTATTTGTAGTGAGTATGCACACTAATAATAGTATGCTTACTTTCCCATAAAGATAACCACTTTCTTTAATCTACTATATATAATAAAAATAGCTAATACATACCATTAGTATATGCAAAGAATTGATCTTCAAGGCTGTCAACTGGGATATAGCTCTGGAGTTATTCCAACTACTCATAGAAAGAAGTGTGGTGCAAAGAGTCTAAGCTAGGCTCCCCAGGTTACACTTCTGTGACTCTGATACAGGCCATGCCATTCTGGAGCTCACAATCTAATTTCACTTCATGTATTGTGTATAACAAGGGCCATTTGCCATTTTCAATACTCTATTCATTGTCTTCTTTTTGTTTTAACTTTTAATTTATTCCAAGAATACTTTGTTTAAAGTTTCCTTAAAATTTCCAACATGTAGATGAGACTGAGTGCACAGAGTCTAAGTTGGAAGTCTCTATTAGTTTCCCCCCCTGCACCCCCCAGTAGTGAATCTTGCAGAAGATGGAGAGGAAAGATTGTAGAGTCAGAGAGGATGGAGGACACCAGGAGAACATGGCTCACTAAAACAACTAAGTGGGGATCATATGGGCTCATAGAGACTGATGTGGCAACACAGGCCCTGCAGCCATCTATACCACGCTCTGTACATATATACTATGGTTGTTATGTAGGACTCATAACAGTAGGAGATGGTATGTCTCTTTGACTCTTTTGCCAACATCTTGTGACTCTGTTTCTTCTATTGGGTTGCTTTGTCCAGCCTGAACATGAGAGCCTTTGCCTTGTCTTATTGCACCTTGATTTGTTGTGTTTTGCAAGATGTCTCTTGAAAGCCAGCTTCTTTATGAAGGGAAACAAATGTGAAGTGGATCTGGTAGAGAGAAGAGATATCAGAGAGCTGGGAGGAGTGGAAAGAAAGAAAACTGTGGCCAGGCCATATTGTATGAGAGAAGAATCTATTTTCAAGAAGTACAAAAAAAAAAAATCTGTCACTAATATAATTTAAATCTCAGGGATAATTCCTACATTCAAGATATACCTAAAGAAAAGCAATGTTAAAGTTCTATAAGTTTTAAGCTTCCATTTAATGTATATAATATTTTAATATGTCACACTTATACTAAACAAAACAATTTGAATTCACAGACCTCAAGCTCTTGTCTTGGTCAATGGTGAACTTTCAAAGTTTCACTGCTGGTTTTATACTGCCTGTTATAATGTTTGAATACTTCAGTGTGTACAGTAGGAAATGGTCTATGTCCCCATTAGTTACGTTTAATAGGTAGCAGAGAGTTGCCTTGAGGGAGAATAGGCAGGCTAGAGGTGGTCAGTTAGGAATGTATGGAAAGCTACCCACAGACTGCCCATTTTCTATTAGAATAAATGAACATTTTCTTCAAGTTTCAGATGGGTCTATAACTTGTAAAGAAGCTGTAAATCCCTGAAAGGTAAACACCAATATGAACTCATTGGGGCAGATGTCTTTCCCTCCTCCTATAAAGAGAAGTGTGACTGACTCTATAGTTTTAGCCTCCCTCAGGGGATTGCTGGAACATTTCTTGAAGAGAACTATCTTACAATCTGATCTTTTCCTGCGGCAGAACCTAAGACATTCTAAAATATCACAGACTTCATCTGGGGGAGGGGGTGGTAGTTGATAGATTCTGTAATTAGTACTTTTGTTAATATGAAACTCTAGCAGAACCATTACTGGCTTCATCCTATGAGTGACACCTTCCTGCTTCACTAGGCAATAAACACCAGGTAGGAGAATCCTCCAAGTATTACTAGTTGAACCCTTAAGTATGACTTTTTCTGATCCATGCAGAGGCAAAATAGAGCCATAATATTCTTAAGCAATTTATCTAGCAGTGTATGGTAGACACAACAATGTCTTAGAATGCATCCTTTCCCTAGCCTCCATAACCCTTACTTAGATAGGTTAAAATGTGTGAAGCATGTGGATTTTTGGTATCAAACAAAAATCAAGACTGTTTATTACAAGGAATTGGGACATGTAATTATGGAGGATGAGAAGCCCCAGACTTTGATATATACAAGTTTATGACCAAGGGAAGCTAGTCATAGGATCCAGTCAGACTGGTGATTTTATACATAAATCCTCGATTTTATTACATAAATCTTCATCTGAAAATTGGAAATAAGATGCTCTATGCAAACTGTATCTTCTCTATGTTATACAACTATTTCCTAGAGATTAAAATATTCACTCCTGTTGGCAGGGGTTGCATAAGTGAAGAACATGCAATGGAGAGTGTGGAGCTCATAGAACCAGGGAAGCTAATCAAACATGTAAGATTCAAGAGTCCTTTCCATGATTGTAGGTGCAATAACAGTGCTCTGAGGGAAAGAGACAGGGACAATGCTTGCAGGTTGAGCAGGGAGCACCAGCTTTACAGCTTCATGTGACATCACCCAAATTTCAGAGAGGCAGCTACTGAAGAGTCATCATACTCCTGTTAGGAGCCCGAGTAAACTCATCAGTTCACCAAACTAGACAGCAAAAACCATTTCTTCAGTCTGTTATTAGTTTCCTTTTTTGTAGTGAATAGTTATTTTTTATGTACCCCCCCATGAAAAGTCACATAACAGTACATTGTTCATAACTATTCCAAATTGCCTGGAACTCAGTAATTTATGAAGAATGAAAGCTTATTTGACTCACAGTTGTGAAAGTTGGGGAAACACAAAACACAATATAAGTATCTTTCAATTATTTTACAACCATTCTGATCCATATAACATAGGAGATGGCATTACCTGTGGACACGGAGCAACCTTGCATGCACAGGCCTTCTTTCCTCTTCTTTTTATAAATTAAATTTTTCTTTTAGATTTTATATATTTTTACTGTATTTATATGACTTACCCCTTTCTCTCTGAGATGCTAAACCTATTCCATCTTGGCACCAGCCTCCATCTTAAAGAAAAAGTGCCTGAAAATTTAACCTACAGCTGAACCCAAGCTACAACCAAGTATCAGAAAGGACCCCATGGGTTGTCCTTGGCCGATATCCCAGAATTACTCTCTACTTCCTAGCAGCAGTCAATCAAAGATTAGTCTGATTGTTTCAGATGTACTTTAAGACTGTCTGAGATTGTTCATGATTTTGTTTCAAAGCACCCACATTAGTCTGATTGTTTCAGATGTACTTTCAGACTGTTTGAGATTGTTCATGATTCCCTGAACCCACCTGTTGGCTTAATCCTCCTGTTTGCTTGCCCTTTCCTATAAAATCTTATCCTCGTGAGAGCGTGGGAGCTGTGCATCTTACCATCCTGCAGAGCCCAAGCTCGAGCTTGTAATAAAGAGACTGTCGTGTGATTACATTTGAGTTAGCTCCTTAGTGGTCTTTTTGGGTTCATGAACATATCCTGGCACAACATCTCCTCTCTTCATCCTCTGCCATGTCCCTTACTTCATTTCAAACAGATGGTTCTCTTTTTCTTGAATTATCGTCATATATGTATATATGGTTTATATTTCATGCATACAAAATAACTACATTAAAATACAATTAAATATATACAATAAAATTTGGACTAACCAAATTTTATAGAAATGTGTCAGACAGTTGATTATTACACATATTGTAATTATTTTGAATTTTGAAATCTTCATAGAACCCATCAACTTTCAAAATGTTCATGAGTAAATAAATACAACCTTTAGTCTTGCCCATATATATATATTTATGCACACACACACAAATATATATACACACATGTGTATATACACATACACATATATACATACATATGTACATATATACATGATATATACATATTTTGCATATATGCATATGTGCATATATGCATACACATACACACACACACATATATGTCTTCTGGCTCTTACAATCTTTCTACCCCTCTTACAAAATTTTCTCAGAGCCTTGAATGTAGGAGTTGTGTTAGAGATGTGCCAGCTGGGCGGGGCTCCCATTGTCAGAAGTTCTCTGTCTTCTGACAGATGTGGCTTTCTGTAGTGGTTTTCATTACATGATGCTAAAAGAATCTTCTTTGGTGAGGAATGAGAGCTACACTTATCTGTGGTTATAATGATAAGTATTTATGATGCACTTAATCATTATATTGATTTAGGAAGGGGCAGCAGTACCTTCTCCTCTACAGTTCATGGCCTCATTAAGCCATAGGTAGTTGGGTCCCTTTACAACACCAAGCATGATAGTCTATTGGAACAGACTAGCTAATAAAACCAAACAAACAAACAAAAAAAACCAATAGCAAACATGAGAAAACTCCTTTCTAGTCAGTGGGCAGTTGACCCTAGTAATTCCCAAAACAATACAGACTATTGCTGTTGCTCTGGGTTGCCTCCCTGAAGACACCACATACTTTAAGCACCTGAGTCAGAGAAATCAAACTGGATATGATCCAAAAGCCTCTCACAGAAGACTAGCTTATGTAGTATAGAAAGTTGCTATGTAACCTCCTAAAAGAAAAGAAATCACTAGCCTTACCTAGCTGTAATTCCTACAAAATACCATGGCCAACATGCCAACGTATTCCTGTAGGAACACTAGTAGCATATATTTTGGCTGTAACCAACATGTTTTCCCTTTCTTATAAAGCCACTAATGCCACCAAAGGGACTCATCCTCATGATCTCATATCCCAATTGACTTTCCCATAGCACCTATATTCTTATTGAAGTCAAAATGTTGACATCTACATTATATTATATATTGCTAACTGTTAATCTTTCTGGATTTTTCAGTATTTGTGGAATCCATCATCTTACAAAATGCTTATTTGTCAGGATAAATGAACATTCATTCTCATATCAACTTTTGAGCTTGAAAGTCATTTTTCTTAAAACAAACCCTCAAATTGTATAAGCTGTAGATCAATGAAATCAGAATTCATGCCCATTTCAGTATCATATATATTCTCCTCTATATCACCCCAGCCTCAATCATAAAATTGACCAGGGTCTGGTTTTCATAAATAGAACTAGCTTATAAGGGACATGAAGTATCAGTCAACAGCAGAAGATCAAGACACACACACACACACACACACAAAACCAGGTCAGTTTTCGCTTCTCATGAGTTCTCCATCAAACACATCATACTGTCTCTCCTTCCTGGCCTTCAACCACTGTACTTTCCTTTTTTGCCATGGTCTCTTCTCCACATTCTTGGTCATTTCCTTGTCTTTACCTGTTTGTTCTCTTTTATTTTCATTGATACATCCCTTTCTTAACATCATAACCTGTACCTCCACTCTGCTAGGAAACTGTGAAGTCCCATTTAGAAACCAAAAGACAAAGTGTAGTAAGAAATAACCTAGGACTTCCATGAAATACATAAAATACTAGGTGAAAAGATGCTGAGGAAAGATGGAGATCAGGATGTAGAGAGAAGGGACAAGAGAGGAGGAATAAGAAGTACAATTATGCCTCAAAAACTGGAGATTTTACCTCTTAATAACTGAATGTTAGCCCGAAATTATTTGAAGGATCAGTGATACTCTCGATCATATAAGTGATCTGAAACTTTAAAATCCTGCACCCTATTTCTAATCATTCCATGACAGTGCCTATCAAAAGAATAGGTAAGGCTTCCTTGGAAGGGAATATAAGCTTGCATCAACATGGAGCAATCCCCACCTGTTTGGTTACCCTCGGGCACAGCAATAGTTATTATAAAACCCTGTCTCCTGCTCTGCCCTTTAAAAAAATTAGCTTAACACCTCCAGCAATAAAATTCCACAAGCTTCAGAGATAATAAAGAGGGTTCTACCCTCTTCATTGCCTATAGAGTGCCTGAGGAAGTTTTATGCAAGATCAACTAATGTAGACTTGAGAATTGTTATCAAGGAATCCCATCCCTTCCTGTCTTTAATTTTCTCTTCTTTCAAATATTTCCTAGCTGCTCTGAACCTTTAAAGTTTCTTTTGTAATAAAATGTGATTTGGGGTTAGCTCTCTTTCACTATGTAAACGTGCACAGTGGAACCGATAGAAAGGGGGCATTCACAGCTTGTTGTATATTTTATTAAACCAATTAAAGAATTTATGGAAAGAAGAAATCAAGTTAACAACCACAGCAAAGCAAAGGAAAACAAAGTCTTTTGTACGAGAGCCAACTTCTGCCCCGTTTCACAGGTGCCCCACACAAACGTGATGTCATTTTGATTGAGGCAACCTCTCTCCCACAAAGACAAATGAAAGAACTCCTTTGAAAATAACCCCTGCATTTCACACAGGTGGTCACATCTAAAATAAACCTCCAGACTGAACCTCAGAAAGCATTTTCTAAAGGAATGTTCTGTTACGGCTGCCCAAAGAGCTTCTTTTAAAAAGGAAGAAAGAAACTGATTCTGAATGTGTAGGGTGCTCTTTTGAAGAAAATAAAGAATATGCTTTTCCACTCTGATTCGAGTGAAAGCCATACTTCTCAGCTCGTGGTTTTACAGTCTAATTACAGAACATGAATAAACCTTTGCTTGACTTCTTTAAAATTGATTTGCAATGCATTTTAAATGCTAAAGAAAAAATGGCTTATGTCCAGAAGCAGCTTAAAGTTATATGATTTGGTGTAGGGCTGAGTATCTTCCCTTTGATTTGTAAGTCTTGATTTTCTGGATTTCTTTTGATGATTCAGACTCAGTAGTGGCCCTCTTGACTGGTCAGTCACTGGATTCAAATGTTGCATCTGCCAAAATTCAATGAGCCTGGGGGATCAAACTCCTGAGCTTGATCTTCCAGCCTTGCAAGTAATTACAAAATAAAGGAGAAAAATATGGGTCACCACTACATTTTGCTCCTTTATCTTACTGCACCAAAATCCACTTTGGCTGTATTCAGTCCACATTAAAGTGTTACCACCTGTATGCTTAAGCATTGTGCTTTCAGTGCTCAACCACTGTCCACTGTCTGAGTCAGACATGTTCCCAAAGAGATCATCTGGCTTCCACACTTTTAATTAGTGATTCTACAGTCTCTGGTTTTTAAAGGTTTATTTTTATTTTTAATTATGGGCATTATGTGTCTCTGTACAGGTATGGGCAATGCAAATGTTGGTGCCCACAGAGGCCAGAAAGAACTAGAGTTAATGGTAGATTTTAGCTGCCCACATGGTACTGGAATCAAACATGAGCCTTCTGCAAGAGAGGTCCACACTCTTACAGCTCAGACATCACCCCTGTTCTCAGTTTCTAAAATAAATCTTTTTTTCAAGCAACCATTTGAGCTTTGAGTTGCCCAATAAATGATAAAACATACATGTTTTTCCTTGGCCTGTATTTCTATAACTTTTAATTTATAAATCAGTACAGTAAGATATGGGCAAGAACTAGTAATAAAATATAACAATGAAACAATATACCAATAAAAGTGTGGAAAACAAAGAGAAAGGCTCACCCAATTCTTTTATCCATGTAGTTATTATTTTCTTATTATTTTAAATTCTGGGACATAAAATGAGCTAATGTATTTCCTTCCATTCTGGCTCATCCCTAAGGAAGGGGCCAACAATTGCAATTTTGTCATTTTATGCCAAGAGTCAGCTGTGCTCCATGGATTCTCATTTAGGGGTTTCTAGTATCTGCTGAAAGTGACAGGGACAACTCCAAAATTCCATCACTGTGCTTGTTAACTTCTAGTACAGACTATTGCAGGTTACGTTTCTTCAAAGGCGGCCTCTGAGATAGAACTGAGCAAGCAGGGTGTGGAGGGTGTTAGTGAATACATTGTTGATCAAAGGTAAGGGAGAGACACAGAATTGGCCAGAGAGGGAAATCAAGATGAGTATTACAATCCCAGTGTAATACTTCAGCTAACTGTGAGGGGCATTCTGAAGATGGGCTGGTCCTGTATGTCCTCATGTTGGTCTACCAGTCATGTGTTTTGATCTGCCTTGGAAAAGGAATGTGATGTTGCCTGAATAAGATGCAACTTCCATGACAGATTGGTAGATGAGAACTATTGGCTAGTGAGCTATTCACCCCACCAACTGAATGGGTAAGTCCTTTAAGTCTGAAGGGGATTGTGGGTAATATATAATGATCCTGGTAATTTAACACTTTTCTCGGTATATAATTCATTCAAAATTTTAATAATGTTTCTGCTTAATATCCGCTTAGTTTGTGTACTATAACTATCCTGATTTCCTTTAGGTTTTTGTACTGTTCTCCATTGTTTTTCTTTAAAATTTTCCATATGTCCATATGTCTTAGACATCATGCAATCAACATATGATTACGATTTTCAAAATATTATTTTACAATCAAGAGCTTAGTCCATTTATGATTATTGTCAGCATTATTGGTAAATTCTGATTTGTTTCTACCAGTTCTATCCAATATTTGCATTGCACGTACCTGCATTGATTTTTCTTTCTCATCTTTCACTTTTTCCTTTTCCTATGACTATTTAAAAGATATACATTTTAATTTTATCTCTATCCTTGTGAAAGACCAAATCTTTTAGGTCCAGATTCCATCTTAGAGAACCTGACCTAAGGTTGAACTGGAGTTAACTAACAAACTGGCACCCGGTATCAGCTTCCTAGTTACCCCCCAACAAAACCTGTGTCTTGCACCAGTTTCTAAGTTATTCCCCAACAAAACTGCACCCCCAGGTTACCAGCCTGCCCCTGACACTTTACTTCCTCACAACTACCAATCAGGAGGAAAGCAGAAGTTGAGTTTATGGTTTGGTTCTCAGCACCAGCCAATTATGTTAAAGTTCATAATGACTCCCCAATTAGATGTGTACCAGGATAGATACCCCCTTCTTGCCTCTATAAATGTTTACCTGAAACCAGGCTCAAGGCACCCTCCAGTTCTTCTGCATCAGAGACGATGGTGTAGCCCAAGCTTAAGCTTTAATAAAGAGACGCTAAGGCAATTGCATCAGATTCAACTCCTTCTTGGTGGTTTTTTTTTAGGGGGTTCATGAGTGCTTCTTAGCACAACATTGTAAACTCTCATATTCATACTTATGAAGCAACTAAATATAGTTAATAATTTTCCCTCCTACAAAATAGCACAGAAAATGTATTGCTTTCAACCTAATTTCTTCTTCCTTGTTTTTTGTTTATTCTTTTCAGTATTTTAGCTTTTGTATTTTTTTCTTTAATGCCACAATTTAAAAATCTTAATATTGCTTCACACAGTCCATTTAGGTCATCTGTCTTTTATAACTTTTAAGATCTCTGTTTTACATATAATCAGTTTAACTAAATTGCATCTAGATTATTATATAAGTTTATATTTCTCAAACCTGATAATTCATTATCTTCTATCTCTTCAAATTAGCTTAATCACTTCTTGAATTTTCCTGGAGTGCAAACTAGTTCATAGCAGAGCACATTTTGTACAGCCCGATACTTAACACAGTATCACTTTCACATTTGCACCCATTTTTCTCCTTGTAAAGTCTAAAACCATTTTTCAGATTTGTTTTCTCTATGAGCAGTGCCCTATTTCAGTGTATCTAATACATCTATTGAGTTTATAATTTCCAATTTCATTTGTAAATAGTCTGTGTGTTTTTATAAACATACTTTATATTTCTTACAGTTGTTTTTTGCCTAGTAGTATTTTCAATTTTACATTTTAAATTGGTTTGAATCTGAATAGCTAGTATCTGTAGTATTTTAGTTTGTGTCTATAGTTTATTGGGTTTTTTTTTTCCCTCAGATTCAACGAAACATAGTGAGGAGAGGGGAAGAAACATGGTTAATAAATGAGATAGAAGGACATGTTTGGAATTCTACAGATGAGAGGAGCAACTGAATTGTATACTTAAAGATGTTATTTTAATAAAATGTGAAAGAAGGCATGCATCTCATATGAGTTATTTTTAATTAATTTATTTTTTATTGGATATTTTCTTTATTTACATGTCATATGATATCTTCTTTCCCAGTTTCCCCTCTGAGAAAAAGAAAAAAAAAACTGTTCCCTCTTCCCTTCCCCTGTTCACCAACTCACCCTCTCCCACTTCCTGGCCCTGGCATTCCCCTACACTAGGGCATAGAAGCTTCATAGGAACAAGGGTCTCTCCTCCCATTGATGACCCATTAAGCCATCCTCTGCTACATATGGTGCTGGTGCCATTAGTCCCACCATGTATACTCTTTGGTTAGTGGTTGAGTCCTGGGAGCTCTGAGGGTACTAGTTAGTTCATATTGTTGTTCGTCCTAAGGGGCTGCAAACCCTTCAGCTCCTTGGGTCGTTTCTCTGGCTCCTTCAATGGGGATCCTGCACTCAGTCCAATGGATGGCTGTGAGCCTCTACTTCTGTATTAGTCAGGTACTGTCAGAGCCTGTCAGGAGACAGCTATATCAGGCTCCTGTCAGCCACCACTTGCCAGCATTCACAATAGTGTCTGGATTTGATTATTGAATATGGGAAGGATTCCCAGGTGGAGTAGTCTCTGGATTGTCCTTCCTTTAGTCTCTGCTCCATAGTTTATCTCTGCAACTCCTTTCATGGGTATTTTGTTCCCATTTTAAGAAGGAACAATGTATCCACACTTTGGTCTTCCTTCTTCTTGAGTTGATTTTTGTTGTTGGTATTTTGGAGTTCCTATATATTGTGATTATAAACTCATTTATAATCCAAATAACAAACTTTACAAAATAGAGAATAGACTTAAGTAGGCATTTCTCAAAAGAAAATGTCCAATAGGAAAACGAAGAAAAATATCTCACTATCACTGACCATCAGAGAAATACAAGTCAAAGCCAGAATGAAGTATCATGCCATTCCTTTAAGAATGAGTAATAATCAAAAAATTTAAGGTAACAAGTACAAACAGGTATATGGACAAAAGGTAGCTCTTACACATTGATAGGGGAATGAAATTAATACAGTAAATCATAAAAGCAATTAATATGTTTCTTTACAAACTAAAACCAGAATGCCCATATGGTGCAGCAATCTCATTGTCTGTGCAAAAGACATGAACTCAGTGTGCCTGCACTCCATTTCATTGGAAAACCAACTACTCACAATATTTAACAAGCATAAACAACTTTATATGGCATTAGTTGGTAAATAGAGGGACTATGGTACCTAACTTTATTATGTAATATAATACTATATAATCAAAAAATAATGAAATCTAGTCATTGACCTAGAAGTCTTGGGAAAATCATGTGTGAAAGGAGTCAGGTGCCGCAAGACATGTGCAACATGACAGGTCACATCAGTGGCTAGGAACAGTAGGAGAAACTAGACATTGTTCTTACCTCTCCATGAATAGTGTTGCTATGTATTTGAAAACCTTAAAGTATTTTAAAACTTATTACCACAAAGCAATGATGAGCATTTGAAGGGCATAGTGAAATTCACCTTAATTTAAACATCACACAATGTATTAGTGTATTAAAATATCACACTAGTGCATCAATATATGAAGTTTTGTACCAGCTAAAACATGATTTGATTTTAAAAGATAAAAGGTCAAAGCTAATGATAAATCTCAAAAATCTTCCTGGCCAGCTGCCAGCAAGGCAGAGCGCAATGGTTGTTATCATCCTGGCTTGGAGTCTCCAGCGACGTGGGAGATTTGCTTGGAAGCTTGACTCTCGGAGCACACAGCCCCAGTTGAATGGCAGTGCACCTCCAGTCAGATCAATATTCACCTAGGATACAGCCCAGGATATTCAGACACTTAGCTACTCTCTTGGGCCAGCATTTCCTTACTAAAAGAGGGAAAGTCGTCTCTTGACTTTGAAAGTTCTACTGGCCATCTCTCCAACTTTAATTTCCTTCTTACATACCAGTCTCTCATCTTAATGAGGTTTTCAAAAGTGATGAATGGTGGGTTTGGATCCAGGTAGCATCTATTAAGAATAAAGGATCTCTTTTACTTTCAACTTTAAAATGATCTGGAACTGACACAAATAGAAAATGAGCCAATAGAAAAGAAAGTGAGTTTCAAAGTTGTAACTATGCATACATAAAAATGTAGATTATGAATGATATATACCAAGGAGCTAGGAGAACGGAGAACACTGCAGTTGTCAGTGCATCAGGGGAAACAAAAAGGTTTATCCTACCTCACGGAAAAGGCAAAACAAATTGAAATTAGTTAAAGATTTAAATGCAAAATATGAAATTATAAAAATATTTTAAAGAAAATGTGAGAAGTAAAGAATATGGTTTTTATTCCAAAGTAAATCTGACTTCTTAAACAATGACAAAAAGTACAAATAATTTGCTTTATTGAAAAAAATATTTTTTTCCACATTGGTACTCATCAACCCTGAATGTTATCTACATAAAAATTATTTATCAAAAACTCATGTAAAAATACATTATTGTAGTTGTATATGAGTATTTCATAAATCATTTAATTTAAAAATTATAAGATTTTCATATGCAATCTTTTTCTAATACACCACACTTGGTTGCATCTATCAGAAGCCCATTGATACTTGCTCTGAAATGAAAGAAATTTTACAGTAAAACAAGGTAATAATTCTTCGACGTGTCCTCACCTTAGTTAGCTTTTCTCTTTCTTTTCTGTGAAGTGAATGTGTAGACAAGCATTTACTTTCAAAGGGTATCAGTGTGCCTCTGTGGAAACTTTTTGGTCTCACAGGAATCATTTCCATGAGCTCAAGATCGGGCTCAAGGCAAGGCCAGAGGTTGGGCAGAGTGTGAACCTGCATCTCCAATAGTAATGTCTGACCAAAGCCAGTCAACTTGCAAACTTGGGTCTCTACAATAGCCGTATCTGCCTAAAGCTAGAAGGTACAAACTTGCGTGTCTAGAACAATGGTGTCTGTCCGAGTCTAAAGAAAAGGTGCAGTTCTCAATGTGTGCTAAAGCAGTGACTGCCCCTGAGGAGACAGTGCAATCCTGGCACTGTTTCTGCCTTTGTTTCCATCCTGGAACTCTTTTATCTTTTATCATTTATGTTATCAGACATGCCTTTATTAACCTCAAATGGAGTTCACGTGACTACTTCTAACCTTCTGGCTCTTACTGCCAGCCACCCCTAACCAGTTAGTTACAGAGCCTTCTTAGAACTCCTCTCCTATGCCATCTCACTTGCTAAAAATATTCTTAATAAGAGCAAATACATAGAAAAAGAGTATCTATACGAACAGAACCCATTTAGTGTGGGCATTAATCTCTTGAATCCCTTCTGTGGCCTTCCAAGAGGAATTCTTCCAAGTCTCTGGGCCCCATCTACAAACAATATTGTTAAATATTGAATTTCTAACACCTAACAAAACCATTAAAGATAACTTCCTGGCCACTAAAATCAAGACAAAATATTCAACCTGGAACTGAATCTCACACAGTAGTATGTGTTGTCCTTTCCATATTGTTCCTTTCTTCTTCCAAACCTGCTGTTTCCATCTGTACTTCACACAAGACTACCTGCTAATGTTTCCATCTGTACTTCACACAAGACTACCTGCTAAGCAACACACAGCCGTTCGTTTTTCCAGATGCTTCTATATGTGTGACGGTCTCCATTCCCTCTGCATCCCTAAACTGTCTTATGTCCCTGACATTGTTGTGGCTAAAAAAATTTATCATGTGTATGACAAACAAAAATGCTTTAACACACGATGCATTTTATCAAAACAGAGCAGAAGATTCAACTAAGAGTCAGGGCACCAAGACTAGTCTTACCTATCTCCCCTGAGCCAACAGGCTATTGTGCATATAAGAATCAGTCATGGGGGCTGGTGAGATGGCTCAGCGGTTAAGAGCACTGACTGCTCTTCCAAAGGTCCTGAGTTCAAATCCCAGCAACCACATGGTGGCTCACAGCCATCCGGAATGAGATATAATACCCTCTTCTGGTGTGTCTGAAGACAGCAACGGTGTACTTACATGAAATAAATAAATAAATAAATAAATAAATAAATAAATAAATAAATAGACCCTAGGTTTAAAAAAAAAAAAAGAATCAGTCATAAAGCCGGGCAGTGGTGGTGCACGCCTTTAATCCCAGCGCTTGGGAGGCAGAGGCAGGTGGATTTCTGAGTTCAAGGCCAGCCTGGTCTACAGAGTGAGTTCCAGGACAGCCAGGGCTACACAGAGAAACCCTGTCTTGAAAAACCAAAAGGAAAAATAAAGAATCAGTCGTAATTATGGAATTACACCTCACTAGAGTGGATGATGTTCAAGTAAATAGAAGGTTATATAGAAATAGCTCCTTACCTGGACTGAAGTTCAAACAAAGAACAAAAAAACTTGTATTTTTTATGAACATAGAGAAATTCATATTGCAGTCTCCAGTGCAGTCATAAGTAGATAGACTAGAGGAGAAACCCACTAAGATGAACATCAATGGTCCAGAAGAGAGGGTAAAGACAGATTTTGAAGCATGGCACAAAAATACAAAATGACAGAAGTTTAAAATAAAAAAGAATGATAAATCCTAAAAACATGTATTCTTTTTAAAATTTCTTATGCAGTTGTTTGGTTTTTTTTTTTTTTTTTGTATTTTGCACATTCTTAAGGATGAAAATGACATGACACGGAACAGCTTTCAAGTCATTATTTCATGGACCATTTTAATGGTATGTTTTCATTGAAGCTCAGAGCATATAATTTTAATTTCACAATTTATTCAATGGTTATTTGAGAATTTTATTATTTTACAGTTAGATAAACTTTTAGTAATAATTTATCATGCTGAGTTATTCATTTAAATTCTATTATCTTATAAAATATAGTTTCTAAAATAATAACTTAGAAATTTGTAAAGTATAAAATCTAAACATTCATAATTGCATTTTCAAATGTTTATATGTCCTAAAAGCTATAAGAAGCTTTATATATATCTGCATAATCCAATTTATAAATTATTTTGAATTTTAAAATATAAAATTTCTTTACATCCTTATTTTTTCATTTTCATTAATATAATAGTTATATCTGTTCAAGTGAACTTCTATATAGAAATGTTTAATAAATATAATCAAATACAACTCAGCAATATGCCAAAGAATTAATGTAGTATGACCAAAAACAGTTATTTCAAGAAACCACATTACTTTAATAATACAACTACAAACATGCTAAGGAATTTGATCAATATAATCTATTATATATACAAACTGATAAAAATATTCAATAATAAATTTTGGTAATTCACTTGATGAAACTCATTCCATCTTGGTAAGAGTTTCCCATAGTTAATGTAAACAGAATCAAGACTACTAAAATTCATCTTTATGTTGCTAGTGGTTAATTGCCAAAACAATTTAAGAGCAGTCACCACCATAATCTATCAGCATCCTTTCAGAAATCCCAATAATTACAAAAATCAATGCCTAGTGTAAACATTAGCAAAGATGGGACTAAAGTGTCTATATTGTTGACGCAACTGAATGACTAGAAAAACCTAAATATCCATGGGAAAATATAGTAGCACTAATTAGAAAAGATGTTAGTTGTAGATGCAGGATGATAACAGGAATTGCTTCTCTGTGTTTCAGCTATTATCATCCAAAGGAGGAAAATATTCAAACAGAAACAAATGCTAAAGTGCTTAGGTAAATTAAAAATCCAAAACCTACTCAAAGAAAATTTTCAATGTGTATTTAAGGATAAGAAATTTAAACTTCTGCAAAGAAGCTTCATATTTATATTCATGAATAGGAAGGCAGCATATTAATAAGAGTAACTTTCTCAAAATTAATAAATAAGCTTACTACTATTCAGATTGGAATTTCTACAGGAGTCATTTGGTTCTTCACGTTGGTGAGGGAGAAGAGCCAGGGCTAATTGAATAAGATTATTTTTGAAATTTACAAAGAAAGTAAAGTATGTGATTACCTCATCAGTTTAAATTGCTTTGAAAATTAGCAGTGTTGATTGGCAACAGTCAGTTTCAAATATAAAAGGTTCATAACTCAGAAGTGTCAAATTTGGGGGCAGGATGTGGGGAGGGAATTCTATAAAGGAAGACAAAATCCAGATCCTGCCCTCCCCGACTCTGACAGTCCCAACTCTTCACAGTTGATGGATTCTGGCAGAGTGGGAGTGGGGAGGACTCAGTTTTCTTTAAGGAGTGTCACCATGCTCCAGTAAGTATATGGGTAACACAAATTGGACTGGGTGTATTTTTCTTTTCATTTTCTTTCCTTCCTGTTTTTTCTTCCTTTTTTTTTTTTTTTTTTTTTTTGTGTGTGTGTGTGTGTGTGTGTGTGTGTGTGTGTGTGTGTGTGTGTGTAGGATGTCAAAAGGGTAAGGGTGGACATTGGAGAACTAGGAAGTGAATGTGATCAGGGTGCATTATGTGAAATTCCCCAATAATCAATAACAATAATATATATTGGAGGGGAAAATGGTGGCATGATCCCCCATCCCCAAACATAGTTTCACACATGATTAATTCTGTGAATTTCTTCCAATCTTCAGCTCCGCTGCCCTTATCCAACAACACCCTCCTCTCCAGCCTGTTTTCCACTTGCTCTGCAGCCTTTGTTGTGCATGGCCTCACATATGGTCATGCTCACAAGAAAGAGATGTTTCAAATGCCCTGAATGGTCCCCACAGTGTGTGCATCACAGCCTGAACTTCCCAGGTCTGTAAAGTTCTACCAACTACCAGCTGTATCGCCAACCTTGGCTGATGTCACTCGTGCCCCACTTTGTTATGCTGTGTCCTAGCAACAGCATCTTTTCAGTTCCAGAAAAACTACAGCACTGTTCAGACGAGAGAAACTTCTTGATTGTTGGCCACTTGATTATTCAAGGCTGCCTTTCTCGGCAGTCAAGATATCCCCTGACCACCTTCCACAGCACCCTGTTTTAATTAGATGCAGAACACCAACTCTTGTCAGCTATTTCTTTGGCTTATTTGTTTGCACAATGTTTATTTCCACATGAGACTGTAATCTCTGAGAAAAAGGAGTTTGCCTGTCTGGTCCTTCAGCATTAGGCACAGAGCCTGACACAAGGCAGGCACTCAATAAATATTTATAGAGCTAAAGAAATAGTATTTGAACACAAATTTATTTCTGAGAGTGTTTCCCAAGAATAATGTTGAGCCACCAAACACAGGTTTACTTTGAAAGATCACTGAAGAAAATACACAAAGATGAAAAGTGGGCTTTACAGCCTAATTTCACTAATTTAAGAATCAAGATGGCAAAAGCATTGGTGTGTATGTCGAAAGTAACCATCAGCAAATACAAACTGAGTGCTTCATCTCTAAAATGTCAAAAAACTGAGCAGCAGCTTCTAATATTGAGTTTGTAGGAAGCCTTGACATATATACCTAGTGTTCTACACTTATTTATATAAATTAGCTGCCAACGGTTCAAAAGGAAACATTAATTTTTCCATATACATTCCTAAAATGAGTTACTAATTTCCAACCTCAGTCACAGCAAGATGATCAGTTACCCACAAGGCTCAGTGTCAATGAAGAGTCATTTAAAATCAACATATGTCTCTTGAAATCAAGAGGAAAGTAATATGATGAACTTCTAAATGCATCCTCTAGAATGTTCTCTGTCATGGAGCTGGTCTTGAGGTGGGGTTCTGTCTCCTCTTTCTGACTGGTTGATATCAGAAAATAAAGTAGGCCTTTCTATTTTATAGTATTTTTCCAATCCTGGAGATTTTCTTGAGCTTTCTGAAGGCTGCCCACTTCAGCCCATCCATGGGTAAGGTTTTTACCTTTGTTCTTGCTTTCCCATACTAGAAACACATCTATTTATGATCCAGATTACAATTGGTGGACAAAGTCATAGCAACCATGTGTTCAAGGGCAAGCAGATCCAGAGACCAAACTGGCCACACAGGTTTTTATTATGGACTGTGTTATATCTTCTCATACATACCTCCATATCCATGGTTTGAATGCCTAGTTCCAGTCCAATTGTACTTGTGGACAGAACCCTTTAAGAAAGGTAGTTAAGATTAAATGAGGAATTATGAGGCTGGGAGAGAAAAATGCATGAGCAATTTTCTAATGGGGCTGCTGTCTCTATAAGAACCAGAAAACATGGCAGAGAGTAGTCTCTCCTCCTCCTCCTTTTCCCTGCCTTCCCTCCCTCCCCATCTCTCTGTTTTGGTGAATCTGTACGTTCACAAAACATGCTTATCAAAACCTGGATCTTACTCTTCACCTCCAGAGCTACATATGAACAAACATCTGTTTAAGCCGCCCATGGTGTGGTATTTTGTTATGACAGCCACAGAAGAATAAGACAGCCTTCCTCAACCACTCTCTCCCGGAGACTCCTTTATCTGTCTGTACTGATATCTCCCCATATCCTTCTACTACAATTGCCTTACCTTACCTCATACTTATGGTTTGATTAGGATAACATATGCCAGAAGCTATATGACAAATGCAAGTCATGAATGAATTAAATGAGGACCTTTTTCTTTTTTATTAGATATTTTCTTTATTTACATTTCAAATAATAACTACCCTCCTGGTTACCTCTCTGAAAAAATATCAAAAATAAAAACAAAAACAAAGCAAAACAAAACCTGTTTCCTTCCCCTTCCTCCCTGCTCACCAACCCACCCTCTCCCACTTCCTGGCCCTGGAATTCCCCTGCACTGGGGCATAAACCTTCACAGGACCAAGGACATCTCCTCCCATTGATGACTGACTAGGCCATCCTCTGCTACTAGAGCCATGAGTCCCACCATGTGTGTTCTTTGGTTGGTGGTTTAGTCCCTGGGAGCTCTGAGGGTACTAGTTAGTTCATATTGTTGTTCGTCCTAAGGGGCTACAAACCCTTCAGTTCCTTGGGTCCTTTCTAGCTCCTTCATTGGGGACCCTATGCTCAGTCCAATGGATGGTTGTGAATCTCTACTTCTTGATTAGTCAGGCACTGTCAGAGCCTCTCAGGAGACAGCTATATCAGGATCCTGTCAGCCACCACTTGCTGACATCCACAATAGTGTCTGGGTTTGAGAATTGAGTATGGAAAGGATTCCCAGGTGGAGCAGTCTCTGGATTGTCCTTCTTTCAGTCTCTGCTCCATAGTTTGTCTCTGAAACTCTTTAGATGGGTATTTTGTTCCCCCATTCTAAGAAGGAACGAAGTATCCACATTTTGGTCTTTCTTCTTCTTGAGTTTCTTGTGTTTTGTGGATTGTATTTTGAGTATTCTGAGCTTCTGGGCTAATATCCACTTATCAGAGAGTACATGCCTTGTGTGTTCTTTTGTGATTGGGTTAATGAGGACCCTTTTCAACCCAGTCCTAAAAAGAAAGAAGTATAAACAACAGAATGTAGTCATGTTGTTGAGACTGGACCTTAGTATGTAGCCCAGACTTGTTTGTTCTGCATTCATCTCCCAAATATATGGAATTACAAGAATGTAGCAGTGCCCACAAATCCAAAATATACTGTATAAAGCAAAGCTGCTTTCTTTGAATATCATTCTTGAGAACAAGTCTTCTATTTATATAATATATAATTCAAATAATAATAGCCCAGTAACTATCAAGTGCCTTTCTCATACTAAAACCAAAATGTCTAGTTAGCCGCTATCAATCCACCATGAAGCATTCACCTTTCTGCAGCTATCAATGACAACTTCCCAAGGTCTTATAATAGTATCAAATGTGGATTTGAGAAGTGAGGAAACCAAAATGTTGCCACTTTAGTAAGCCAAACCTGGAGAAACAAAGAAGCAGGGGTAGAATGGGAGAGAGGAGCTGAAAAAAAAAATAAGAATGCGGAAGTACAGAACCATAATTTGAAAATAAGAGTCATGTTCTTCCCATAAATTGTGTTTAGATTTTTCCCTTGAGAACAATGTAAAGCACAGTAACTGAGAATAGAGAGTTTGCTCAAATTGGATAGCACTGTCAACATCATGTGACTCAAAGAATTTCTAAGGTGCAAGAAATATTTACTTTGCATTAATGTCAGGAAAAGAAGCTATGAGAGCTCTTGATGCTTTGGTATCTCAAGAACCAAGACATTTGAGACAGAAGCAGAAGTTTCTGGTAGTAACATGTGATGCAGACTCACTCCCATGGTGTTTTGTTGAGGCAAGACCCATGGGAGAACATGTAATGTTTGGAAAGAGTATAAATAGGACTCAAGGGACAGTAATGGCAAGCGTGCAATGCTTCTTTGGTCTCCCATCTTCACTGATCTTCTTTGCTTCGTTGAGAGAGGCACATCAGAGAACTTCTGCTGGCATCCTCAAGTCTCAACTGATTCTGGTCACTCCCACTGACTGGCATTTATTTGGCAGAGGCCTG
Source organism: Mastomys coucha (assembly GCF_008632895.1). NCBI lineage: Eukaryota > Metazoa > Chordata > Mammalia > Rodentia > Muridae > Mastomys > Mastomys coucha. The sequence continues at coordinate 51,128,743 of NW_022196914.1, forward strand.
GCAGTTTCTGCTGGATTATGCCACCATTGCTGATTCTTGTGTGGTATCCTGACACTACTGAGCTGGACTGCTGGTATTCTGACAGAGACTGGACTTGCCCCCAGGGAACTACTTCTAAAGAGGTCCACATCCCCTTGTCCTATTTACCATCTTTTTTTCTCGCCTACCTTTGGATAGAGGGCTAGAAGGGTAGGTTTTGAAATATCCAAGCCTACAACAAAGAGAAAACCATCCACTTAAAGATTAATGAGCAGATGGTGAGATAATGGATAAAAGTATCTGTAGCCAAGCCTGACAACCTGAGTTTGATGCCCAGGACACACATGGTAGAGGGAGAGAACCGACTTCTGCAAGTTGTCCTCTGACCCTATATATACACATACAAGCAGAACAAATAAATAAATGTAAGAAAAATTAAAAGACCAGTGGATCAGGATATGCTTAACAGTGAGGTTACATGCTGAGAATCACACTGGTAAGTAATTTCATTACTGTGAAACCACTGGATACTGTATCTACACAAACCTGAATGGAAGAGTTTACTACATAACCTGTTATACAAGATGAGCTGGGCTACAAAACTGAACAACATGTTACTGTATGAAACAATGGAGTCATCTGTAGCACAATGATATTCACATTTCTCAACACACTTAAATATAAGAAATGGAGTAAAAACATGAGATAGTAACGAGTTTCAAATCTGTTATATATTGTAAGAGCAGTGACCTATTGACTTAAAAAAAAATCATTGTTTGACACACCATTGTACCCTCTTTCTCTGTGAGAGTCAGGAGTTGAAGAGTCAATTCACTATGGGCTACAATGGCATAGGAATCAGCATCAGAGTCCTTCAGATACTTGGGAATCCAGCCTCTGGGTTCCTGCCTACCTAGGATGAGTTAGATTCTCCAATGAATCAGAGAACCTTGAAATGTCAACACTCATACCCTACTCAATTAATGAGAAAATTGAGCCCAGAGGGATAGGGACATGTTTGCACAAGGCTAAGCAGTCAATTTAATGCCAAGAACAAAATGAGGCACGATGTGCCAGGCCACCACACTCTGTTCCAAGTGTCCCAGATCATCTCAAACACCAACTGATGTCCAGAAAGAGAAGCTGAAAGGCAGCCACCAATCTATTAAAGAAAAAAAAATAGCTCTTTTGTTCTTTGTCAATTCTGGTTTCATTTTATAAAGGAAAATACCCAGCATTAATACTAGAAACCAAATAATGAAATACTATATATGAAGCCTACTTGTTCCAAACACACACACACACACACACACACACACACACACACACACACACAATTTAAAAGCTTGGGCAAAGTTAATTACCATGGAAAGATGAAGAACCTAGTCATTTAATTTCAAGAAGAAAGACCTAGCCACTCAGCTCTCTTAGTGTCAGTCACTGTTGCAATCTTATCTAAACCTGTGAAATACATAATTAGGTTCTAACCAGTTGTATTTGGATGGTCTCCAACTTGTAAAAGTCTAGCAAATTATTATTCACAATTGAACTTTATTAAATACACACTTTCCAATTGAGGTTATAAATTATAAGCCACAGTGTGTGGCTGCTTATGCTTTACAAGCCATTAGTAGCAGTTTTACCTACTTCATGAGCATGGAAGTCAACTAACCCTAAAGATCCTCAAAGTACAATCATAATCCAGTCTGATAAATGGCCTTAAGGTCTTCCTATATTTATAGATGAACCATTTTAAACAACGTGACATTAATAGATTTTAAATGGTCTTTATTCACTCTACATTTTTTCTGAGAAGTAAATAGTGTAAGAAATGGGAAACAGTATAATGGAGTGCTTAGAAACATACATGGAGGTCTGAATAATAGCTCGTATAATCTGACCTTTCTCACCACTTGTGTCTGCTCTATGTCCACTTGTTTTTCTTTCCTTCATTTCAGACTTCTCAGCATTCAAATGAGAGAGCTGGATCAGATGACTCTAAATTCATCCAAGAATGTCTGCCTCTAGAACTGGACTTCCTTTCTCTCCAAATCTGTAGTGTGGGCTTTGAGTTTTTCAACACTGTGTTTTTTGTCAGAAAATTAGGGTATAGTGTCAGGGGCAGAGTGTGCTTACAGTAATAAAACTGGTCAGTTATGGTGTATGAAGTCTGTTTCTACAGGTTAGCTTTTGAATTCTGAATTCAGAAGCTATGTTTAAAATGGTCCATTTTTTATTTACTTGATTTTCTCTTCAACCTCTTTCTCGCTCTCCCTTACTCACTCTCATTTTCACTCTGTCATTCTCTCTCTTTTGCTTTATTCTTACAAAGCTCAGTTCATTCATTTGGATGACCATGTGTCTGTAAGAACCACATACAACCCTTGGTCAGTTCTTGCTGAACAACTTTGGAAGAAACTCCTATTCACCTCCAAACAATGTACCTAGGACCAGAGCATTGTATTGAGCATATTTATCTCAGCCTCAAGGACTGCTGGAGAAAGATGTGAGAAATGTGATCATCATTTGATTACTCTCCAAGTGCTTGCAGCCTAATGTGAATGGAAACACATGAAACCTAACTAAATGTACAGCAACAAATGCTTGTTGAGCTAAACTACACAACTTTTAGGAAGAATGGTAATGCCATGTCTGTTGTACTCCAACTGTGACTATAATGATAAGGTACAGGACTGTTGGCATTATGCACAAAAAGGCAAAGCTAAGTTCAATTTTTAAGTAACAGGAAGTACCATGGAAGACTAGAGTGATCTTCTTAAGAAGATGTAACTTCATTTATTACTATTGGTTCCCTACAATAGTCCAGTGAACTCTATTAATCCTGTTTCTCTGTAGGATGTATGATGTTATTTCACAAAATAAATTTTAGTTTCATGAATTCAGATCACAATGGTTTTGTTCTCTGATGGTGAATAAATGGTATTATCCTAAAACTAATTTTTTTGGCAGTAACAATCTAAGTACATGGCCTCATTGCTCATATTTGACTTGTCATACCCTTTAAATACCCATTATATGTACCCATTATATGTACTCCAGGTCTCTATGAGAGTAGCCAGACATGAGCTTATTAAAGGGATGCTAAAGGAGAAAGTAAGAATCTTGTTAATTGATTTTATATCTCTCTCTTTGTTAAACATAATTTCAGTCCCAAATCTAGTACCGTAAGTATAATATCAAATAATAATAGATGATAAAAGAAATAATATATTATATAGATAATATAGGAAAAGAAGTCACAAGACTGAAATAAAAGTCTTTAAAACTGGCATTTTATGGATGCACATAGACTTAAGAAAAAAGACATCTTCAACAAACAGTGATGCTCACATCGGCCAGCTGCATGTAGACAATTCCAAGTAGATCCATTCTTATCACCTCCAAAGGATTCAAAGACTTCAACATAAGACCAGATACACCAAATCTGATAGAAGATAAAGTGTTGTATAATCTTGAACTCATTGGCACAGGAGATGATTTTCTGAACAGAACACTGACAGCACAGGCCCTAAGATCAACAATTATTAAATGAGCCCTCATGAAACTGGAAATCTCCAGCATGGTATTGGATACCATCATTTGGACAAAGTGGAAGGAAAAGGAAAAGATTTTTACCAACCACACATCCAAGAGAGGGCTAACATCCAAAATATATAACGAACTTAAAGAAAGTAAACAAACAAAACACATGGATATCCAGAAAACAAATAATCCAAATAAAAATGGAGCATGACAACAGATCTAAACAGGAAGCTCTCAAGAGAAGAAACTCAAGAGGTAAAGAAATGTTCAACATCCTTAGTCACCAAAATGATGCAAACCAAAAGTACTTTGAGATTCATCTTATAGCCATCAGAATGGCCAAGATTAATAAAAGAAATGACAGCTCATGCTACCAAAGATGAGTAAAGGGAACATTCAACCATTGTTAGTGAGAGTACAAACTTGTACGGGTACTCTGAAAATCGACAGTTCCTCATTAATATGGGAATCAATCTACCTCAAGATCTAGCTATACCTTTCTTGGGCACATACACAAAGGACACTAAATCCATTCACAGATACTTGCTTTGCCATATTTGTTTCTGCTCTATTCACAATAGCCAGAAATTGGAAACAACCTGTATGCTCACTAGAAGATGAATGGGCAAATAAAGTGTTCTTTATTTACTCGTTGTAATATTACTTAGCTATTTAAAACAAGAAATCATGAAATTCTCAGGTAAATATATGGAAACAGAATAGTGAGATAACCCAAACACAAACACAACTATGGTATGGATTAGCTTATATGTTAAGTTAGCTGTTAAGTCACTTATAAGCAAGATAATCCATAGACTCATAGAAGTAAGGTATAGAATAAGGGACTAAGAGGAAAGGGTAGATCTCCTTAGAAAGGGGAAATAGAATAGATAGGATGGCAGGATCAAGCAGAGGGGGAGGAAAGAGTGGGGTGAGAAGAGAATACAGACGGATAGCTAAAATTAGGGGCCATTTGAGAGGGCAGTTTTATGTAGAAGTGTCCTAAAGTATGTATATCTAAGAAGGTAATCTGAATGAGAGTGCTAAACAGCAGGCGAAACAGAGTCCCAACAAGTATCATCTTATTATAAAATGAAGCTTCTGGCATAGTGAATTGGTTACATCTAATTGAGTTGTTAACCAATGGGAATCCCCAAACAACCTAGGCTGTTGCCAAGATTATATATTGCTTTCTACAAACTGATGGCAAGGCCCTGCTGCTGAAGATAACACCTACACAATGACATTAAACATGAAGAAGTTGAGTTGGTACCTACATAGACTCTTTAACCCTTGGTACTAGAAAGAACTGTACATGCTAAAAAAAAGGAGTAATGTAAACAGCAACCCTACTACAAATCTACAAACCCTGCTTTCAGTCTATAGTGATGTCCTTCCCACAAGATATGCTAGTACAATGTGGCACAAAGCTTGTGGGAGGACACAATTAATATCTGATTTGATTGGAGGCATGAGATGGAACTCGTAACCAGTGTTGCTTGGATGACCAGGATGCCAAGACTAGCTACCTCAGGGACTTAGGGGAAAGCCAAATGCTAGTACTATACCTGAAGTTCCCCTAATTCTCCTAATGATATTCTGTTGTACTCACATATCAATAACTTGCTCAGCCATCACCAGAGAACCTTCCTCCTGAGGCAGATGGAAGCAAATACCAGAGAGTAAGAGACCTTGTAATACTCATTCCTAAA
>NW_022196914.1:51133986-51204038 GCF_008632895.1 Mastomys coucha
AAAAAAAAAAAAAAAAAAAAAAAAAAAAAGCTTCTATCAAATCTCTCCCACTGGGGCTCAGGGAAGATTCAGAGGAGGAGGCCAAAACAGTGTGAGAGCCAGAGTGAATGGAGGTCACTAAGAACCACAGGACATGGATGAACTCACAAATACTGAGATGGGACTGCATGGGTCTGCACCAGATGGGGGCCCTAGAGCTTAAAGAAGAAGTAGACACATGCCTCCATTGCTAACCCATAAGCTTTCTCCAATTGATAACAAATTGATAATTATCAATTACCAAGTAAAAATTTAGTTACCTCCAAGAGAGTCTCTCTGAGGAAACAAACTCCTCTTAAGGGCACACTGCTTACTCAGTGACAGATGGCCAACAGAAAAACACTGTCAACAGCAGCTTTGAAGGTACATTGTCTCATGATGCTGTTTCATAGTAGTTTGCTATTTTTCTTTGTTTGTTAATTTTATATTTTTGGTTTTATGTTTTTACCTATATGTCCTTTGCATATATGTTATGGCTTCTGTTACGTGTTTCTATGAAATTGCCAAGTGTGCAAATGAGAGGACATCTGCATCTATAACATTCCTTGTGCCTTGTATTAGGCTTTGTTCCTTCCGTTTGTTTTCTCCTACTCTGATTTGTTTGTTTTGGGTTTATTATTTTATTTTTTAATCATACCTTAGATGCCTGTTTTCTAAGAAGAGACAGAAAGGAGGTGAATCCAGATGGAATAGAGGTGGGAGGTAACTGGAAAGAGTAAAGAAAGGGGAAACCATAAGCAGGATATAGTACATGAAAAATATCTATTTTGATAAAAGAAAAAATCAATACCATTAGAAATAAAGAGATAAAAAGATACAACAGTAAATTCATATGAAGAAAAACACAGACAAGAAACAAACACAAAGAAGCACAATTTTCAATGAATTTTAAAACAATTTGAGAAAAAAAATACGACCAAGTTGATCAAAATGTTACAAAAAATAAAAAACCAGGAAGTTGTGTAAGAAAGGATTAATTTATAGCTTATAGCATTGAAAAAGTATACAAAGCTTTTATTGAGGAAGGAGGTAATACATGTGCTCTCTCTATATATGTATATGATATGTGTGTAAGCATATGGTGTCTGTGTGTGTTGTGTGTATGTGTATATTAATCTAAACCTTTAGTGCATTAATTCTTTTGCTTGGAACTACTCCAAAATAAACCATCTAAGAGATAAAAGGCCATTTGTACAACATTCATAGCTATATTATTTTATGAAAAAACTGTAAACAATTCAGCTCTTTTACTGATACTGAATCTTTATTATAGCATATAAATAATAGAATATTAAATACCATAATAAATAATAAATAGGGAGTAACATGAAACTGTTTATGAAATATTATGTCATGCAAAATTCAGATTGTACAGATACTTAATATAACCATACAAAAATACATCATGTATGGATAATTAAAACATAAATATTATAAAAAAGAGGCTGTACTATTAGGATGTTGATTTAATGTAATTTGTTTTGTTCTTATATGTGGTGTTGTAACATCTTTAATAATATTTTTAAATTAGTTTTGTTAAGTAATTTTGAAAATTTAAGATTTAGTCATAAACAATAATTGTTAGAAAAGTGGAATCAGTTAAAGATTAAGAATTTAAATCAGGAAATTTAAGTAAAAAAACCCAATGCCTTACTCCTGGCTAGAAGTGACAGAAGCTTGAATTAAGATACATATCAAAGGCAAAGAGTAAAAGGTCATAATGGTAAAAAATTTAAGAGAGTTGACTCTTGCTGAAAAGTGAATAACACCATTCTTGTTGCCTCGATGAATAATGATTAGCCTAGCTGTTTATTCATTCCTTCAAACAGTTACTGAGCTAGTTATGTGCCAAGCTCATAACTGTAGGTGCTGATCTGAGGAAAAGATTTGTCTTCGAACATTGTTGCTTGTAATGCATTACTTTAAAGGATAAATGCCAATAAATAAAAGACAACAGCTAGATTACAGTGTAATCATGTAGATGATAACTCAGGGAAAAGTAATTGCTAATAAGATAATAAAAGTCAATGTTTTGTTACTTTAGACTGGTCAGAGAAAGATTTTGGGAAAATGTACCATCTGACATAAGTATGAGATGCTATTTAGACAAATTACTATGTAGTGTATATTGGGATAGAAGTCAGGGGACAATGAAGAACTTTTTAGTAAAAAGGAACAAAAATGCACATGTATAGTTTAAGTCCAGGATGTTTGAGCAATCTGGGAGGCAAGAAAAGATGGGAGGGAGGAATAGAGGGAGGAAGGGATCAAAATGTCTCCATGGTCTAAAGGGAAGAGCTGCAGAATCCAGTGCAATATAAAACCTGCAGTTAAGGAATCTAAATCTTAAGCTAACAAAGATGGAAGCTAGGAAAGAAGCACAGTTTTATGTGCATTCTAAAAACTCTAACTACTACCGTGTGTGGTAGAGCATGGAGATTAAGAGGAAGAGCCAAGAATTTGGTTAAGAGACTGCACAGTGATGGAAGGGATAGATAAAATGACAACCTGAACAGGACAGTGATTCTGGAAATACCAATTAGCCATCAGTCTCAATCCTTCTGAACAAAAGACTTCCTATAGACCTCCTATAGGTTGGATGACAGGGCTGCTGGGAGATACGCTATCCTAGAGCACAGGGAAAGGTGAGGTTAGAGAAAAGAGCATGACCTCAGTTGGATAGGAAGGTGCCCAAGTAGTACTGAGCCAGCAGTGGAGGCATTACACACCAGAGTGAGAAGACACTGTCACTTAGTACATCTGTTCAACTTAGTCGTTCCAGAGTGCTTTCTTACTTGGGAAAGGAAAAGCACCGTTCTCAGTAACAGGATCACTAAGACATGTCTTAACTATGGAAACCTCTAATTGTAATGGTCCTGCAGTTTATGGGGGGAAGGATATAGCCTGATTTGTATAATGCTTGAAGCAATAAGGTCTAGGAATCCATCAGCTTTTAATGCATGACCTTATTGTTCCCTGCAAAAATCAATCAAGCTACTGATACCCATACTGAAAAGCCATAGAAAATAAGTCTTCTTGGGTTTGTTTTTCCTTTATTCCCATGGGAAATTCTCAGGTCACAGAGCAAATGTGAGACTACCATCACATTAACTTTCTCTCACCATCTTTGGACACATTATACAAGTGTCCAGAAAATCTCAGTAAATTCTCAATAAAAAGCTATTCCATGCTTCATCTGGGAAACTTAGTTCCTTGCACAATAAATTTTTAAATATTTATAGAAAGCGGGACTTACGAAAAAATTAAGGCAAAAGCAATCCCTCCCTTCCATGATGTTACATAACATTTTGGAAGTCATTTGTGATTCCTACCCTAAACCTCAGCTGAAAAAAAAAAAGTATTCAAAAATTTCTTAGTAACATTGCCTTATAAGTTCATTTTATATGTAGAAGTACAATTTGATGATCAAGACATTTCATGGAAGTGTTTGTTAAGATATACTGTTTTCAACTTAAGGTTAAGGTTAACCTGGCAAATATATAGACCAAGAGATTAAAAGGGAGTTTTTTTTTTTTTTTTTTTTGCAACAAAGGTCATTGGTTCAAGCCCAGCCCAACTCAGCTGGAAAGCAATTACCATCTGCTGATCTTAATGAAATGTACTGGTGGGCTAAATTCAATTTCTAGCAAGAAAAATAAACATGAAAATTGTTGCAAGCCTAGATAGAGACCAAGAATTAATTTAGTTGTTTCATGTCAGGATTAATAAACATCAGAAATTCACAGTGGCAGGAACAACAGAATTTTTTTGACAATGTGCAAAAATATAAAGATGAAAATCTAAATGCACTTTTATGTATTGTTATAAATTATGTATTGTATGTTGTGAGCATGCATGTAAGTGTGCAGATGCCTATGAAGTATATCTTCACATGTGTATATCTTCTGTGTGTTAGTATTCACATTTGTGGTAGTGTAAAACCATATAGGCCAGATAAAGGCATCTGGTGGATTCCCCTACCACTTTCTGCTTTGTCCCTCTGAACTCTTATTTTTAAATTTTATTTATTTATTACGGGAGTTGCACACATATCATAATGTGCATACAAGGTCAGGGACAACATGTAATAGTTGGCACTCTCCCTGCACCCTGTAGATCCCAAGAATCAAATTTAGTTCATCAGGCTTGGTAGCAAACATCCTAACCTGTTGAGGCATCTTGCTTGACCTCAGTTGTGTTCCTTTGAGTCAGAGTCCCTCCTGGAACCTAGAGCTTGCATTGAGTTTTCTTTTCTTCAAAAGTCTTTTTTTCTAAGACAGGGTTTCTCTGTGTAGCACTGGCTGTCCTGGAACTCACTCTGTAGACCAGGCTGGCCTCGAACTCAGAAATCCACCTCCCTCTGACTCCCAAGTGCCTGGATTAAAGGTGTGCGCCACCACCAACCGGCTCAAAAGTCTTTCTTTCTTCTTCCTAGTCTGGCAGTCAGCAGATTTCAGTAACCCCTGTCTCCATCTCCCTCTGTTCTTGGATTGTAGGTATGCATATGAGCACACCTCTTGCCCTTTCTGTTTGTACAGCAAGTACTCTCAAACAATGTGCGATCTCTTCAGCCTAGTTACTGTGTATGTATATGTGTCTGAGTGTGTGTGTGTGTGTGTGTGTGTGTGTGTGTGTGTGTGTATGTGAGTGAAAATCGACTTATTTGGGCTTAAGTACAAATATGCATATGTGTATGTGAATATATGTATGTGTATGAAAACATTTATTTTGAGATAGCATAAATTTTAATATTTGGAAGCAACTCTAAAGATTCATGACATACATTTCTGTAAAGTCTTACTCCACTCAATAAATTCTTAGACATTCAGCAATTCCATATTTGCCAATGGGCTACTTGTGTATAATTTCTCCCTTTAATGTATTATCATAAAAATGGGGTGGAGGTAAAGAATAAGAGACTCCATTAGCCCCTTCCCAGAAATGGTTGATGTTCCTCTTTTTTTTTCAACATTCAATATCCATTAGGAGTTACACAAAAAGTTAACTGCCTTTTCTACCTTGCTCAAGTTTAATCCCTTCCCCATTGAACAATTTTGTGTTGGCTGCAGAGCCGGCTGGAGTCATTTCATAACAGGCTTTACCTTGTTATCTTAGCAAAAATTAATAAACTTCATGGATCTTCAGGGCCATAGTACTTCGCCAAGCCAGAACATTTAGTCTGCAGCAGGGCCCTATAACACAGCACTTTACTACATTGGTAACCTACGGCAGGCACACGATGTTGGAAGAAGATGTTTTCCCTAGTTAGGAAGGCTGGCCAATTGCACAGACCTCTTCTCTGGATGCAGCATTTTGTCTTAACCGCAAGCAATTAACATAACATTGAATTTCACTGTTTTGTGGAACGAAAATACATCGTGGTACCATTTGAAGCTCCATAGACTTCCCAAGGATGTGAAGAGTAATTCTCCTCTAACAACCAGCTTCAAGGTAGCCTAAGAAGTAAACAGCCAAGGCAACACCCAGAGTTCCAAACGTGTGATTAGACAATGCATATCATGAAGAGAAATTTGTGAGAAGTACAATAATTCCAGCTTTGGACATCCTGGTTTTGAGCTCTCTTGTAACAATGACATAAAAGATATGCATTTGGAAGATGGACATTGAAAGAAAAGTAAGAACTGAACTCCAAATAAGGATGACGTCAGAGAGAGTGAAGGAAGGTGAGATAAGCAGTGTCATAATACTGCTCTTCTGCTAGGTGGGGTGCATCCTGTGACTCCAACCCTGGGATGCTGAAGCAGAGGGATCCTCTGTCCAGAACTAGACTGTCTCAAAAAAGTTCTTCTGTTGTAGAAAGATTCTGAGAGTGTTGCTCAATAACATCACTGGTACACCAGACCCTAGGTTCACTGCCAGTAATGGGGTCAGACACAGCGACATACAGGGAAGGAAACATGGCTTTTCCAGAGACATTGTACAACATTTTCCTTTCCTTTATTTTCTTGATTAATAGTATTATTTGTATATGTGTGTGTATTGTGATGGTGGGGGAGGGGAGGAGGCATAGGCATACCACAACACATATGTTGAGGTCAGAAGAAAAAAATGTTGGAATCCTTTAGAACTTTTTCCATCCTTATGTGAAGTCCATGAATCAAGGTGTTCCTAATGAAGTTTTTACCTAGTGAGCAGTCTCTCAGGGCAGTTATCTTTCTTGTTGCTATGAAAGAAAGAGAGAAAGAAAGAAAGAAAGAAAGAAAGAAAGAAAGAAAGAAAGAAAGAAAGAAAGAAAGAAAGAAAGGAAGGAAGAAAAAAGAAAGAGAGAGGAAGGAACAAAGAAAGAAAGGAAGGAGGAATGAAAGAAAGAAAAAGAGAGAGAAAGAAAGAGAGAGAAAGAGAGAAAGAAAGAAAGAAAGAGAAGAGAAGAGAAGAGAAGAGAAGAGAAGAGAAGAGAAGAGAAGAGAAGAGAAGAGAAGAGAAGAGAAGAGAAGGAAGGAAGGAAGAAGAGCAGGGTTCATCTTGACACACATTATAAAGATGCAGTCCATCATTGTGAGAAAGGTAAGGCATGAGGGTGAGTCACTCCTTGGTGGAGGCATATGAGGCAGATGGTTATGTTGTGTCTGCTATCTTGAAGCAAATAAACATAAATTCTGGTATTTATCTCACTCTCTCCAAAGGGACGGTGTCCTTCACTTTCAGAAGAATCTTCCCTCCTCAGATAACCCTCTCTAGAAATACACTCACAGACACACCTAGAAGTGTATCTCCTACGTGGATCTAAGTCCAGTCAAGCTGACCATGAAGATAAACTATAACAGGCAGCCAGACCAGACAAGGCCAGCCTTCACCAGACTTTATGTGCAGCAAAACATAGAATTCAAGATCCCAACGTTCCACTGGCTGTATGTTTCTTTGAATTACACATTTATTTTGTAGAACACTTAAACAGTATTTCATACTATAAAGTGACTACTCAGTTTACATATATATACATATATATATATATACATATATGTATATATACCCTTTGTTTAAACATAATAACATGTAAAAGCTAAATCTGGATTAAGCACTTCGGTAAAGGTGCCACAGCCTGTGCCTCCTGTCTGTGAAGTGCCCTCCATTCAGTGAGCATTCCATGGACCTTTACTTTGCTCCAGAATTCAGCTGAACTGCCAGAGCACACAAGCCAGTTTGCGAAGCAAAATGCAAACTCATCAAGTCATGTCCTACTTCCTTTTCTTTATAGGAAGATTTTCCATTACAAATTCAATTTCTTTAATAGATACAAGGCTAGTTAGATTTTCTATTCTGTTTTATTTTGCTAGGAGTAGGAGTATTCCATGACAGCAACAGGGTAACCTTCCATTTTTACAATAGCTAACAATAGAGGAGAAAGGGCTTTCCTTAAAAGAACTCTTTTGTTCAATTCATCCCTTTCTGTTAGAAATTAAGCCACCATGAACATGAAAATCTTGGTCTTTCCTTTTAATGCACTGCAGATGGATGGTGTGTTTTCAGAGGCCATGCAGGGAAGCAGTACGTTAGCATGAAAAGGTCACAATAGAATTAAGTTGTTTCAGTGAAATGAAGCCAAATGAAAACTCCATGTCCACCTCTGCCCAAACCAACTTTCAACATCCTTTTAAAAGCAGAGCCAGGCATAGAATTGGGGCAGGGTTGTCTACCACAGGTTCTGCATTGGTTTTAGAGTTTACTCCTAGAGTTTTTTCATTGCCATTCGAACTATCTTGCACTAAAAATATATAATAAGTAAGTAAATAAATAAATAAATAAATAAACAGTCATCTATGAATGATGATAAAGCAGTGAATGCAGTACCATGATTTCACTGCCCGCTAAACACAGTCAAAATGGCAGAAAGCTTTGATATGTTAGGAATTAATAAAAGCTCTTAGTATGTATCTCATTTATCATTAAATACACACCAGGAGTGAATTATTCTTCAATTTATATAAGCAGCATCAACATTTACTGTAAAAAAAAAATTGTAGATGTAACAGTAACCCAGCCCACCCCAGTGGTGGCCATCACACAAAAAATGTGTGCTTAGTTAGCTTGGCTCTTGTGGTATTCAGAGTGAAGCCATATTGTATTTTGTTTGTTTGTCTGTTTGTTTTGTTAGATATGTTCTTTATTTACATGTCATATGTATCTCCTTTCCCAGTTTCCTCTCTGAAAAAAAGAAAAAAAATAAATAAATAAAAACAAAAACAAACAAACAAAAAAACCTGTTTCCTCCCTCCTTACCCCTGATCACCAACCCACCCTTTCCTGCTTCCTGGCCCTGGCATTCCCCTACACTGGAGCATAGAACCTTCACAGGGCCAAGGGTCTCTCCTCCCATTGATGACCGCTTAGGACATTCTCTGCTATACATATGCTGCTGGAGCCATTAGTCTCTCCACGTGTACTCTTTGGTTGGAGTTTTAGTCCCTGGGAGCTCTGAGGGTACTAGTTAGTTCATATTGTTGTTCGTCCTAAGGGGCTGCAAACCCTTCAGTTCCTTGGGTCCTTTCTCTAACTCCTTCATTGGGGACCCTGTGTTCAGTCCAATGGATGGCTGCGAGCCTCTACTTCTGTATTAGTTGGGCATTCTCAGAACCTCTCAGGAGATAGCTATATCAGGCTCCTGTCAGCCAGCACTTGCTGGCATCCACAATAGTGTCTAGATTTGATGATTGAATATGGAAAGAATTCCCAGGTGGAGCAGTCTCTAAATTGTCCTTCCTTCAGTCTCTGCTCCATAGTTAGTCTCTGCAACTCCTTCTGTGCGTATTTTGTTCCCCCTTTTAAGAAGGAATGAAGTGTCCACACTTTGGTCTTCCTTCTTGAGTTTCTTGTGGTTTGTGGATGGTACTTTGTATCATATTGTGTTTTAAATTTCTAAAATTATGACTCCTTTATTTATAATCTCCTACACTTTGATTTTTAAGAATATTTTGCGTATTTTCAGTGCTGGGGATGGAACCCAGAGCCTTGGCATGCTAGACAGTCTACCAACAAGCTCCATACCCAAAGCCTCTGGCTGAAGAGCAGAACCCGAGGAGGACATATTTTCCTATTGCTGCTGATGCCAGTGACAGATGGGATGTCCCAGCAGAAAGAAAATGACTCTCCTCACAACCTTCAGGTTTCCTATTATGCCTTCTTATGGAGGGACTAATCGACTGGCTGCCAAAGGGATGAGACAGGCATAGTCAGTGCTCCAGCCTCTGGTGTCTTGTAATAAAGAAAGGCAGCCATGGGTCAACAAAAATAACCAGTAACACATGGAACTTACATTGACTGCTTTCAGGAGCTCTCTGTGCTTCAAACTTTTGAATTACAAAGGGTTAGGATTGCAAGGTAAGAAGAAATGAGGCTAGCCTGGAGCCAAAATGAACTCAGATGCTGACATTACAAGAATGGAAGAATGGGTATCCTTACCCTAGCATATAATCCACACCAGTGAAAGGTTTCTGCCCTCCAATTCCCAACAGCCATTTCCTTATTTATGAATCTTATGTGGTTTTTGGAATGCTGAAAACTGAATTTTCTAGATTTCCAGCATGCCAATCCCAATTCAAACCCCTAACATAAGATTTTTTTTCCTTTTCTTATTAGTTAAAGCTGTCTATAAAGTTGTCATGATGTTATCTGGGATGAGTGTAGAATGGATGTTGCTTCTTTTCAAGTCTATGAGTTGATCTTATGCAATGCTTTGGGGTTTTTTGTTGTTATTCACCCTGCTATTGCCTGTGGTATTGTTAGACAACAAGAGAAAACTATGTAGGTTAATTTCACAATTTTCCTGTTTTAATGTTTCCTTTGTTGATAATTAAAGGTTTAAGTAAGGAATATCTAATATCAGGTGAGACAATGGTTATCTAAATAAATGACATATTTTTCAAAATTGACCTTCAGCTTGAAATAAGGAGAGTTTGAGACAGATGATTATTAAGCTAATTTTTTAGGTCAGAAATAAGTAATAAGTACAAATACACAAAAATAACTGTACATGAAAATTTTAACTCCCTGAAACTAAACATGGCCTCCACTCAGAATCTAGCTCTGCCTCTTGGAAGGATTCCTTTCCTCTGAGACACCTGAAGAGATATCCTTCCCAGACCCTTCAGAATGACCTTGGTACAGAATTACTAAACTTGAGGCATAGAACATCTATGATGTTCTCAGATTGGGAGAGCTTTAAGTACCCTCTGGCGACCATGTCACTCATTGCTTCCCATCTGTTCCCATCTGTGATACACTCCAGAGTTCTTTTGGGGATATTTGTGAACAAATTTACCAACACCCCATTCCAATACAGACCTTGAGACAGACAGCTCAGCTTCTTCCTTCTGGTTCAACATCATTCCCAACTCAAAGGAAAAGAGAAAGACCAAGAAACCCACTCAAATTCTCTTCTGACCCATAGCACCTCTGTTGTTACCCCTGTAAAGTGGGTTCATCATGCGAAACTAACTACTTTGCACTTTCACAGTAGTTGTCTGTATCCTTATGTGCCTATGTCTCCTTAACACACACACACACACACACACACCGACTCTAAATGACCAAGATATGGCTCCTAGTATACCTTGTATATTGCATAGTCTCTGGTAAATTGTTGACTATCAGTAGATATTTATTGAATAAAACAAGACAACTAAACCACATTAACTATGAAAGAGCACTTTAAGTGGGACTATACAATGCTTAAAGTACACATGTACCAGATACATAATGCTTTAAATCACAAGAGATGAGTTAAGCAGCTATTTTGTCTCACCTTAAGCCCTGGTGAGTAACCTCCAATCCTCACAGATGCATTTTCTCAAGGTGTGAACATTTCACTTGCTCAATTTCCCACCCCATTGTTTTCTAAAGCAAGCCAAGGAAATGAGAGGACAATTAAGTTGCAACTCACAAAGCGCATTTTAGCCAGGACTACCTTCCATGTTATCTCCCTCTGCCCTGGTCTTCTTGAAGCACAAGAATCTCGAGTCTCTGTAAGGTGCAGGCCAGTCCACGGCCTTTATAAAAACTCCTTTATACGTTTAGGTGATGTTTACTTCAGGAAAAGTGGTCCATACCCCCTTAATTCTGTCCTACTTAGAACTTTATGGGTCTGTGTAGCACAGCAAGCAAATAGTGTTTGAAGAAATGTTGCTTTAAAGTTCTGAAGATGTGGTTGGTGCCAGAGACACAAAAATCATCCACAATCATTGAGTTTGTGATTTTATTTGCTGGCCTACATAGAGATATGTTATAAGAAGGTATGTTTACCTTTTACTCACAAAATACATCTCTGGACATATGGAAGGAGTGCCTTTCAAGCCACTATGTAAGGCAAAAAAAAAAAAAAAAAAAAATTTGAGAGACACACAGAGATGATTTAGTGAGAGAAGTGGGGCAGGGAGTAGGAGCCAGGGAGCAAAGAGAGAAGAGAAGAGAGAAAACTGTTTTTTAGCACCTGGGTCCTTAAGCTGGTAGAGTTTATTGTCTACAAGCACATAAATTGGACAGTAAAAGAACAGTTGTTATGTGAGCCTGGGAAAAAAAGACAGAGGCCTCTGCCAATCAGCTTCAGGAAAGATGACATCATTCCTATATGAGATACAATGACCTAGAGTAAAGGACAGAAAAAATCCATAACTGACTCTGGGGAAAATTCTGAACAGAAGAGGCTTTTATAGATTAGTCATCACTACCCAAATAAGCAAGATCCCAGCCCTAAATGCTTAATAACAACTATCTAATAAATAATATATGCGCTGAATATCTCTTTTGCAAAAGCCATATTAAAAACAACAAATCCATTTCAGGAGCCAGGTGTCATATATGACCTCATCCATTCAATACCATAGCCCTGTGAGATACAAACTACTCTCACCCATCTACAGATGAGAAAAGGAGACAGGGGTGGTTAAGTGACTTCTCTGAGATGCTCAGCTTGTAAGTAGTTGGTAAAGACTGGAGTCTTAGTGTTTAGTTCCCAGAGTCCCTGCTGTTAACCCTTCACAACTCTCCCCAAGCCCTCAATGTCTCTCCTATCTTGTAAATTAATCCTCACTGTGATTCCTGGCACACAAATAAGGAAACGGAGACTGAGTTTGTCCTAAGTTGGAGTCAGGCTTTTCATCATGAAGGCCACAAACTTCCCTGGCAACACATCACTTTTGCAGGAAAAAGGATGGTCATAAAGGGCTTACACAGGGAAGAATAAAGGAATATGGTGCGGATGTGGTTTCAGGCTTCTCAGACCCAGCTTTGATATGATTCATTGACTGAAAAAGTGTGTGATTCCTGTTCATTCACAAATCATTAATTTCTCCTACAGAACATACATCAGGATTGAAAAACTAATCAGACATCAAAGGCAACCCAAGAGCCCTCCCCCAGTTAAAAGGGCAGAGGGAGGAGAAGCCAATATTCTTCCAAGCAGCTGGGAAGGACATCTGCTCGAGAAAAGATCTTATTTTCCATAAAACACACAGGGCTGTGTTTATTTCAGCAGAACAACATTCCCAGAAGGCTGCTTTTTAATAAGCTGCAAAACTACTGTTCCCTAAACTTAATCTGTATGGTCCCTACATCATCTTCCTTTTATCTCACTCAACTCAAAAGAATTCAGCTAGTAAGTTGTAAAAAGTGGAAAATCCAAAAGTGACTGAGGATTCCATTGGGCAAACGATTTCTCTAAAAGTGAATAATTATTTGCTTTGGGATCTTGCTTTCTTGTTCAAGGAACCCTGACCTCTAGGAGTCAGGGTCAACTCAATCAATCCAGAAGATCACACACACACACACACAC
Source organism: Mastomys coucha (assembly GCF_008632895.1). NCBI lineage: Eukaryota > Metazoa > Chordata > Mammalia > Rodentia > Muridae > Mastomys > Mastomys coucha. The sequence goes on from NW_022196914.1 coordinate 51,146,810, forward strand.
ACACACACACACACACACTGGCTTTAGAGCCTCAGATATCAGTTGTGTCATCTGCCTGGAGTTTCTGAAAGCTCTGTATGCACACAGGCACACAGACACACAGACACACACACACACACACACAAAGACACCACCACAAAATCACTAGGAATATACTCTTAATTATATGATGTCATTTGACCCTCTGTCACCTACTTCCTTCAATACCAGTCCAGCAGGGTTCACAGTTCACAGATCAATGACCATATTAACCTCTATCCCCCTAAAACATGGGGTATAACTTGCATATGAATAAAGCAGGAAAACTACAGTCTAAATACACTTAGAATCGGACTACCCCTCTGTCTCCATCTACTCTTGTCCTGCTGCCCCTAGACTCCTTTTCCTATATGTCTGCTTCTCTCCCATTGTTATGGCATTCAGACACCACATTTGGAAATATGATCCTTTCAATTTCAGGGCATATATGAGCAGCAAATTCTCCATTTTGCCTGTAACCATCCCTAAAAATATGGTTATATTCTAGCACTTCAGAAAAGAGACCTCTGTTAATTATCATTTCCTGACTTTTCCATTCAAAGTGTCCCCCATCAAATTGTTCATATATCTCAGAAAGTATATAGCAAAGAAGCCCCTGCAGTGGTTAATGTTTCCCCAACCACTCTGGGTAGATTCATTCACGTATAGCTAGTGTCCCTGGCTCAGTGCCACAGTCTCATCTTAGAAACCCCAGAGTGGGGCAAGCCCAGCAGGCTACAGGTAAACCTCATGAGCTGCAGCACTGCACTTGTCATAGAAACCCCAGCACGTTACTTCAGAGCACCACCTCTCCTAGAAGGAAAGCCACAGCTCTTCTACATTGATCCGTCTCTGTAAAGCCACAGGCTACCAAGAAGATGATCTTGACCTACATAATTCAAGAAGTTATTCTGTCATGGGACTGGAAGATTGTTTTAATTCTTTGGGCTTTTATAAATACATAAAATCAGGAAAAATGTCATTCTCCAATTCTTTTTCAATATTTACTTCTTACCAAACCATAGTCCTAATGAGCATTGCTAAATCTTAATTAAGAACACTCTGGTCCAAGGCCTCATGTTGGGAGTCATGGAAGGCATTAAATGCATGTAAGCCGTCAAGGAAAGCATCCAAGCACATGCTGATAATGCTGATCCAAAACTAAAGCTTCCAGACAATTGTAGGAAGAGTGGGAGATTGGCTAACGTTAAAAATTACTAAGACAAAAATGCCAGTTCTATATCTACAAAGCCCAAAGCTAAATGTTAGTTATCCAGTTGTTCAGGTCTGTGCAGATAATAAATGTAGACTCCAGGAAACCATACAAGTGCTTGACCAAAGTAGGTAGAGAAGAATGGAAGAGCTAAGTAAGCAGCGCAGGCTGCACTGGCCTTGCCAACTCTCCAACCCACACACCCATTGTTCTGGCATTTTTCACATATGATTTTCCCCTTTCTGCAAATATGAAAGCCTCAGTGTGCTTTACACAAGGGGTCACGCCTCCAAGCCGGTTTACACTGCTTTGTCTACCTGTACCAAATGAGAGGGGCAGTGTTCCCTTTGAAAGCTACCTTGGTAGACTGCCACGTGAAGATGGCCTTTGTGTCTTCCTTAGTTAACTAGGCCTCATGCTGCTTGGCAGCCCATTCATGTAGGAAACCCCCTGTTCAGTACAGTGGAAGCTCCCAGAGTGTGAACATGCCAATTCCACAGCCCCTGAGGAGTTCTGGTGTGAGCCCTTTCCTATCTACACTCCCTCCCAAATGAGCTCATTCAGTTCCAGGACTTTCATTAACAAACTATTTCCAATCTTATGCCGGCAGCCAGGGCCACCCCCAGGGCGACTGAGGCACAAAGAAATGGCTTTTGCCAATCTTTGTCTATATAAACAACTCAAATCACTGCAAACCAGGCTGTCGACACAATCCTGGTCGCCCAGTTTCATAAATCCCTGATCTGGAGAATATGTTGGGCACTGGCATAATTGACTTGGTAGGACCCTGGTATGGAAGCAGTTCCAAATGCCACAAGCATCAAAGGCACACTTTAAAAATCTGGAGAAGGTGAGTACAGATAGCCAGGGCCTCTGAAGCCCAGGGCCTGGACACTTATACTGTCTGAAAAGATAGTGTTTCTTGTCCCAGTCTCTGACCCAACTGTCAAACACGTCTTAACACACTATCCACCAATATAACCACTGGCACGTTCATTGTCACTTCCCATTCATACACATCTGAACATATGTGTGTATCATATGTCTGTCTCATCTCTCCCACACAGGCTGTCACTGGAAAATTCTGTGACAAGGTTTTGTGATACCAATGACACCATTATCACAGTGGGAGGCATACCAAGTGCACTTATCAGCAATCTATCTAAAAATACGAACTGACTCATTCGGCCTGAACTTGGGAGCCATGAGGTCTAAACAACCCTCTAGTCTGTGGGAAGAAGCTTTCCTCTTATGCCTAGAATAGGAATGCAGTAATGCTTTTCTGAACCCAATGGAAAATACAGAGGTGAAGAAGTTCAGCCTGCTTCCCCATGTCACTCACTCTCATTCCCCACCCACACTCCACTACACAGGAAACATGCTGATGGGAAAACACCAAAGAAGTCTGCCTAAATCCAGAAGGTAAACATGGTCATGGCATGGCAAAAATAGGGCATGTCAGGTTGTGGTATTTGTCCTGTATCTGGCCTTGAGATTTTCTGAAAGTGTTTGAAGATCCACAAGTTTCTTAAGGGTCTTTCATTTTAATTACATATACAAGTAAAATTTTCAAATACAAACAAAGGACCTCCATGTTTCAATTCTTTGAACCAATACTGAGACCTCTTTATAAACCTCAACTTTGTGCTTCCTCCTGTTTACTAAGCAACCGGGATCTCTTTAGTTTCACTAGATTAAAGACAGCAAACTTTCTAGATATAGAGTACAACCTCCACCTTTCCAATGACTTTTTAAAAGTTTATGAATTTATGAATTCATAGTGACATTTACATTCCCTTGTTAAGTAGCACCACAGAACCTTATGAATGCCAAAAGGTCCTTTTTCTTCTACTGACCAGAGCACCCTGTAAACGGAATAGCATTCGCAAGTCATGGTCATGTAAAGCTTTCTGTGATTGGCATGTGACCACTGAGGTGATCAACCAATCTAACTTTTTCCTGGGAATAGATGTGCAGAAAACAACCCAATTCTCATCTCAAAATTCTCAACCTAGTGACATTCCCAACCCCTACAAAAATTCCAGAGGTATGTTTTAACTTACAGGAAAACAGTGTACATTAAAATGTTAATGACTCACCTTGTGCTTTCCTCTGTTTAATAGGCAGAATGTTCTCCAACTATATACACACAGATCTGTGTGTCTTCTGACCAAAATTGAATGTGCTTCCTTGTTCATGCTGTCCCTTCACCACATTCATTGACTTTGTGTGTGTGTGTGTGTGTGTGTGTGTGTGTGTGTGTGTGCTGGCCAGAGAAAGTAATCTCAATAAGAATAGGTTGTATCCACTTAAAAGAATTTTTTGCCCTTCATGGAATTGTGACAATAAATTTATAGTGACATACTGCTCCTGTTACCCAACTGATATTCTAAAAAGTGTTCACCTTTTACCATAAAAGTCTTTCAAATTAAGGGTCTTGCACTGGGCAAATTATTACACTATGTGGAGATTTGTGACCTCCTCATTTGTTTTTAGATGCCAATCATACACTTATGACTGGTTTTTGTGAACCTGGGCTAGACTCATTTCAATTCACTGCTTCACACACCTTGTCACATTTACCACAATCACCTACATCTAGAAAATGAAGTGATATTTTTTCAAATAGTAATATAAAAGGAAATAATACATATAAGTTTGGAGTAAAAATAAAAAGCATATACATAGAAAACAAAAACCTTCAACTCTCCTTTGTTGTCCCCTGGAGTTCATCAGCTATTTTCCTTTTTTTAATTCCTAGGGTTGCTCACAAGTCTTTGTAGAGAAGAATCCCTTCTATGATCCTAGACTGCTTGTATCCTCACTCTTCACATCCCTTAACCACACCCAATCACAAAAAGAGCAGGAAATGTGTCTCTAGTTATAGGGTCACATGCTCAGCAACCCTCAGATTCTCAAATATAAGGAAAGGGCAGGATAACTACATACCAAAAGACAGGTAACAACAACACATGTAGAGAATAAATACAGGAATGAACGATGAGAGAATTTGATGAGTATTTTTGAGAAAAAAAAATCCAATCAACTAGGAAGAAGAAACCAGAAATCCATGCAGGAATTAATAGAGATAATCATAACTTGATTATGCTAAATGTGTTCCTATTTTATAGGTACTGATAACATATCTCACAGATTTAAAACATGAGCCTTAGACATAACAGTCCCTGAGCTTCTCAACCTCTGAGCTATAAATTAGTAGATACACATCAGCTCTGCTTGGGAAACGTCTCTTGGCAGACAGCAGAAGAGCTCAGCATACAAAAAGTAGTTTCCTGAGATTTAATGTAGTAAAAGTAAAGATTGCAACAGAACCATGTGCTCTGCCAAAATTTGGTGGATTCACTAATCTCCCCAAAGGCTTCTGTGCTTGTTTCTTTTCAGAACAGCATGAACTCAAAAGAAGCAATATGTTACTTAAAAGCAAACACTGAGAGCACAAAGAAATTGTTTTGTAATAAGTGACCTAAAGTTGGATTTATGAAGGACCCCACTTTGGTTAACATCACATCATACCAGACAAATTGCCATTGTGATTTCTGTATGATGTCTGCTATCTTTAATATGGCTCTCAGTTGGACCCAGTCCCATCCTTACATGAACATCAATGGAGATGGACTATGCTTGTCTCAACTTTTAAAATCATAGAATAAAAGAGCAAGAAAAAAGCTACTGTGGCAGAAACAATACAAGGAAAATCTCACCTCCTCATTTCCCTGTGTGAAAGGAACTTGCTGAGGAAGAAAGGAAGGTCAAGGATAGGCCCTTACACAAAAAGAACTAAGGCTTGACAATATCAGAGAAAATAGTAAATTATTATAAAGAGCAAGAAAGGCTGAAGAGATGGCTCAGTGGTTAAAAGCACTGACTGATCTTCCAGAGGTCCTGAGTTCAATTCCCAGCAACCACATGGTGGCTCACGACCATCTATAATAGGATCTGATTCCCTCTCCTGGTATGTCTAAAAACAGTGACATATACATATACATATACATAAAGTAAATAAATCTCCTTTTCAAAAAAGAACAAAAAAGAATGGCAGTATTCTTTGTGGGAATACTACATTTAAGAAAAAAAAACAGCTAAACCACTAAAAAGGTATAAAACATATATAGAATAAATAAATAGAAATAAAGGTATAGAAAACAATACTAGTGCCACTATACTACTGCATCTATTGGTCCTATAGGTAGAACACAATAATCAGGATAGCCAACCACATTAAAAAGAAAGAGGAGGAGGAACCCAGAGGTGGCAATACACAACTCTAATGGCAGTACTCTAAGAAGTAGAAGCAGAAATAGCACAAGTTCAAGGTTTTCTTCCAGTACATAGAACTGATCAATACATATAGAGAGAGTATCCTGAACCATATGACACACTGTCAAAGTAAGAGAGAGAGAGAGAGAGAGAGAGAGAGAGAGAGAGAGAGAGAGAGGAGAGAGTATTCAAGCAAATTAACATTACACACAGGGAAAGGGAAACCACAGATGTTGAAAGAAAGAGAATGATAAACTCCAAAGAAGGAGTAATTGTCAATCTTTGCTAGTCCCTGGACTACAAAATACTTAAATCCAGCACTTGTGCAAGGACTGAGAAGATGTAGCATAAAGACTTTCAGTAATAGCTTCAGGGATGACCACATGGCATTGAGCAGCCAATCTGAGAGCTCTTCCATAGGGAAGACTATTTCTTCCCCTCTTAACACTCATTAGTTGCCTGTAGTTTTTATTCCAAGGTTGAGAATGATATTGCCCGCTCCACACTATCATGTCTGTTGTTGTTGCCCATATTCTCATATTTAGGCAGCCATGCTGATGAGAGTTATTGGACATAGCTTCTCTGACATTTCTAAGAGACGTGATCTCGCAGCAAACTTCCTATTCCTCTGGCTTTTACAATCTTCCTACTCTATCTTCCACCATGATCCCTGAGGTTTAGGTATGAAGAGTGGTAAAGTCAAGTACATACAAGTAATATTATGAGAACTGAACAGTTTCTATTTATATATTTAGGTGTTTTTGTATGTGTGTGGGGGTGTATAAAACAATAAAAATAGAGGCCATTAATTTGAGAGAAAGGGCTAAGGGAATACATGGGAAGAAAGAGAAGAAGGAAAATGACATAATTATATTTTAATTTCAAGTTTTTTAGTTCTGTATTTTAAAAAGCGGAAGACTTTTAATTTTTCTGAGACTGTAACAACATGAATCCACACTTGACTTTTACCCTCCTTAGTCTAGGACTCCCTCACCAGTGTGTTAGAAAGGATTGGGAGGTATGGCCTTGTTAGAACAAGTGTGTCACTGGAGTGGGAAAGCCCATACCAGCCCCTCCCTCTCCCTCTCCCTCTCCCTCTCCCTCTCCCTGCCCCTCTCCCTACCCCTCTCCCTCTCCCTCTTCCTGTCCCTTGTCCCTGTCCCTATCCCTATCCCTATCCTTATCCCTCTGTAACTTACAGAATATATGTCAGTTCGCTGCTACTGCTCCAGCACCATGCCTGCCTTGCCAGCTGCCACATTCCCCTCCATGATGGTCATGAACTAACTCTCTGAAACTGTCATTAAATGCCTTCTTCTGTAATTGTCTGTTGGGCCTTGAATAAGAATGTCCCCACAGGCTCATATAATTGAATGCTTAGTCACCAGGGAATAAAACTCTTTGAATGAATTATAGAAGAGGCCTTGTTGAAAGAAGTATGTCATGGGAGTGAGCTTTGAGGTTTCAAAATCCCATGCCAGGTCCAGTCTCCCTCTATTCCTGCTGCCTGTGCATCAGGATATAGAACTTTCAGCTACATCTTCAGCACTATGCTGCCATGCTCCTCACCATGATGATACAGGACTAGACATCTGAAACTGTGGACAAGGCCCTAATTAAATGCTTTATCTTATGGGATTTGCTTTTGTCATGGTCTTCACCACAATAGAACAAGAACTAAGATACAAGAGGTGGGCAGGCTTTGAGGTTTCAAAAGATATGTGCTATTCCCAGTGTTCTCTTTGCTTCCTCCTTATGGATCAAAATATGAAGCCTCAGCTGTTCCTCCTGTCATGCCTTTGCTCCATGGACTCAACATTTTGAAACTGTGAGCCCAATTGTGAATATTTTATTAGGATATTAATATATAGTTTTATTTGTTGCATTGGTTCTGTTGTGTTCTCATAGCAATAAAGAAGTGGCGAAAACATACACAAATAGAAATCCGAACTAAGACAGAGATTGGTACAAAGTCATGGGATATTGTTGTGACAGATGGCCATGTGTCTCAGGAAGGACTGTGGTGACATCTGAAGTTTAATTTGAAAAAGCCACTGAGTGTTCAGAGATCAGTGAGCTGCTATGTGAGAGTTCCAAAGATAAGAAGGCTGAGAGCTGTGAAGACATTGAAGACCTGGTTTGTGAAGTTTTCAGAGGGAAGTTTTAGAATTCTATAAAGATTCTATGGAGCTGTGTGATATTTCAAACTAAGAATCTGTGGTTCTGGTCAGCTGGAAGTGAAAAATCAGCTGTGATTAACAAAAGACCAAAGGCCCTAAAGTGAAGCCTTAGCTCTTCTAGGACAATTAATATGCTCAAGTGGGCTGTTGTGATTAAGCTGTAATTAAGAATCATTGAGATGAAATCCTCCAGGAATATTCTCTCAAGATCAGTACATTGAAACTGTGGTCCACGGGAACACTAAGGCTACATCTCCTGCTGACAGCCAAAGTTGACAATGTGCAAGAGTCACTTAGGTGGTACTAGCTTTAAAGATGAAGAGTCTGTGGAAAACAGCTGAGGCTTTGTACCATGAGAATCCAGGAAAAGCTATTGGCAACTGTGCAGCCATAGTTAAAGTAATAGCCACAAGACTGAAGGGGTCTTGAAGAAAAGTTGAGGCTTATCACCATGTGGTAAAGTTAGAGAACTTAAAGAGAGGTCTAAAGAAGCTATTTGTGAAGGTTCTACCCAGTTGCAGTGGAGACCCCACCATTTTGGAGATTCCAGTACCATGGAATAACCACTAAGGTCATCCCCAGCTGTGCAGTGGAGCAGGTATGCTATGTATTGCAAAGATAGAGAAATGCAACCACTGAGGAGGTCCTTTGATGACCAGAGGACGGCAGGTGGCTCCCAGAAGTCTCACACTGAACCTTATATGCTAGGCTCTGGTTTTCCTTCCACTTGAATGTAACTATTCCCTGTCTTCCCCTTCAAGTAAGAAAGTATTTGACTTAATTTTATTTTACAGGAGCTCATAATTAAGACACCTTGAAATTTTAAAGAGATTGGAATTTTTAAAGAGACTTTGGATAGTCAGAAACTTTGGGTATTTTAAAGGGACTGAACTTTCAAATTTTTTGAATTTTTAAAGATTTTGGGACTTTTAAAGTTATATTAGTTTAATGTTGTAGTATTAATATGGCATCTGGGGACAAAAGAAAAGGAAAAGGTTGTAGCTTAGATGATGTAATATCTTTGTGTGTCAAATCAACAGATATCAATTGTTCTAATTTATTGTCAAAACACAAGCACAGGTTCTGAATAGAAAGTACCTCAATTGGGGGGGAAATACCTGTATAATATAGAACTGTAGGTGAGTCTTTGGGACATTTTCTTAATTACTGAATGATGTGGGAGGCCCTAGCCCATTGTGGGTACTGCCACCTCAGGGCATGTGGTCCTAGAGTATATAAGAAAGCAGGATGAATATGAGGAGCAAGCCAGTAATCACTGCTTCTCAATGGTTTCTGCTTCAGTTCTCTCCTCAAATCCTTGCCCTGATGTAAGGGTGGTTCTGATGCTAAGGTCCTGTTCCCCAGTTGGTTCTTGATCTATTAGTAAAGATGCCACGGGCGAATTGCTGGGCAGAAGGAATAGGCAGGACTTCCAGGTCCCCACAGGCAAATGAACAGACACAAGGAGAGGAGAAAGAAAGGTTTTCACCATGTTTTAGAGGGGTAAAAGCCAACCAGCCATGTGAGATCATAGGCAGAACAACCACAGGCCACTTCTACAGGCAGGAGGTTGGGGATGTTGAACTAGGACTAAAGGTAACTGAGAAATTAAAGTTGAGGAAAGATTTAGGGTGCTAATCTAAGAGTATTGGGAAAGCACACTAGCCATGGGAGATTAATAATTCCCAGCAATGAGTCCATAAAGCAAGTTGAAATTGAGCAGTATGTGAGTCTGTGTTTTTCAATCCAATATTCTCTGTGTGGAGGCTGGTAGTAAGGTCCATTCCTGATGCTTAGGTGGGGTAGCAAAAGCTACATGCAACACCCTGATTTCCTTCAGTGATGGACTGCGATGTGAAAGTATAGGCAAAAGAAGCCCTTTGCTCCTCAAATTGCTTTTTGTCCTCATGTCTTTTCACAGCAATAGGAATACTAAGACACCCAAATCTCCATAAGTAACCTCTCACCTGTAAGGAAATCTATTGGGATAAACTTATAGATTACACAAAGTGAATTTTTGGCAGAATCATGCCTTAGTTTGTCACTGAGACCTTAGAAGAAGAAATAGATCTTGGTATGTCTCCTCTGGGAAGGAATGTTAGCAACAGCCTCAAATTTAACCATACAGCAATTTGATGCCTGCATAATAGTCATGCCCATGCCACTGTAACACCATTTTACCTGGCAAAGTTGATAGTGTAGCATGCAGTATCCATGGCTAGTTAAAACGTATTTGTGACTTACCTTGCTAACAGACATTTTGAATTTTAGAGGCTTTTAGGTTTTTTTAAAGAGAACTTCCAAAACTCTAGGTCATAAAAACACTACAATGTATAAAAGAATCCAAATGTAAAAAAGATAAACAAGGAATGATATTGTACAAAGCAGGGTTCCAGTTGATTGCTCAATGATAGAGTGTCTGTCTGGCAGTGCCAGACACAGTGTACTACCCAGAGCCATCAAACAAAGGAAAATATTTTTAAAGTATAAGACATTATAAGAACAGCAAAGATTTGAAAAGGAAAAGGCATAACTTCTAGAAACTGAAAATAAAGACATTGAAATTAAAATTTCAATTGTTAGAACCACTGTATAGACATATCCATGTAATAATCCCACAACTCCACAGGCTGAAGCATAAAGATTCTGATGTAGAAGCTAGATTAGCCTATGGAGTGAGACCTTGTATCAAATAATAACACTAACTAAATATAAAATACATAATAATAAATACTAAAAGTTTAAGATACAAATGTTGTCTCAAGCTATAAAAGTATGTGCTAGGCATGATCCCACCTGTATAGAAATTTACAAAAAACAGAAAATATGAAAGAGAGGTTAAGAATCATCAATTACATATAACCAATCTCAGAAACTACCAATGATGATGCATTGTTTAAAATAATATCTGAACATTGTATACAATTATTCAAAATTCAAAAATAATTGATTCTTAGGTAAGTATGGTTTTAATATGACAAATAAAATGTCCATGTCTTTATTCATTATAATGAAACTGTAGAATATTGTCACATGTTAATGCCATATACAGTGAGATCATAAGCATTTAGAGGTTAAAGAGGGTAGTGAAAGATGTTACTAAAGAGAAGAAGGAGGGGAGAGAGCAAGTGGGGTAGGAGACAAGAGGAAAAAACACTGAAAGTGGACATTTTTAACAACCTAAAAGTCTGAAGACATAAATAATTTTCAAAGCATTTTAGTCTTATTAGTTATGGTAATACTAATACTTAAATACATGGCTATCTCTCTGACATAACTATCTGGGCATAGTTATTTTTCTCCAGGGCTTTAAGTCTAGAGAATAGAATGAATCAGACAGAAAAGGTGTCTTCATCAGGGTTCCTTTTGCTGAGATGGAACACCATGACCATAAAGCAAACTTGAGAGGAAAGAGTTTATTGTGCTTATACTTCCCCACTGCAATCCACCATTGAGGGAACTGAGGACAAGAATGCAAACAGGAACTGATACAGCGAATACAGAGAAACACTGCTTACTTCTTGCTCTTCATGGCTTGTCAACTTGCTTTCTTAAACAAATTAGACAACTCAGGACCACCAGCCCAGAGGTGGCACTTTTCTTCAATTGGCTGGACCATCCCACATCGATCATTAATGAAGAAAATGCTCCCACAGACTTGCCCAAACGCCAATCTGGTGGGAACATTTTTTTCAGTTGAGGTCCCCTCTTTCTAAATGATTCTAACTCATCATCAAGTTGACAAAACTAGCCAGGACAAGAGGAAGTGTTATGACCATGTAAGCAAATGTAAACACCTAAATAGAAAAGTAGTGAGAATCATAATTACTATAGGTAATTATGACTGTTAGTTTTACATGCACATCAGGCAGAGCCAGGATACTAGATCTCATGTTTTCATGAAAGCCTTTTTATAGGAATTAACATTTGAGTCAAATAACTTTAGTTCCCTGATTTGAGTAAGCCTCAGCTAACCTTTTTGGTCAGCTGTGCATTGCTATAACTAAATAGGAGGGATAATCAAGTTAGGAGAAAGGGGTTCCTTTTGACTCATGGTTTCCAATTTTCTGTGTACAGTGGCTTGTTTCCATTGCATTTGGGCCCATGGTGAGGATGTCCATCACAACAGGAATATTAACAGAAGAAATTTCAAATGGCATCCAGGACGTGAAGCTGAGAAAAAAAGCAGTTTCCCCTACATGGATGTGTGCCCAGTGACTTTCTTCAACCAGTCACCACCTCCTAAACAGCATGTTCCAGTAGCACCATGAACTGTGGACTAAATCTCCAAGAAATGAGGTTTAGTAGAACATTCAATATCCTAACCACAAAATACTTGCAGACTAAGAAAAAACACTGACCTTCCCTAGAGCAGAGGGCATTCTGCCAGCAGACAGCCCTTGAATTCAAACTGCAGCACTTTCCTCAATATCAACACTTTGCATTCCTTTCTTACAGATTCTGGAATTCCTGTCTCCAAAGTTATGAGTCCAATCCATAAAAATCTACCTTTCCTCCCAACACACACACATACACACACGCACACACACACACACACACACACACATACACACACACACACACACAAACTGCTTATTTTATGGAGAACTCTGTCTCCTACAACAACATAAAGGGAGAGAACAGTGGCTTTGAGCAGCTGAACAATGACTTACAGTAGAAAGGGCCAAACTTGTAAGCTTGCTTAAATATCTGAGAACTATGAACATATTGAGCAGCTCTAGATGTTATTGCATGCGGGTTGGGTTTTTCAAAGTGACTATTAAAAAGAATAGGAGTGGGATGGATAACATCTAAGCCAGCAGAGACAATCAATAAGTCACTAGGCACAACTGATTACAGAACAGGGGACGCTGTACACAGAAAATACAGGGTACAAAGTGGAAAAGGAAAATGATAGAAATCAATCACAGTCCATCAAGAATAAATAGACTACTAAAGAGGATTGCTGACTTGGGTTAAAAGAGCCAAATTGTCCTCTATAATCTTTAGAATAGTATGGACACATCTGAAATGTCAGAATAGAGAATGCATTTAAATGAATAAAAAGAGATCTACTGGGCTACTACAAACCAAAAGAAAACCTGGATATGTTTACTAATGTCAAAATGAGTGTTTAACACAAAAAGTTAATAAAAGATGAAAATTACTATTACGCACTATGATAGATGGGCAGTGTACCAGAGAGCTCTTCTAAATTAACACACAATACCATGATCTCAAACACTATAAAGCAGTGAGGCCTGGGCAGATGTCCTAGACATAGTCTGACCTTCTTGGGGCAGGATATAGTCCTGTAGCCAGAAAACTGAACACAAATGTCTGCACAGCTCAGATGCTTAAGGTAAGAAGAGAAGCATGTACACTTTACAGGCATTGGTTCAAGAGTCAGTAAGACATGTGTCTCTGGAGAAGAAGGCTTCCTCATCTTATAAGAACCCAGAGACAATACTTGAAGCTTTCACTAGGACCTCCATCTCCCTCGCCTCTCACTTCCTGACTGGCAAGAAGTTAGACACAAGGATGAGTTTTACATTCCTTCACAGCAATAGACTTAAGATGGTCCCATGACACACCTAACCCATCTGTGGAATGTGGCCTCCACCCACACAGACTTTGCATCATTACATTACATGTAATAAAATGATATGGATTTGGGAAAGTCCCATTTCCATTACATAGGAAGCCTCTTGACTCTGCCCTTCTATTAAAGTCATACAACCTTACTTCAAAAATGGATAAAAGCTCAAGCCTGGAAGTCAGGTTGCCATGAGTTCAAACTCTAACTAAAAAATTAAAACCTATATACAAGTAAGTACTATATACCTCAGGTTTTGCATTTGTTATAAAGAAAACAATATGTTGAATTTAAAACCACCTAGACTGTATTTGTTATACAATGATCAAAGAGACCTGTATCTACAAAGAGCAACTGTGGCAGAGATGAGGAAATTGATGGGAACAGTAAGAAGTATCACAGACTCACTGAATGGCTCCTTCCCCACCATTCAGAACTAAGTGTGAGACCTTGGACTTGGAAGTCTTCTGCCTCCCTCTATTCACACAACAGCATCTTACAACAACTCAAATCCTTTCATATATTTGTCTTCTACTACAGTGCTTAGTGTCTGGCTCTAACTGAAGGCAGAGGTCACACTATGACCAACTGAAGTTCCCAGCGTGTTCCCCTGTATAAGTTTCTGCTCTGTGGGAATCAAGATGCTTTAAGATGTTGTATGCCCTTTGATCACTAACAGCAGAAAAAATCAACTGCCTTTACCACCATAGATAAGCCATTAAAAAGAACAGAAAAGGGGAGGAGGAAAAGAAGAAGGAGAGGAAGAGAAGAAGGGGAGTAAGAGGAGGAAGACAAGGAAGGAAAAAGGTAATGAGAAGAAAGAGAAGAAAGAACAGAAAGGAAAGGAAGAAGAAAAGGAAGGGAAGAGGAATAGCAGCAGCAGCAGTGACTGGGACAGAAGAAAGTAAGGGTGGTATGTGACTCTGTTGGTAGTGTTGATCAAATGCCTAGGTGATGTATGCCTGTAAGAGTAGGGGTGAGATAATTAGAAATCTAAGGCCATCCTTAGCACGTCAGAAATTCAAGGTCAGCCTGGGCTACATGAGATCTTGGTGAAATAGAAAAAGGTGGGAAAGGGAGGATGAGGATTAGGAGGATGAAGAGGATGAGACAGTGATGGTAGTGAAGGTGAATGAAAAATAGAAGGGAAAATGAAGACAACAGTGGAAGAAGGAGGAGAAGGTCAAGGGAGAAGGAAGGTGAACAATAAAAGGAAAATGGCTTTATAGTTCTCTGTCTTTTTCTGAAAGAACTAGGGAGAACATGCTTTCTATACATGCTTCTGGCTCTGATCAGCTCCCATTGCTCCTATTTCTTGTCAGTATATCAAAATGGAGTGCTTTGAACCACAGCTGCAATTCCCAGATGGCTAAGATGAGATGTGTGGTCAACCCAAAAAAGATGAGACATCTGTTTTGTGGATAATGTTCGAGATCTAACCTCCTCATATCTCCCATGCCATACCCCATGGACATGCATTTCGGCTTCTCCCTGTAATGCACCAAGTTCCATCTGTTACCTACAGAGAAACAAATGAGTCACTGTATCACATCTCCCTCGAAGCTGAATAGCCTCCAATTCCAAGGCATCTGAAGAGGCTCACAGTCAAGGCAGGAGCAAAGACAAGAGGAGTCAGCTCTTCTTCAAAAATAAGAGGAAAACATGCCCTTTATAGAGCATTTAAACAGGTTGCAAGGGGATACTCACGATGAAAGGAGAACAAACTCAACCTTTCCCACCCTCGACTCTGTAGCTCTCGGCCTACGGTTCTAACATTCTCCCCATCAATTTTAGTTAGTGTGCTTGTTCACTTTCAGCATTTATAACAAGAATAACCATGGAGTAAGTTGTAACAGAAACGAAATGCACCAAAAGCAGCTGATTGGCCTCCACTAGGCACTATTCATTCTGGCTATACTCTCTGTGTTAAAGCCTGTAAGGGAAAAAAATCCAGTTTGATCTAGAATTCAGATGCTTTGTATTCCAGTCTTCAGTAATGTATGAGAACAAGAGAATCTGCTTCCATGTCTGTCCACTAGAAATCACACAAATGCATTAAATATCCATCTTTTAGATGTTCCTGCTTCTGGCTTTCTTTCATTCTGAGTGTTCTATGAATGTATTAACATGTCTGTGGTTTGCTAACATCCATCTTGAGCTTCTGCAAGGCACCTCCTGTACTGGCTGGTTTTGTGTGCCAACTTGACACAGGCTGTAGTTATCACAGAGAAGGGAGCTTCAGTTGGGGAAGTGCCTCCATGAGATTCAGTTGTGGAGCATTTTCTCAATTAGTGATTAAGGGGGTAGGGCCCCTTGTGGGTGGTGCCATCCCTGGGCTGGAAGTCTTGGGTTTTAATAAGAGAGCAGGCTGAGCAAGCCAGGGGAAGCAAGCTAGTAAGGAACATCCCTCCATGGCCTCTGCATCAGCTCCTGCTTCCTGACCTGCTTGAGTTCCAGTCCTGACTTCCTTTGGTGATCAACAGCCATGTGGAAGTAAGCTGAATAAACCCTTTCCTCTCCAACTTGCTTCTTGGTCATGATGTTTGTGCAGGAATAGAAACCCTGACTAAGACACTTCCTAAAACTAATTCAAGTTCTAATACAAAGACAGGTAATTAGTTGAGGGTTTTTGTTTTTTTTTTCTTTTTAATCTATGGGTTGTGTACCCTGAAAACTTTAATAGGACTAAACAAATGGAAAGCTAGAACATATAGATTTGGGTAGAATTTTGTCTCCCACACAAGGAAATAAAGATATGTGTTTGTAGCTTTTATAATATGGAACTTGATTCAATGTAATTCAAAATAAGTAGCAGCAAAGCCAGATGACAGGGACAGCAGCAGAAGCAAACATCCAAGCTTTCCTCCCTGTGAGGACAATGAGATCTTGGAACAGAAGAGTCAGCAGAAAGGTAAAAACTCAGAAGAGGAGGAGCCCAGTCATTGCTTCCTATCCATCCCAGCAATATCTGCCTAAAGCTTTCCATAGAACATCAGGAATAAATCCCATAAAGCAAACTGAAAAACATGGCTCTTGCCCACTAGAAACAAATAGCTCTGCGACTTGTCTAAATGCTTTAAATTTGATTCTATAATTTTGTGTCTAGACAGACATCAGGAAAGTTCTAGAGGATGGTAACCAACTTCCTGGTAGAAGCTCTTCAAGCCGACAAAGGCAAGCATGGAAGCCCTTCACCACCTTGTCTGTCCACTCAGAACTCACTTCTAAGTCAGGTGCATAAGCATCCATGAGGGACAGTGTTGAGATCTGCGGGAATACCCAAGCCTTGGCACAGAGCAAAGGATGGAAATGCTAGTGATTCTGATACAGAATAGAACAGTAGTGAGCAAACCACTCAAGTAAAGGAAAATAAGCCAAATAATCACTTGAGGGCATCAGCAACAGCAGCAGCAGCAGCAGCAGCAGCAGCAGCAGCAGCAATAACAACTAGCATTGTGCAGCATCATATAGTTTTAAAGGTCTTTTTTGCATACTGAATCTCATTTAAACTTTGCAGCACTTCTGAGGTATAACAACTATTACACACAATTAAAGCGTCGGAGTCCCAATTGGGCTAAAGCCCAATAGCACAAATTGTTACTGAAAAGCTTCAAACCATAATCCTTTGAGCTCCTAGATCATTATTCTCCACTGGACCCCAGCTCCTTCACATTTATATTCACTTACAAAGTTTCTTATAGTGTGTGCATGCTCACACACATGTGTGTGTTCATGCATGTGCATGTGTGTGCACTGGTATAGATGTGCTATCTACCCATTGAGCCACAGAGATCCTCTTTTCCCTCCAGCACTGAGACTATAAGGAAAAATCATTACACCTGGTGATTCTGAGGACACAAAACTCAGGTCCTCAGGCTTGTGAAGTAAGCACTTTATCAACTGAGCTATCACTCCAACCTGGTTTCTGGTGTGCTTTAATCACATTTTAACTTGAGTCAGTGCTATAAGATGTACATTGCATATGTATGTTCATTTTTTTCAATTAATTTTTTTCATATCTTTGATTATGTTTTTCCCTCCCACCACTCCTCCCAGATCCTTCCCACCTCCCTACCTACCCAACTTTCTTTTTCTTTTAAAAAGTCCCAAAACAGTCACAAGAAACAAACAAAAAAAAGTCAAAAAAAAAGGTCATAACAAAAGAAAACAAACCAAAAGTCCACATTAATTTTTTTAAAAGTCACTGAGTTCATTTTGTGTTGGCCAGCTACTCCTGGAATGTGGTAAATATACCCAGTGATGCTCCATTAGAGAAAGATGGTTTTTCTCTTACCAGGGGATACTGTCAGGTAGCTTCTTGATTAAGTGTGGGACGCCATGTTGACTTTTTCCACTCAGTGGGAAGAGCTGGGAGCCCCATGTGACTTAAACATATGCAGGCCTTGAGCATGCTGCTGCAGTTCCTAGGAGTTTGTATCTGCATCATTTTTATACATAGAAAGTTCATACACAAGAACTCAACTTTCTCTGTCTTTCAACTAATTAATGTTTGTAATCTACATCTCCTGATGTCCCTTTCTAATGTTCCTAGAGGCATTTTGTCCCTGTCATAGAAGTAAGCAATAAAATCAGGCCATGGCTGGAGGAAGACCTTCCAGGAGGATCACAATCCATCTTTGGCACCAGCATATGAGATGAGTTGACACAATGCCAGGTGCATTTCAAGATTCCTAATGGTTCTTGTGGTTTAAATTAAGCTTATTGGCTGTACAAATCCACTATTGGAAACTTCCATCCTGCTTGGCCTGGCCCATGGTGCATATTTCACACTTTGCATCTTCTTGTATATTGGATTCAACTCTGCAAAGTGCTTAAAGGCTACGGTGATAGAAGGAGGGAGCCCTGCAGCCCCACCTACTCTGCCTGGGGAGGGAGAGATTGGCACATTAACCAGAAACCCAAGCTTTTCCAGGCCTGTCTGTTTTGCATATTTGAAACATCTAAAATATCTACCACAGACAAAATGATGATAACGGATTGTTGCCTCTAACTGGGAAAATCTCCCTGAAATGATTAGAATCAGATTAGAATTAGATTAGAATCAGCTGTTCAATGATCAAGAAAGGAAATGTGTCTTCTTGGCTTCAGGCCAAGCCCATCCTCCCAGAGCAATGATTGGCAGCTCTCCATCCCAGGAGAGCCTAGCTCTGGATGCATGGATGGTGCAGGTGCAGGTTGGAAGTGGAGCCTGCTCACACGGGAATGGCTAGAAGAAATTAGCCATGCAAGAATCCCATTTTCCTCCCCAGCCTGAGTCACTTTCCTGTCAGCAGAGCACCTGCCTCACCCCAGGCCAGATGCATGTGCTCCAAGTCAGCATCTCACAGCTTTGCGACTACGCTCTTGGTCTTGAGAAGGAAATCATTGCTATTTTCATTGGATCATTATTATGCTTTTCCTTCTAGGTGATATCCTGGTTATCTAGCTGAAGGAGTCTGGGAAGGGAGGAATGTGACAATGAGAAAAATATTTAATTAAAGAATTAGATAGCCAGAGAAAACAAACTATATAACTAACTACATACATAAACACACACACACACATATATGATAAATGCGTGTGTGTATATGTATATATAAATATGTTATGTGGGTTTCACATAGTCTAAAACTCAAAAACTCACTATGTAGCCAAAAATGACCTTGAATATATCATCCTCCTACCACAACCTACAAAGCACTAGCATTTGATGAGTAGTCTACCATCCCCAGTTCGTGCAGTGATTGGACTAAATGCAGTGCTTCATGCATGCATGGTAGGTACACACTCTACTTACTAACTGAGCCACACCTTTAGCCACTACCTTCTATGTTAAGTCCCTCAAAGACCTCAATAACCTTCAGTTTGGGAGACCACATTGACTTCATATAACAATTTTTAGCACAGAAGACATGAGTGTGTGTGTGTGTGTGTGTGTGTGTGTGTGTGTGTGTGTGTGTGTGTGTGTGTGTGTAGGCTTGTGAACTCCTAATTCAAAAACTATTCATTTATTTTGAAAATTTTGTGTTTGTCTGGTTCTTTATGTTTGTTTGTTCCTTGGGGAACAACTAGACAACCTAGAACTCACTATGTAGAAGAAGTTGTCCTTGAACTCATAGAGATCTATCTGCTTCTGCCTCTCAAGTGCTTGGATTCCAGGTACATACCACTATGCCCAGCCAAAGGTTCTTTGTATTATAGATGCAGTAAGTTTTTTTTTTTTTTCGTGATTTCATTAAGATTGTAAACCTATCAACACTGTGTCCATGGTGGCAGATGGGTATAGAACCCTGATTGAAAGAAGATAAAAGTTAGTAAGAAATAGGCCATGCCAACAGATATATTTGAGAGAAAGAATAATAGAGAAAAAGTATATGGCCAGAGCTTACAAGGCTCAACATTAGGCATCTATGCCATGCATGGAGAAGGAGTTCTGAAGTAGACGCTTGCTTTCTGTGTGTCTTTCTCTTTGTGCACGTGTATGATCCATCTTTGAGACAGGTCTCATGTAGCCCAGGCCTCCAATCCCTAAATGCTGGGATTACATATGTGTGTATCTGATTTATGCAGTGTTACATATACCATCCAGGACCTGGGCATAAATAGCAAGCTGTCCTAAATGAGCTACATCCCCAGTTTTAAACTCCTCTCACATGCTCCATCCCTCCTTAATTCTCCCTTCTTTCCTCCTTCCATGCAGCTAGAATAGAGAGAAGATCCTGGTTTCCTCCACAGAAGTCAGCCTGAGACATTCAGGAGGACATTTCAAAGCAAGAGGGTAATGATCTCGTGGAGTCTTACCAGCCTGTGATTGTGACGGGGATGAGGTTGTTTCCTTCTTATTCCCAAATCACTCTGACATAAGTTACTATTATTCCAGTTCCTGGAAACCAGAACTAGACCTGAAGTTTCCAGGAATGTTCGATCATTCCTGCCCTGGCAAAAGTCCCCCACTTTCTCCACTGGAAACTCCTGCTACTCAGACACGCTGCTGTCTTCCCCAACCACACCCTAATGTCAGGGTCCTCTGTGAACACAGCTGTCCTCACAGGGCCTGTAGCCAGTAGTCCAGTTCCTGCTGGGAAGGGAAAATGCTGCCTCTTCTGTAAGTCTTTCTGAAACATAGGCCAGATTTCCCAGACCCTAGAGATTATTTAATAGCTTGTTATAAGAAGTTACTGATAGTAAAAGCTAGAAGAAGTATATGAGAGAGAAACAGTGATTCTTGCTGGAATGTGGTCCAGGCTTCCAGAGGTCAAATGGGACCCAGTAAGGACTGGGTATTTGTGTCTGGCTCCTGCCCTCTCCACATGACCAGTTTCCATACAGCAGCATAGGGTCCAACTCTTCACTGGCCTTAGAAGGAAAATATTTCTCCTGCATACCCAGACTGTCTTATTTCTATTAGGACCATCTTTCTCCTAAGGAGCTCAGCTTTGGGAGAAGCATTTTCTCAGAGTTGTATCTAGTCAGAAATCTGAGTCAATGCCAAGCCCTTGACAGAAACTGAAGACATGTATACATTGAGAACATAGATCTCAGATCTTAGTTCAGTCAAATTATAATAGCAATAACAGAGACACTACTAACACAGCTCAATGTCTTATCTGAGCTAAAGAGGGGACCTTAAGCTAGCTTCCACGGCAGGCAGAATGTCAGACCTGTCACTGGTGCCTAACTCAGGCTCCTCAGTTATCTGAAAGTGTTTGAGTAACATGAGATATATATCTGTCTCATAGACACTCACACACATGCACACACACACACACACACACACACACACAGAGAGAGAGAGAGAGAGAGAGAGAGAGAGAGAGAGAGAGAGAGAGACCACACATGCACACTGTCCTTCCAAAACAAATTATAACTTCAAGGATAAGATAGCCTTATTCTAAGGTTATGGGAAAATACTTAATTTTACAGAAACAAACTTCTACCAGTTGTTAAAGTCTTTAAAATCTGAAGTATTATCTGCTTTTGGATTGTGTAGAAAGATTTAAGGGTTTTGTTGTGTTTTTTTCTTTTTTCAAAATCAGAAGGAGGATATTTGCCTAAGTATGAAGAGCTAACATTAAATAACTGTCATGACCAATCAGAGGTCAAGCTTCTTTAGCAACTGGTTCTAACAAGTTTCCACAGTAAGTTCTGAGGTAGCTGTCCTCACCCTCTCAGCACGATTACCGCATCGACTCTGCCCTAGAAACTATTCTTATGAACCGGGCCACTTAACGTAGTTGTACTGGGAGACTTGAGTAAAGACCTCTGTTTGTAATCAATTTTCTATGCCTTCTCTTAATGATAACTGCATTGTCCAAAGAACTAGATAAGGACAGAATCTATACTGACCAAGGAAAGACTTCACCTTAGAGGACCAAAAGGAATCCACTTAAGCCCCATGTGGTGCTGCTGAGGACTCTAGCACCACTCACCAGAGTGTTTCCCTGACACAAACTTCTTGTTCGAGATATAGAAACTGCATCTGGTGCCATATTTGTTGACTATATCTCCTAGAAACATTAAAAAGCAACTGGTGAATGGGTTGGAGGTGTGGGGTCCTAACCAGTTGTCTTCCCTCACAGTTTCACCTGATCGATGTATAGCATAAGCATGGATGAAGTAGACGTTCAAGAGTGAGCTCATCACAGAGGTAGGAATGGCATCTCAGTTTAAATCACTGACGTGCACTGAAATTCACAAACCAGCAGTAGAACACGTGTGCTGCCACCATGTTTACCACTTAGTCCTTGGTCTCTAAGGAAGCCTATGTTACTTCCTGTGTATGAGCTATACCAGATAAACCTGTGCATACTGAGTCAACAAAGCGTTTCTGATCATTACTGGAGCCTATTGTCTTGTATTAGTGCTCATGGTTTGGGGAATAAAATGAAACATGGGGAGAGAGCTACTGATATGGTCTTTGGGGGTCTTTGGATCCAAGAGCTTTACTTAACAAGAACGGTAAGTAGCTGGTGGCAGATGGGACCATTCTTTCAGCATCCTCCCTCAACTCTCACCTTTCCAGGTGACTTGAACATTTAAAACTCCAAAAGAAAGCAATCATACAAAAATATTTGATGGTGAGCAACAAAGTGTCTCAGAATTTCCCTGTTCAATTACATTAGTGCAGCAGGCGGCTTGTGATTGGACAGGAAGAAAGAAGGCAGATTAAAGAGTTGCAAAGACAGGGAGCATCTCAAGCGAGAGAGAGGAAGGCCAAGATGGCGGTGGACGTGAGCCAGCGTGGCTTTAATCAGCCACAGGTAGTTATGATATCATAAGGTTGGAATAATCGGGATAACGCTTTTATCATTATCAATTGCTTCTGAAATTATTGTCTTGTCATCTTGTAAACTGAGAATTTATTGATACATAAACTTGATCGGTTAATTATAAGCTTCAAGAGTTTTGATTTACTGGAATGTGGGACCACCAATTACAGGGCTTTATGGCAGAGAGGGAACTAGAAGTTCCAGGGACAAGCAAGCCAATCAGATGCCACGGGGGCTAGCTGGAGAGGGTTGCTGGTGGCAAGATGGAGGGAAGCCTGCCAGTCTGGCCCTGCAGGAGAGTTGGCAGGCTGAGAGAAGTAGGAGTTTGGAAAGTTGGCAGATTCTTTTTTAATATTTCCCACAATACAAAGGACCCAGGTGAATCCTCCCACCAACACTCCTGCAGAAGACCAGTGTGGTATCATCTTTACATGCTTCAGCATTCTAGTTTGCAGAGTCCCTTTGAGGGAGAGGTTCAAAGTGTCAGCTGCCTCTCTCTATCCCTATCTTTTCCTTGTTCACCCTAGTCTAAGACTAGGAGATTCCAGAAACTTATTCCTCAATGGTGTTAGACACGCCACAGATCCAAAAAGAGTACTTTTAGCTCAAGTATTTAGCTCAAGCACTGTATGTCCCTCCCTCTTCCACTCACTAGGTGTAAGCCAGCAATTCTGTCACCAGCCTCTACTCACAGTGGAGAGTTTCTGCCTTGACGCTAAGCCACGGGTTCTCAACCTGTGGGTCGCAACCATTTAGGAGTCAAATGATTCCTTTACAGGAGTTGCCTAAGACTATGGGAGAACACAGATATTTACATTATGATTCATAACAAAATTAAAGTTACAACAGCAACAAAAATAATTTTATGGTTGGGGTCACTGTAACATGCAGAACTAGATTAAAAGGTCCCAGTGATAGGAGCAGTGAGAACCGCTGCTCTAAGCAGTGAGCCTGGCTTTAGCCTCTGTGTGGATGAACTAGAAAAGGTTGTTTTGTTTATTCTCAATGACACCTTCAAATATCGGTTCCCTGGTCATCATGTTTGCCTGTGTAGTTAACTTGATAACAAGCAGAAGCATGCCTGTGAGCCATCAGACCATTCTATAAACCCCATCTATTAAGACACTTAATCATGTAAAACATAGCCACATTTTTTCACTTTATCATTGCTCTGATAATCTATCATTTTATGTGTTCATAATATTTGGAGGCAGAATTTTTTCAGTGCACTGAGAATGCCACAACCAAGGACCACAAAACTATATAGTTTAAACAACCAAAACTCATTTCTTTCAAGGCCCTGGAATGTAGAAGTGCAAGGTCAGGATATAAATGGGTTTGATTTCTTCTGAGACTTCTTCCCTGTCTTGTAGATCCTCACTTGTCTTCATCTGGCCTTCTCTCTGTCCTAGTCTGTATATATGTTATCACTTTAGGATATCAGTCATGCTGGCTCAAACTCACCCTACAAGCTGATTTTTAAACCAATTACCTCTTTTGAAATTCTCTCTATGGAGCTGAGAGGATAGGGTGATACTTGCTGTATGCATGTAAGGATCTGAGTTCAGATCCCCAGAGCCCACATAAAGCTTGACAAAGTAGAATGTGCCTGTTCTTCCCATGTTGCTACCACAGTACGAAAGGCAGAGATGGGAAGATCCCTGGAAGCTCACACAGCAGCGTACCTGGTATGCATACTGGCTAACAGCAAAGGGTCCTTTCTAAAACAAAGTTAAATGTGAAAACTAACATTGGAGGTCATCCTTTGACATCCTCATGCATGCATGCTGCTGCAGTAGCATATGCACACCCATAATCACACAAAGGAATGTGCACACATATACAGGAGCACATGAACCCACAGAAAGAGAGAGAGAGAGAGAGAGAGAGAGAGAGAGAGAGAGAGAGAGAGAGAGAGAACAAAAACATCCTTCTCTATAAATACTGTCTTATTCTGAGCCGTGGTGGTTTAAAACATAAACACACCCTTAGGCAGACATTCACACTTCAGTCTACATCAGTGGTTGAAGGGAGAGTTGAATTAATGTGAACACATGGCCTTATGAAGAAAACGTTGTGGCAACCACCCTACTTGGTCAGGCTCCATCAAAAAGCTCAGCCACCTTTTGCATGGAGTGAGTACAGCAAGTAAGCTGAGACAAGTACAAATGCTACATATATTCCTAAACAGCATATCTTTGCTATATAATGTTGCTGCTAAACACAGCATGTGAGGCCTCCTGTTATCAGCTTCTACAGTTCTGTCTGGCCAATTTTAAATTATACTCTATCAACATGGTCCAGAATCTGATCTCTTAGCCTTTGAATATAAGCTGAGGCTTCTACTTCTGAAGCAATCTGTAAAGTTTTTAGAATAAGTCTTTTGGGTGTGGATTGATCCTGTCTGAAGCACTCTGCCTGTATGTCAGGGATAGCACTTTCATTACCAATTGTGGCTCCATTTCTGCAAGGGATGAAGATGTCCCCATGTTGCACTGCAGATCACATCCAGATAAGAATCTGGCAGCTTGTGTGTGCACTCCTCAGGTACTCAGAAGACTGCATTCCTCCTCCACATGGGCCAGAACAAATACTCCTCAAAGAAACTGTTGGCGCAAGTACAAAGCAAAGCAGTTTCCTGTCCCAGAAACATGATAAAACCTGGGACATGGGATGTGTGGGAGGATACCGAAGAGGCAGAATGTTGACTAGAAAGAGAAGCAAACAGACAAGAGGAAAGAGGTCTCTCAAGAGCAAGAGTGAAGGAAAGAGACTCTTCCACCAGGAAGAACAGGGAATGGAGAGAAAGCCAGCTGCTCCCCCTGTAAATCTCACAGGCCACCTACGGTCTGGGATTCAGTGATCCAAGGCACATGTGTCCTCCTCAAGAGATGGTGAGAGATTCAATACCTTGTATAAGGATGAAAAGTAGGGAATAAATTTCACACTGAAATAACAGACCCAATCAACTGTCTTTCAAGATAAGCAGATCATTATTGAAGTTAGCTTTACAGTTACAGTTAGATCTACCATGAAAACAGTTCTGGAAATACCTACATTCGGTATAAAATGCAAGATGTGTCAGGCTTTGGATATTATTTTACTCTATTTATGAGATGAGAGCTTAGCCTGTAGCTACTTCCTAAATGCTATAAGACGCAAGATTCCTGAGACCAAAGAGTTCCTTCTCAATCACAACAAGCAGAATGGTTATATTAATTCTTCTGAAGCCTCTGGCATTCAAGGCAACTGGGACTTTCTGGTGGCTGTCCCACCATTGATGTTCAATTTCTGGACTCTCTGTACATCAATCCCCATCTGCTCCATACCTGATCCTGTCCCCCTCTTCCTCCTTCTGCTCCTTTCTTCCTCCTAAGTCCCTCCCACCATCTACCTCCTGGGATTATTTTGTTCCCCCTTCTAGGTAGGACTGACAGATCGACATAACACTCTTCCTTCTTCCTGAACTTCATAGGCTCTGTGGGTTGTATTATGGGTATTCTGAGCTTTGTTCCTAATATCCACTTATCAGTGAGTAGATACCATGTGTGTTCTTTTGGGACTGGGTTACCTCATTCAGGATGATATTTTCTAGTTCCATCCATTTGCCTGAGAATTTCATGGAGTCATTGTTTTTAATTGCTAAGTAGAACTCCATTGTGTAAATGTACCACATTTTCTGTATCCATTCCTCTGTTGAGGGACATCTGGGTTCTTTCCAGCTTCTGGCTATTATAAATAAGGCTTCTATGAATATAGCAGATCATGTGTCCTTGTTATATGTTGGAATATCTTTTGGGTATATACCCAGAAGTGGTATAGCTGGGTCCTCAGATAGTACTGTGTACAATTTTCTGAGGAACGACCAGACTGATTACCAGAGTGGTTGTACCAATTTGTAATCCCACCAGCAATGGAAGTGTGTTCCTCTTTCTCCACAACCTCTCCAGCATCTGTTGTCACCTAAGTTTTTGATCTTAGCTATTTTGACTGATGTGAGGTCATTTCCTTGATAAATAAGGATGTTTATCATTTCTTGAGGTTCTTCTTGGCCATTAGAATTTCTTCAGTTGAGAATTCTCTGTTTAATTCTGTCCCTAGTTTTTAATAGGGTTATTTGGTTCTCTGGAGTCTAACTTCTTGAGTTCTTTGTATATATTGGATATTAGCCCTCTATCAGATGTGGGATTGGTAAAGATCTTTTCCCAGTCTGTTGGTTGTTGTTTTGTCCTATTGACAGTGTCCTTTAACTTAGAGAAGCTTTGCAATGTTAGAGGTCCCATTTGTCAATTCTTGATCTTAGAGCATAAGCTATTGGTGTTCTCTTAAGGAAATTTTTGCCTGTGTCCATGTGCTTGAGGGTTTTCTCCACTTTCTCCTCTATTAGATTCAGTGTATCTGGTTTTATGTGGAGGTCCTTGATCCACTTGGACTTGAGCTTTGTACAAGGAGATAGGAATGAATCAATTTGCATTCTTCTGCATGCTGACTGCCAGTTGAATCAGTACCATTTGTTGAAAATGCTGTCTGTTTTCCACTGGATGGTTTTAGCTCCTTTGTCAAAGATCAAGTGACCATAGATGTGTGAGTTCATTTCTGGGTCTTCAATTAGATTCCATTGATCTACCTGCCTGCCTCTGTACTAATACCATGCAGTTTTTATCACTATTGCTCTGCAGTAGAGCTTGAGGTCAGGGATGGTGATTCACTAGAAGTTCTTTTATCGTTGATAATAGTTTTTGATGTCCTGGGTTTTTTGTTATTCCAAATGAATTTGAGAATTGCTCTTTCTAAGTCTGTGAAGAATTGAGTTGGAATTTTGATGGGGATTCCATTGAATCTGTAGATTGCTTTCGGCAATAAAGCCACTTTTACTATATTAACCCTGCCAATCCATGAGCATGGGAAATCTTTCCATCTTCTGAGGTCTTCTTTGATTTCTTTCTTCAGAGATTTGAAGTTCTTGTCATACAGATCTTTCACTTGGTTGGTTAGAGTCACACCAAGATTTTTTACTTTGTTTGTGACTAATGTGAGGGTGTCATTTCCCTAATTTCTTTCTCTCCTTTTTATCCTATCAGTAGAGGAAGGCCACTGATTTGTTTGAGTTAATTTTATATCCAGCCACTTCGCTGACGTTGTTTATCAACGAAGGTTGCTCACTGGAAACACAACCTTGAAAAATCACCCATCTAGAGTGTGATCAGATCCTTGACTGCTTTTGCACACCCAGTAACAGATGTAGGAGTACAAAACTCCTATAGAGGGCTGTGTCCTCCTCGCAGATGCCCTACATGGAGCCTCAAACATCCCATCTGAGAGGTCTCAAAGACTGCATCATTGATAAAGAGATTTCATTACCCGAATCTTCTGATCAAGCTTTGGAAATCAACTGTACAATTTTTACCTCATTGTTACAAAATGCTGCTGGAAGAGATGAATATGCCTGCACTGGTGTCACATGGAAATCCTTTGTTCTGGGGTCACAGAGGCTTCACTATTAGAAGAAATACTATAATGCTGTGGGGAAATACCCAAGCATATCCACAGTGGTCTGTTTTTTATGCTGCTATAAGGCTAATGATAGTCCTATGGAAGAATAAAGGAGGTGGGAGGGGTAGTTAAAGTGTTAAGCATAAAAATAGAGGAGGTAGTTAACTGCCAAGTGTGATGCCTCTGAATGTGTCAGCTCAGCTCAACAAAACTGCATTTCTCAGAGTTCCCTTCCTGACATGCAAAGCCTGTTTAATGGAAATGAAATTGGGAAACTTCACAGGGGAATCTCCTAAAAATGACACCTAGTACCTAGGGCTTAATACTCATGGTCAAATTTCTATTAAGTTCAACATCAAATTTGTGTTTTATAAATGAAGTCCTGTCACTGGAGGATACTACAGAAGTTGTGCTTTGTCGTGTGTGCAATCACATCTCTTACCACTCCACTCCATCAGAGTTCCCAGACACCCACTCTCCTTCCATTTATTTGATCTGTTACAAATCTCTCCCTTGTAGGTTTCTGGGAACAGGACAGGAAGGCTTAAGGACAAGTGGGTATGCACTGTGTGTTGAAGGACGAAACACAGCTCAGTGTCCTGTGAATATCTGTATTCATGCCACAAGTATCTGTGAGTTAGAAATGTGCTATTCAGTGGAAAGTACTAATTAGCATTCAAGGCTTAGACAGTCAGATCACAGGAATAGGAAAATGTTTCCTGCTTTGAAAACAAAAGCCTCCACATGTTCTTCCAGCCATGACCCCACAAAGGAGGTAGCTGCCCTCTCTATCCAGTTACTATGTCCAAGTATGCCATAAGAGACCTACTTGCATGATATTAACAGTACAGAATAAAGATGCTGTCATGTTACTCTTTTCAAAGAGGAGATACAGATGCTTTTGAAGCCCATGCACACTGTCACTCATGTGCAGGCCTGCAGATGCTCTGCTGTCCCCTGTATCTCTGATCAAATGCTCCACTTTGGGGCCAGCTGTATGTTTAGCTCTATGATGAGCATTGTTATATTACACAAAGCAAGATACACACACACACACACACACACACACACACACATACACACACCTCAGTGGCAGAGAGAATTTCAGCATTTACTTGTGGCTCCTAGTTTGTTCTTGGTCACTTTGCTTGCATCTTTCCCTCTAGGCTACCTACTTTCTGGAAGTCAAGTTCCAGTATGAGACACAATGACCACTTCATAATCTGCCACTGATCAGAGTTATATCAACCCACTAAATGGTTCTACCTCTCTAATGGTATCTGAACTAGTAAGTAGGATCAGGTTTTTTCTTTACTTTGTGTGTCTATGTGTGCACATGCATGTGTAAGCAAGAAGTCAATTAGTGGAAGTGGGTTTTCTCCTCACTCTATGAACTTCAGAGATCAAATACAGGCAAACAGGCTTGGTGGCATGTGCCTAGACCCCCTAAGCCATCTTGCCAGGTCTATGATCAGTATTTTTTAAAGTATTGGAATGTTTATATGTTAATAGAATTATGTGTATAAGAAAACAAAAAAAAAATCACAGTGTAGTAAAATAATATATTTGCATAGTCCCTTGTGCTTTCCTTCCGTTGCCTAATTTGATCATCTGCCTAAGTGATTTGAGGTAGATTAAGACAGCTATTACACTTCTCACTTTATGTGCTATCTAGAAGGCATATGGTGAGGGCTCAATGTCTTGGCCCCGTTACATGTTTGGCCCCTGCCACATGTGACCCAAGTGCACTCTTCCAATATGAAATGGAAAGACAGACTATGAATTTCAATTCTTCAGTGAAACGGAATGCCAGGAAATAGGACTCTGATACTCAGTTGAGAATGTGTGTGCTCTTGCACACTCAATCTGCAGACAATGAGTCATGCACCTTATGCTGCTCTCCCATGCTCATATCCTCGCCCCAGGTCACATGGCTCTAGCATCTCTTCCTCACAATCACAGTCGGATTTCCAGTCTCAGAACAGTAAAGGGTCAGCAGGAATCACAAGTCGAGATTCTCACGGCTAACTTTTTGAACTTGTAGACACAAATTTTGTAGGTAACAGAGCTGTAAGTAGTTTTAATCGTTGTAATTCATGCACCTGATAGTTTAAAGTGAGATTTGAAAGTTGTCT
The DNA here is from genome assembly GCF_008632895.1 of Mastomys coucha. Taxonomy (NCBI): domain Eukaryota; kingdom Metazoa; phylum Chordata; class Mammalia; order Rodentia; family Muridae; genus Mastomys; species Mastomys coucha. Next base: position 51,176,992 of record NW_022196914.1, read on the forward strand.
AGAAACACTCTCCCATTGCTGGTGGGATTGCAAACTGGTACAGCTACTCTGGAAATCAATCTGGTGGTTCCTCAGAAAATTGGACATAGGTCAACATAAAGACCCAGCTATACCACTCCTGGGCATATACCTAAAAGATGCTCCAGCATATCACAAGGACACATATTCCACTATTTTCATAGCAGCCTTATTTATGATAACAAGAACCTGGAAACAATCCAGATCTCCCTCAACCAAAGAATGGATACAGAAAATGTGGTACATTTACACAATGGGATACTACTTAGCTATTAAAACAAGGACATGACTAATTTTGCAGGTAGATGGTTGGAACTAGAAAATATCCTGAGTGAAGTAACCCAGACCTAAAAGGACATACATAGTATGTTCTCACTGATAAGTGGATATTAGCCAAAAATGCTCAGAATATCCATGATACAAAGAAGGAAGGCCCAAATGTGGATGTTTCAATCCCACTTAGAAGGGGGTTGAAAACAAATAATCTCACTTAGAAGAAAATAACCACTGGAGGCAGAGGGAGGGAGGGACCTGGATGGGAAAGAGGAGGGGGAGGAAAAGGAGGACAGGATCAGGTATTGGGGGGAGACAGGAGTGAATCCCAGAGGAACAGGAGAATGAATAAAAATACGCAGCAGTATGAAGTGAGGGATGGGGGAACCACTAGAAAGTCCCAGACACCAGGGATGTGAGAAGCTCCCAGGACCCAGTAGGGATGACATTAGTCAAAATGCCAAATAATGGGGAAATGGAACCTGAAGAAACCACCTCCAGTACATAGTCACAGCCCTCAGTGTCGAGATGGGGCCACCCACCCATCTCAAAATTTTTGACCCAGAACTGTTCCTATCTAATGGAAATGCAGGAACAAAAACTAGAGCAGAGACTGAAGGAAAGGCCATCCAGAAACTGCCCCACCTAGGGATCCATCCCATGCACAGACACCAAACCTTTACACTATTGCTGGCCCCAAGATGTGCTTGCAGAGAGGAGCCTGGCATGGCTGTCCTCTGAGAGGCTCTACCAGTACCTGACTAAGACAGATGCAGATACTCACAGCTAACCAGCATACTGAGCCCAGGAACCCCTAATGGAAGAGTTAGAGAATGGAATAAGGAGTTGAAGGGGTTTGCAACCCTATAGGAAGCACAACAATACCAACTAACTGGACCCCTCAGAGCTCCCAGGGACTAAGCCACCAACCAAAGAGCATACATTGGTTGGTCTGTGGCCCCCACTACATATATAGCAGAGGACTGCCTTATCTGGCATCAGTGGGAGGGGAGGCATGTGACAGAATTTTTCCTGTCCACACTAAAATATTAGTGCAGCAGGAGGCCTGTGATTGGACAGGGGAAAAGAGGCGGAGCTAAGAGTTTCAGAGACAGAGTGTCTCAGGAGAGAAGGAAAAGGTGAAGATGGAGGCAGAGGGACAGGAAGAACCTGAACCAGCGTGGCTTTAAATAGCCACAGGTAGTTATGATACCATAAAGGTTAGAATAATTAGGATAATTTGTCTAGTCTAGGTGGGCAGCTTTTATCATTATCACTTGGTTCTGAAATTACTGCATTGACATCTTGTAAATTGAGAATTTATTGATAAATAAATCTGTTTGGTTAAAAAGAGAGAGAGAGAAGGAACCAGTGGCTCCAGGGACAAGCAAACCAGAACTGGAAACACAGCAACTGGTCGGATACTGCAGTGGCTAACTAGAGACAGAGCCAGCGGGACTGCGCCGGGGCAGAGAGTTGCTGGCAGTAATGCAGGAAGCCTGCCGGTCTTTTTTAATATTTCCCGCAAAAGAGGCACTTCATCTTGTGAAGGCTTGATGCCCTAGAGAAGAGGGATGCTAGAGGGGTGAGGTGAGAGTGGGTGGGTGGGTGGGTGGGGGAGCACCGTCTTAGAGGTGAAGGTGGGGCTAGGGTGGGGTACTTATGGAGGGGGGGACCAGAAAGAGGGGGCATTTGAAATGTAAATAAATAAAATAATTAAGAAAAATGTTGCCTCTCAGCTAAAAAAATAAATAAAAAGAATCTGTTACATTTAAAGCAAATCATAAAAAATTCTGCAGTAGATTACAAAAGTGAGACTTCTCTTCTTTTACTAACCACAGGAATGAGAATCAGAAACTCTTCTAGAGCCTGAAGCAATAGCCATATAAAGTCATGAGCACATTAGCACCATGCCAAATGTCGAAGGAAAAGGAAACTTGTATCATTTGTCAGCAATGGTCGAAATCAGCCCAAATATGGCTGTAAGTTACTCTAGTCTTTCTTTTTAGTAGGAACACTTGTTAAAATTAGAGGGGAAATGGTCAAAGTCACATCCAGTGATTCCTCTGGACAGTGTCTATGAACACAAATGTCACCATAATGTTCCCTAGAATGTCCAGACATCATACTCTATGAGGAAGCTCCTTCCATTTATCCATAGCATGTTCCCAGATTTCCTGGGAACAATAATCTTCCAGTCCACAGTTAGAAGAGGCCCTACAATTACCTGTTCTGATCTTATCAATTATTCTAATTCAGATAAACATGCCAGTTTCCTCAAAACAGGTGACTAGCTTTCCTCTTCAAGCTGCCTCTGTGAAGCAGATGAAACACAAGCAGGCAGGAAAGAGTTCCCATGCATTCTCTAGCACAATATCTTTAGAGTTCACTTCATGATAAGCATTGTGTTTGTCTTGAGGTGGATTTTGGAAAGGAAAGAACTTGTACCATACAGAGATGCAATAATAGGGCTTATACCCCTGAAGGTTGGTGGTGGTCTTGATTGTTGTTGTTGTTGTTGTTGTTGTTGTTGTTGTTGTTGTTGTTGTTTTAATAAAGGTAAAAGTCAGCTCCAGCATCCTCCTGTTCTTCAGGATGCTCTCCTAGCCTCATTATCTACATACATCAGACAGAACAATGCAGACATCTCATTGAAGTAATAAACTTTGAGTTGAGAATGGATAGTAGTCATAACTAGAGCACTTCATAAAGAGCCTCCCAACTGTAATAAATTCCCCCCAAAAGGTCTGCATTTCTTACTTCAGAACCCTACACACGTGTCTGAAAATCTAGAACAAATAAGTTTATGATCTCCTTTGGAAAGATGACTTCCGTGCACTCTGCACTAATCAAAGGGGGACCTCAGGAAAGAAAGGTAAGGGAGGGCAACAAAGAGAGCAGCCAAAGCTAACCTTCAGCTTTCCTTTTTCCACAGTAACAGAGTCAAAATGGGAAGCACAGGACAGGCCTGTAACTCTTAATAAATATGTCAATTCCTTGCCTTGGCATCAGATCAACGTGTGTGTGTGTGTGTGTGTGTGTCTGTCTGTCTGTGTGTGTGTGTGTATATATATATACAAACTGATTCCTGAGTTGTCAAATCTTTAGAAAGCCCATATGACTGGAATGATCCCCAACCATTTAGTCAAATAAACCTCATGACCCAACATTTTCTAAGTAAAAATCTTACATGTGCTTCTCAAAATCCTTCATCAAAAAACAGTTTATGGTTAACTATCGAAAGAAATATTTTTGCTTCTGGCCCTAAAAATTAAAAAAAATAAAATAAAATGCCAAATACATTTTATATGACTTTGTATTTTGTGAAAATATCAGGTAGAATATAGGTAATCCGTGTTAACGTAGACATTTACAATTATAAACTGTCACAAATTTATAATTATTCTATTTTAAATATATTGAATTCAGTATTCTTTTTTTCTGAAAGGAAGAGGTTGAACTCAGTGATCTAAGCCTTTGAACAACATTTAAGCAACCATTGTCTCATGCCACCTGGTGCAATAGAGCTTAGCTTCAGTGATAGGGGTCCTTCTCCATTAGATTGGACTGTATGTATTTGCTAACATGGCCAAAATCAGGCATACCAGATGAGGTTGTTTAAGCAGAAATACATTTCTCGCAGCCCTGGAGGCTGTAAATCCAAGATCAAGGTATCAGCAGGGTTGGTTTCTACTGAAAGCTTTTCTTCTTGCCTTGTAGATGCCCATCTTCCCTGAGCCTAACCCCATCTCTCACTTCTGTACTCACAGTCTATGTCCAGATGTCCTCTCGTAAAGACACTGATCTTGAGATTGGCACTTACTCTAATGACTTGATTTAAGTCACCTGCCTCTTTTAAAATCTTGTCTGAAAATACAATTACATTCTGAGATACTACAGGGTAAGATTTCAACACATGAATTTGGGAGTTGGTACAAAACAGGGACAAGGCCACTGAATTAGAACAAGCTTATCCATAAACACCAGGATGTGGACACAACAACAACAAAGATCAACCTGGGTTGGAAACCTGTCATTCATTGTGACCTGTTCTCCGGAGGACCCAACACACAGGGTGAGAGAGAACTCTCAGAACAGCCTCCCAATTTCACCAAGACAGATGTTGAAACGCTGTGTTAACTACAGCTCACATTTATTTACTCAAGAAGCCGAAGCTCTTGCTTCCTTTCCCTAATTGGGGCCATGGCTCATTATTTGATCTTAGTGAATTAAGTGAGAGCCCAACAGGAACATAAATACACAGATTTGGTGTTTAAATTAATGAGCCGAGTTACCTCTTAACCTTTAAAGGATATCACTAGATTATGTGGCAGCAGTGCACGGTAGACACATTTCCTTCTGGAAAATACCACAAAGGTAGAACCAGAATTAACCCTGAGGGTCAGAGGTCAGCATGTTGCTTAATGGACTGGTTAGATGGTTAAACACTTTAACTTTGTGTTATTCTTTCTTTTAAAATAATTCATATTACAGGACATATATTTTGTAACTAAGTAGCACATGTTTCTAAAGCTCCTTTTAGGGGAAAAATGTTCTTTAGTGTTAGTTTATTTTTTAATTTACCCAGTAATTTTTAACCTCCCATAATTAAATAAATATGACCCTAAGTGGGATAAAATGAAAATTCTAGGGTGAATCACATGTTCTTATTTTAGCTTCAAAGGGGTGTGTCTATAAAGGGAGTAACTTGGAGGCTGTATGCACTGCAAACTTCTTTGTGTAAGTATGCCTCCTTTCATCATGGAAATCCTGTGGAAAGAAGGTGACATCAACAAGTCATGAGTGTGAAATGGACACTAAACCCTAGGGCCATCTCACCTAGAAAACTGGTGCCCTTTCCAAAGAAAAACAAGCAAATTCTTTGAAAAGCCAGTCCTTTTTTTTTTTTTTGAAATAAAAAGAGCAACTGATTAGTAAGCACATTAAAATATACTTAAATGTCAGCACCATACACTACAAACACAAACAAAAGCCACACAAGAGCTTCCCATTACACCCATTGGAACAGCTAAAATTTAAAAAACAAAGGGGCAATAATATTTCCACAAAAAAAAACCTTGTAAATTATTACATTACATAGAGTAAAGGTCATAAAAACTTCTTTATTACTAGCCCTCAGGAGATTGAGCCAGAAGGACTTCAAGCTCAAGGCTAGTCTGGAGAAAGAGAGAAACACACACAGGAGCTGGGGAGAAAGTTTGTGTTGCTTAGTTTTTTATCAACTGACACAAGCTAGATTTGTAGGAAGAGGGAACCTCAATTGAAAAAAGATGCTTCCATCTATTTTGCTTGTAATCATGTTTGTTGTGCATTTTCTTGATTAACGATAGATATAGGTAAGTGATATCCATGTATGGGTAGGTAGTGCTGTATGGCATAAGAAAGCAAAGCAAAGCAAAAAGTAAGTAAATAAATAAATAATAAAAAATTTACATATATATACACATATATGTTGAAGCATACATATATGTTGAAACATACACATATATGTGTGTGTTGGAAGAAACATATATATACATATATGTGTATGTGTATAGATATACATATATATAAATATATATATATACATATATATTGAAAGAAGGAATTTACATTTCCACCTTCTTTTCTTTAACAAGCTCAAAGAAAGCATTCTCATTCTCATTTGCCTGAAACAAATTAAGGCCAAAACAAGAAACCAAGAAATATAGGTCAAAACCTTTTTTTCAGATTCCTAGCAGGAGGCCATGTTCTTAAACAGAGCTAGCTAGTTCTGTGCATTCTGAAAGAAAAACTAGAAGCCTGCAGCTAGGCAGAGCACTATCCCAGCAGCCAACAGGTTGTTAAAAACACTTTCAAAATTTATGGGTAATGCAGCCACCTTATCAAAGGAAAGCAATACAAAGAGCTCACAGCTCCAAGGCGAAAGAGGATAAGCTCTGCCACAGAAAAGTCATGCATCAGTCATGTGACGTCAGGGCCCAGTGTTAACAACTTCTCAACACTGAAGGTGAAAGAACATTTGTTCACCAAAAGGTCACTCTCCTCATTGGAGGGGGAGGTTTCTGAGCACTGTTGGAAAGTTTGCTGCAGCACATGCAGTTATGTTACCCCTGGGCCCAGTTTGCCTACAAAGCATGGCTGGTGGGGGCAAGCAATTAGTCTGGCAGCTAATCAATGTCATTGTGTTGAAACCTTTCAGGAAAACATCCCAATTCAAAGGACCAATGTTTCAACTCCAGGCCATTTCTCACAGAAAATGCCAGACACTTAGGAAGCCCCTTGGGAAGCTCCCTTAGTCCATCAGTGTTTATCAAGAGTCTATCTATATCCCTGTTCAGGAGCCCTCATTAAAGTAAGCTTACTTTCCACCTTCAAATGGTTTAGACCTAATTCAGAAAAATTAAAACATGCTTATATCTGGGACAGAAAATACATATGAATGCAAGAGTTGACAAAATGTTCTTACTTGCATGTCACTGCTTCCCTTTGCTATCTACACAACTTAAATTACAATCCTCTTTCCAAGCACCCGGAGCTCTCAGAGAATAACTAAATCCACACAGGTCAAGGACTTCCAAATGGTAATGTTTCTGTGAAACAATGTTGCTGTTTCACCCGGCCTCTACAGACAGCCATGAAATTTGTACCTAAGGAAGAGAGCAGACAGAAACACAGGTCTCACTCAACAAGGGTTTGGAGAATTACATTAAGATCTTGGCCCATTTAGGGTCAGCATGTTGTTTTATTGTGAGAAACTTTGTAAACACTCCAGTGGCACTGGCATCCAGTGAGTAGAGGCCAAGGATGCTATAGAATGCTACAGAATGTGCTACAGTATCAAAATAGCTTTCTGCTCCTTGCCATCCTGACCCCTCCCCAAGAAAGTTGCTCAAGATTATCAATATGCTTTAGTTTAAATCTTTTTTAATTAATTATTTTATTTATTTACATTCCAAATGTTGCTCCTCTCCTAGTCCCTCCCAGAATTCTTCACTCCATCTTCACCCCCTTGCCTCTAACAGGCTGCTCCTCCCCACCCCTAGCTCCACCCCATTCCCAATATCACCCTCCCTTCCCTGGGACATCAAATCTTTACAATATTAGGCACAGCCACTCCCACAGAGGCCAAACAAGGCAGCCCTCTGCTACATATGTGCTAAAAGCCTTGGACCAGCCTGTGTCAGCTTCTTGCTTAGTGGCTTAAACTCTGAGAGTTTCCAGGGGTCTGGGTTAGTTGACATTGTTGTTCTTCCTATAAGGTCTTCCTCCCCTTCAGTTCCTTCAGTTCTTCCCCTAACTCTTCTATAAGGGTTCCAAACCTCAGTCCAATGGTCAGCTGCATGGGTCTGCATCTGTCTCAGTCAGTTGCTGGTAGAACCTCACAGAGGACAGCCAGCCTAGGCTCCTGTCTGCAAGCACAACATAGCATTAGTAATAGTGTCAGGGTTTGATGCCCACACATGGCATGGATTCCCACTGGAGCCAATTTAATCTTAATAAATGAAAAGTAGCCTGATTTACAGTAAGATCATAAATCACTTGAGGAAGAGACCGTGAGGAAAAAATTTGTTCAGAAAATCAATGAATACATTCAGAATTGCCTAGCATTCTCCCTCTCAGGTAAGCTGCCAAGTTGCCTATATTAAACCAGTTAGGGAGGGGGGTGGGAAATACAGATGTAAAAAAAATTAAAAATAATAGGACAGAGACACAGAATAAAACCTTCAGTATACAAAAATCAGTATCTTTTTTATCCTTCAATAACTAACTTACTAAAAAAATTCAGAAAAACAATTTCATTTACAATAATTACCACAACAGTAACACAACAAAATACAGATAGATACAACACAACTAAAGAAGTGAGAGATGCCTGCATTGAAATTTACAAAGCACTGAAATAAAAAGTCAACACCAAAAGATGGAACTGTGCCCCCAGAGTTAATGTTGTGAAAATGGTCAAATTACTGAGAATGATCTACAGGTGCAATTCAATTCCCATTCCAAAGTTATGAAGATATTCTTCACAGAACTAAGGGAAAACCAGTCCTATTTCATACGGAGGCATGGGAACCTCTTAAGAAGCAAGCAATTGTGAGGAAAAAGAATGAGGCATAGACTATAAAACCTAAATACAGCCACAGTGCTCCATACCTAAATACTGCTGGGAAAGAGCTGGTTTTCCAGGAGTTAGGACATGCCTGTGAGCACAGGTAAGACCACCACTTCTGCCCAAATTACTAGCCCAGAGCCATAATGACACAGGAACCAAGGGAAAGCCAAGGACAGAATTCTTCTGGTTTCCTTATACACCCTGTGCAACAGCTCTCCATACCCAAATTTCTCCCAGAGGGAACTGGTCTCCTAGGAGTACTGACACACAAGCTTGTAGGAGGAGCAAGCCACATTCAGACACAGCAAGGCCAGCTAACACCAGAGATAACCAGATGGTAACAGGCAAGGGCAAAAACTTATGTAACAGAAACCAAGGCTACTTGGAATCATCAGAACCCAGTTCTCATACCACAGTGAGCCATGGTTACACCAAGACACCAGAAAAGCAAGACTCTGATTTAAAATCAACTCTCATGATGATGATAGAGGACTTTAAGAAGGACATAAATAACTCCTCTAAAGAAATACATGAAAACACAACCAAACAGGGGAAGGAATTGAACAAAACAATCCAGGATATAAAAATGAAAATAGAAACAATAAAGAAATCACAAAGGGAGACAACCCTGGGGATAGAAAACCTAGGAAATATATCAAGAGTCAGATGCAAGCATCACAAACAGAATACAAGAAATAGAAGATAGAATCTCTGGTGCAGAAGATAACATAGAAAACATTGACACAACTGTCAAAGAAAATACAAAATGCAAAAAGCTACTAACCCAAAAATCCAGAAAATCCAGGACACAATGAGAAGACCAAACCTAAGGATAATAGTTATAGAAGAGACTGAAGGTTCCCAACTTAAAGGGACAATGAATATCTTCAACAAAACTACAGAAGAAAACTTCCCTAACCTAAAGAAAGAGATGCCCATAAACACAGAAGAAGGCTTCAGAACTCCAAATACATTGGACCAAGAAAGAAATTCCTCCTGTCACATAGTAATCAAAACATCAAATGCACAAAACTAAGAAAGAATATTAAAAGCAGTAAGAGGAAAAGGTCAAGTAACACATGAAGGCAGGCCTATGAGAATTACACTAGACTTATCACCAAAGACTATGAAAGCCAGAAGATCTTGGGCAGATGTCATACAGACCCTAAGAGAATTCAAATGCCAGCCCAGGCTACTATACCCAGCAAAACTCTCAATTAACATAGATGGAGAAAGCAATCTATTCCATGACAAAACCAAATTTACACAATATCTTTCCACAAATTCAACCTTACAAAGGATAATAGTTGAAAAACTCCAACACAAAGAGAGAAACTACACCCTAGAAAAAGCAAGAGAGTAATCTTTCAACAAACCCAAAAGAAGATAGCCACACAAACAAAAAACAAATAACATCATAAATAACAGGAAGCAACAATCACTATTCCTTAATGTTTCTTAACATCAATGGAGTCAATTCCCCAATAAAATGGCATACATTAACACACTAGATATGTAAACAGGAGCCAGCATTTTGCTGCTTTCAGGAAATGCAACTCAGTGTCAAAGACAGACACTACCTCAAAGTAAGGGGCTGCAAAACAATTTTCCAAGCAAATGGTCCCAAGAAACAATCTGGAGTAGCCATTCTAATATTGGATAAAAATGACATTAAACCAAAGTCATCAAAAAAGATAAGGAGGGACACTTCATACTCATCAAAGGAAAAAAATCTACCAAGAAGAACTCTCAATTGTGAATATCTATGCTCCAAGTGCAACGGCACCCATGTTAATAAAAGAAACTTTACTAAAGCTCAAAGCACACATTGAACCTCACACAATAATAGTGGGAGACTTCAACACCCCACTCTCAGCAAAGGACAGATCATAGAAACACAAACAAAACAGACACACAGTGAACCTAACAATAGATACCGACCAAATGGATTTACCAAGTATCTATAGAACATTTCATATCTATAGAAGAAACAAAAAAATATACCTTCTTCTCAGAACTTCATGGTACCTTTTCCAAAACTGACCATATAACTGGTCACAAAACAGGCCTCAACATATACGAGAAGATTGAAATAATCCCATGCAGCCTGTCAGATCACCCAGAATAAGGCTAGTCTTCAATAGCAACAAAAACAGAAAGCCCACATACCTGTCGAAGCTGAACAATACCCTACTCAATGATAACTTAGTCAAGGAAAAAATGAAGAAAGAAATTAAAGACATTAGAATTTAATGAAAATGACATACCTAAAATTATGGGACACAAAGAAAGCAGTGCTAAAAGGAAAACTCATAGCTCTGAGTGCCTCCAAAAAGAAACTGAAGAAAGCATACCCTAGGAGCATAACAGCACACCTGAAAGCTCTAGAACAAAAAGAAGCAAATACACTCAAATGGAGTAGAAGACAGGAAATAATCAAACTCGGGGCTGAAGCCAACAAAGGAGAAACAAAAACAACAAAAACTATACAAAGAATCAAAAAAAAAACCAGGAGCTGGTACTTTGAGAAAATCAACAACATAAATAAACACTTAGCCAGACTAACCAGAGGGCACAGAAATAGTATCCTAATTAATAAAATCAGAAATAAAAAGGGAGATATAACAACAGAAACTGAGGAAATTCAAAAAGTTTTATGATCCTACTACAAAAGCCTATATTCAACACAACTGGAAAGCCTGGATGAAATGAACAATTTTTCTAGAAAGATACCAAAAACCAAAGTTAAATCAGGATCAGATAAACCATATAAACAGTCTCATAACAACTAAAGAAATAGAACCAGTCATTAAAAGTCTCCCAACCAAAAAATCCCAGGACCAGAGATGGTTTTAGTGCATAATTCTATGAGACCTTCAAAGAAGACCTAATATCAATACTCTTCAAACTATTCTACAAAATAGAAACACAAAGAACACTACCAAATTCATTCTATGAAGCCACAATTACACTGATATCAAAACCACACAAAGACCTAACAAAGAAATAGAACTTCAGACCAATTTCCCTTATGAATATCAATGCAAAAATACTCAATAAAATTCTTGTCAATCAAATCCAAGAACACATCAAAATGATCATTCACCATAATCAAGTAGGCTTCATCACAGAGATGCAGGAATGCTTCCATATACAAAAATTCATCAATGTAATCCACTACACAAACAAATTAAAAGAAAAACACCAAATAAGCATTAGATGCTAAAAAAGCATTTCACAAAATTCAACATCCCTTCATGTTAAAAGTCTTGAAAAGATCAGGAATTCAAGGCCCATAACTAACTAAACCTAGTAAAAGCAATATACAGCAAACCAGTAGTCAACATCAAACTGAATGGAGAAAACCTTGAAGCAATCCCACTAAAATCAGGGACTAGACAAGGCTGCCCACTCTCTCCCTACTTATTCAATATTGTACTTGAAATCCTAGCCAGAGCAATTAGACAACAAAAGGAGATCAAAGGGATACGAATTGAAAAGGAAAAAGTCAAAATATCACTACTTGAAGATGATATGATAGTATACTTAAGTGCCCCAAAAATTACACCAGAGAACTCCTAACAGCTAATAAACTTCAGCAAGTGGCAGGATATAAAATTAACTCAAACAAATCAGTGGCATTCCTCTAATCAAAGGATAAACAGGCTGAGAAAGAAATTAGGGAAATGACACCCTTCACATTAGTCACAAACAAAGAAAAATATCTTGGTATAACTCTAACCAACCAAGTGAAAGGTCTGTATGACAATAACTTCAAGTCTCTGAAGAAAGAAATCAAAAAAGACCTCAGAAAATGGAACGATCTCTCATGCTCATGGATTGGCAGGATTAATACAGTAAAAATGACTATCTTACTGAAAGCAATCCACAGATTCAATGCAGTCCCCATCAAAATTCCAACTCAATTCTTCATAAAGTTTCAAAGAGAAATTCTCAAATTCATTTGAAATAACGACAACAAAAAAAAAACAGAATAGAGAAAACTATTCACAACAATAAAAAAATTCTGGGGAAATCAACATCCTTGACCTCAAGCCCTACTACAAAGCAATGGTGATAAAAACTGCATGATATTGATACAGAGACAGGCAGGTAGATAAATGGAATAGAAATAAATACACAGAAATGAACCCATTCATATATGATAACTTGATCTTTGACAAAGGAGTAAAAAAAAGACAGTATTTTCAACAAATGGTGCTGGCTCAACTGGCAGTTAGCATGTAGAAGAATGAAAATCGATCCATTCTTACCTCCTTGTACAAAGCTCATGTCCAAGTGGATCGAGGACCTCCACATAAAACCAGATACACTAAAACCAATAGAAAAGAAAGTGAGGAAGAATGTCGAACACATGGGCACAAGGGAACATTTCCAGAACAGAACACCAATAGCTTATGCTCTAAAATCAAGAACTGACAAGTGGGACCTCATAAAATTACAAAGCTTCTGTAAGGCAAAAGACACTGTCATTAGGACAAAACAGGAACCAACAGGTTGGGAATAGATCTTTACCAATACCACATCTGAAAGAGGGATAATATCCAATATATACAAAGAACTCAAGAAGTTAGACTCCAGAGAACCAAATAAACCTACTAATAAATGGGGAACAGAGCTAAACGGAGAATTCTCAACTGAAGAAATTCTAATGGCCAAGAAAGCACCAAAAGAAATTGTAACCCTCCTGATTGAGGGCTAATTCTTCAGACCCTGCCTGCCTCTGATAACCACACCTCTCTGCCCACCTCCTGCTAATTGCCACCCCTCTCTCCAAGTTACGCAGGAAGTCCCACCTCCAAAGACTGAAGAATGAGTTCCTGATTGGGCCAACATGCTGAAGAACTTGGGGGAGGGGTTATGCCTTACCTACGCTACCTGGTTTCACTTTGTAACAAGAGATTAAATGAAACATGGCTGATTAAATACATTTGTGTTGTGGCTAATTTTTACGAATCTTCCACATGGATTAAGGTAACATAATATGGCTTGCCAGGTCCCTGACTCCATATTCCAGATAACCCATTCATATCGTTGCTGATATGGATTAAGGTAACAAGAAATGCTCAACATCCTTAGTCATCAGGGAAATGCAAATCAAAACAACCCTGATATTCTACCTCACACCAGTCAGAATGGCTAAGATCAAAAACTCAGGTAACAGCAGATGCTGGAGAGGTTGTGGAGAAAGCAGAACACTCCTTCATTGCAGGTGGGATTGCAAACTGGTACAACCACTCTGGAAATCAGTTGGGCAGTTCCTCAGGAAACTGGACATAGTACTACCAGAGGACCCAGCTATACCACTCCAGGGTATATACCTAGAAGATGCTCCAACATGTAATAAGGACATATGCTCCGCTATGTTCATAGCAGCCTTATTTATAGCCAGAAACTAGAAACAACCCAGATGTCCCTCAACAGAGGAATGGATACAGAAATTGTGGTACATCTACACAATGGAATACTACTCAGCTATTAAAAACAATAAATTTATGAAATTCTTAGGGAAATGGATGGATTGGAGAATATCATCCTGAGTGAGGTAACCTAATCACAAAATAATACATATGGTATTTACTCACCATATGTATTATTAATACATATTAATAAGTGGATATTAGCCCAGAAGCTCAGAATACCCAAAATACAATCCACAAACCACAAGAAAATCAAGAATAAGGAAAACTAAAGTGTGGATACTTCTACCCTTCTTAGAAGGGGGAACAAAATATCCATGGAAGGAGTTGTAGAGACAAACTATGGAGCAGATACTGAATGAAGGACAATCCAGAGACTGCTCCACCTGGGAATCCTTCCCATATTCAATCATCAAACCCAGACACTATTGTGGATGCCAGCCAGTGCTGGCTTACAGGAGCCTGATATAGCTGTCTCCTGAGAGGTTCTGACAGTGCCCTACTAATACAGAAGTAGAGGCTCACAGCCATCCATTGGACTGAGCATAGGGTCCCCACTGAAGGAGCTAGAGAAAGGACCTATGGAGCTGAGGGCTTGCAGCCCCTTAGAACAAACAACAATATGAACTAAGTAGTACCCTCAGAGCTCCCAGAGACTAAACCACCAACCAAAGAGTACACATGGTGGAACTAATGGCTCCAGCAGCAAATTTATAGCAGAAGTTGGCCAAGGTGGTCATCAGTGGGAGGAGAGGCCTTTGTCCCTGTGAAGGTTATATGCCCCAGTGTAGGAGAATGTGAGGGCCAGGAAGCGGGAGAGGATGGGTTGGTGAGCAGGGGGAAGCAGGAGGGAACAGATTTTTCTTATTTCTTTCTTTCTTTTTTTTTTTTTTTTTTTTTTTTTTGGAGGGGAAACTGGGAAAGGAGATATCATTTGAAATGTAAAGAAAATATCTAATTAAAAAAAAACTATGGTGACAGCAGATGCTGGCAAGGATGTGTAGAAAGAGTTACACTCTTGCATTGCTGGTGGGATTGCAAGCTGGTACAACCACTCTAGAAATCAGTCTGGTGGTTCCTCAGAAAATTGCACACACTGCTACCTAAGGACTCAGGTATACCACTTCTGGACATATACCCAGAAAATGCTGCAACATCTAATAAGGACACATGCTCCACTATGTTCATAGCAGCCATATTTATAATAGCTGGAAGCTGGAAACAACCCAGATGTCCTTCAACAGAGGAATGGATACAAAAAATATGTTACATTTACACAGTGTAATACTACTCAGCTATTAAAAACCATGACTTCATGAAGTTCACAGGCAAAAGGTTGAACTTGAAAATACTATCTTGAGTGAGAACACTCAATCACAAAAGAACACACACAGTTTGCACTCACTGCTAAGTGGATATTAGCCCAAAAGTTTGGAATATCCAAGATTCAATTCACAGACCCATATGAAGCCTAAAAAGAAAGAGTATCAAAGTGTGGATGCTTCAGTGCTTCTTAGAAGGGGGAACAAAATACTCACAGTAGGAAATATGGAGACAAAGTATGGAGCAGAGACTGAAGAATATGCCATCCAGAGACTGCCCACCTGGGGATTCATCCCATATAGATACTGTCACCAAACCTGGATGCTATTGTGGATGCCAGGAAGTGCTTGCTGATGGGAGCATGATATGGATGTCCCCGAGGGGCTCTGCCAGAGCCTGACAAATACAGAGACAGATGCTCGAAACCAACCATTGGACTGAGTGTGGGGTCCCCAGTGGAGGAATTGGAGAATGGACTAAAGGAACTGAGGTGGGTTGTAGCCCCATGAAGGGAGCAACATTGTCAATGAGCCAGACAGACCCCCCTTGGAGCGCCCAGAGACTGGAGGAGCAACCAAAGAATACCCATGGAGGGACCTATGGCTCCAGTCACATATGTTGCAGAGGATGGCCTTATTCGCATCAGTGGGAGGAGTAGCCCTTGGGCCTGATGGTGTTGGATACCAGGGCAGGAGGATGGGAGTGGGTGGGAGGTTGCAGGAGCACCCTCGTAGAGGCAGGTGGAGGGGGGATGGGACAGGGGTTTTCTGAAGGGGAGACCTGGAAAGAGGAAAACATTAGAAATGTAAATAAAGAAAATATTTTTTAAAAAGCCTCAATACACGCATTATGATGGAGATGATAGCCTAGTACTGTCATGAAAACAGAAGTGTCAATTAGAATGGAGGACACAGAAATAAAGCCATGAAGCTATTGCCACTGATTCTTTACAAAGGAAGTGAAATACACATAGATGAATTATTAGCCTCTTTAACAAATGGTAGTAAGGAAATTGAATATTTACATGGAATAGACTGAATCCCTACCTCCTACCCTATACCAAAAAAAGACTCAAAATGGATCAAGGGCATTAACGTAAATTGCTGATGAAAACACAGGAAACATTCAAAAGTTTTTTTTTTTATTTTGGTGAATTTCAGACATATATACGATGAAATATGATCACATCTACATCATATCTCATCCATCCAGCTCCTTCCATGTCCCCAATAACATATCTGTCTTAGTTAGGGTTTCTATTGCTGCAACAATACACTATGACCAAAGAGAAATTTGAAGAGGAAAAGAGTTTATTCAGCTTACACTTCCACATCACTTTTCATCACCAAAAGAAGTCAGGACAGAACTCAAACAGGGCAGAAATCTGGAGGCAGGAGCTGATGCAGAAGCCATGGAGGAGTGCTTCTCACTGGGTTATTCCCTGTGGTTGGTTCAGCCTGTTTTCTTACAGAACACAGTGCCACCAGTACAGGGATGGCACCATCCACATGCACTGAGCATTCCTGTATTGATCACTAATTGAGAAAATGCCCTACAGCTGGATCTCACAGAGATTATTTCCTCAACTTAGGCTTCTTCATCTCAGGTGACTCTAACATGTCAAATCAACATAAAACCAGTAAATACAATGTCCTCCTTCAACTTCATAGTTTTTGTTATAAACCACTAAGTCCAATTAGTGCTTACCATATGTGCAAAATTATTAGACTATCTATTGATCAATGGGAAAACTGCCAGTAGCTATATCCTTCCCAAAACAAATCACTCTCCTCAAGCAACTGTCCATTACCAATAGCTCCTCAGTAAGGGTGGAACTGTAAGACTCTGACAAGCCTTAGCTACTGGGGCTCCTCTGAGTGAACCAGGCAGAACTGGGGATTGATGCAAAAGCAAGAGGAATTTATTGTTCCAGCACGCTGGAGTTGCCCTGAACCCTAAGGAGAGGTGGTGACCCCGAGTAGCCTGATCACTGAGTTTTATACAGTTTTCAGGGGCAGAATAGAGCATCAGCAACTAGGCACAATATGATTGGTGGAACAGTGTGCTCTTTAACCTGATTGGTCTCTTTAGGTGGCCAACTGTTGGTCTCCCTCCCTTCTAGTACGTCCCTTAATCATCTTGTTTTTACTTCTGATTTTTGGCCCCTACATTTTGAACTGCTTGGTCACTTTTGTTAGGGAATGTGTAGGTACAGTACAGCTAATGATCTTAAAGCAGAAATACAGAGAACTAGATACAGAGGACCAGGGATCTGAGCTGTATGACTATCAAAAATAGCTTCAGGACATCAGAAGGAAGACACTCAGTGGCAGGAAGTGTATCTGGGCCCCCATCACCACAACAGAGGATAGAAACAGTCTAGGATAACCATAAATGAATGGGATACCTGGACCATCCCCAGGTCCACTGTTCTTCAGGTAGTCCATGAATACATTTTAGTGAGAGTGGCATCTTGAACCCAAGATTCTTTTCTTGGAAATGGGGACATCAGCTTGGAGGAGGATCAAAAGTGTTGAACCCCTGTGTCCACCAAGAATTGAGTGGGTTTCCCCTCCACTCTTAGAGTTAACCTGGGTCCAGGGAGGGGTCCAAATCCCATCCTCCCTAGTCACTATCTTCCCCCAGGGATAACACCTTCATCATTTGGGGGCACTTTTCCCAAGGCCTGGGATTTCCTGCCCCTGGCCTTCATTTGTTAGAGCACTCTAGGGCCCAGTGGCACCTCTCTTTGCAATATGCACACTGGACCTTTTCAACGGATTTTCTGTCTCTCTTTGGTTGGAGTCTCTCTTCTCTGCTTTCCCTAACTACTGTAGCCAAGATTCTCTGTAAATTCCTTCCCTGTCAATTTTCTTTTTTTCATTTCATCAACCTACACTAAATCCCTCAATGACTTATCCTGTAGTTCTTCTAGCCTCTGAAGCTTTTTCCTGATATTTCTACTAGCCTGTCTTTAAAAGCCATAGTCAGAGTAGCTTTGTGCTCCTCGCTGTTGGGGTCATAAGGTGCATACTGACAGAATGGCTCCCTATGTGGCTCTAGAAAGGCTGTGGGAGACTCATCTAGTCCCTGCTTAACCTCACATACCTTGGTCAAATTGGTGGTTCATCACGTGGCCCCCTTGAGACTTACCAATGGAGTCTGGTGGTAGACCTTCAGGTTCTCCTTACCTTCTACGGTATTGAAGTCCCAGTCAGAACTAGTCAGGGAAAGCCCACTGTCAACAACAGACTGGTGGATATCATCCTAGGAGGGCTGATGAGTAAATAAAAACAATATTAGTAGGACCCTTGGAAAGGGGGGCAGGGGAGTGTTGGGCCTTCCAGTTGTACAAGTCAGCCCAAGAGAAGGGCCAATATTGCATAGCCTTATTGCCCTTTCTTAGAAGCCCATATGCCCCCAGTGGGAGAGCCACCATGGTATCAGGGGAGGTGGCTCTCAAATTTTGAGTCCCCATGGTGAGACCAGGAAGTTAGGGGGTCTCCTCCTATTCCTCCATCCAATAAAGGGGGGTTAAAATGGCCCTAGTTCCTTGTGGGCTGAGGATCCCAGAGCCAGTGCTGGAGCTGGCAGGGCCATGCAGGCAAGGGTAAGGGGATATGAAGGAGGAGGGTCTTGTAGCAACAGGTCCACTGTTGAAGAGTCTTGGAAGATCAACTTCTTCTCAGGTCCAGATCCTTCCTCCTGTGCTTCCTTTTTCTTGAGAGCCAGAAACTGTGAGGTGGGTCTTGGGGAAAGAAAGGCTTTTATTCATGAGGCAGAAGGGGAGGAAGTCCTCCACCAGATTCTTCCAGATAACTATATAGGGCACTTGGTCTGAGTGATTGAGGGATCCTGGCCTAAAGACTCTTCCTTCTACTGCTTTGATCACCTGCAAGTCAAACATCCCTACAAGTAGCCACTCTACTCCAAATGTGGACCCCTCGGAGGAACAGAGAGTAACTAACTTGCTCTTCTTTACTACTGCTAACAAGTTTTCTCCTCTAGTGGTTAACTAGGATCGTTAATGAAGTAGATTCAGTCTGTCCAATGTCTAAAAATGTCATCAGTCCAAGTCCAAGAACACAGAATGAGATAACCATCACCAACAAGCACAGAGAAAGATATCAACCCACAGACAGTTTGACCCTGCCATGGGTGGGCATCCAAGTCCAAGAACACAGAGAAAGACAATCAACACACAAATCGCCCCTCCCATGGGTGCAGTTACAGACAGTTGGTCCCTTCCATGGACCCAGAAACCAGGTTATAGCAAGACTCAGCTCCCGCCAATACTGTCTTGCTGTTTACAGACAGTTCACCCTTTCCTCAGGTGAAACAACCCAATGACCAGATGACTTGGCTGACTTACACTGGGACGGAGCCTAACAGGTTCCAAAAGGAGCAGAGTTCTCTTGACTTCCTCCAGAGCAGCTGGAGCATCCTTCAGTCTCCCTGAGGTCACCACAAAGGATCACACCAGCCATTGAGACTCTTTGAGTCTCCCTGACACTTGCAAGCAAACCAAAAGTTCAGACAGGCTTACAGACTCAGACTTAGACAAATAGCCAGACAGACAAAACTGTGGTACCTGCTCAAGCCCATTCCTCTGATTTACCATTCTCTAGTGTGTCCCCACGGGGTCGACTTCCCCAGCACAATGCACCAAATGTAAGACTCTGATGAGCCTTAGCTCCTGGGGACCCTTTGAAAGAACCACTCAATGCAAAAACAAGAGGAATTTATTTTTCCAGCATGCTGGGGTCATCCTGCACACAAAGGAGAGGTGGCAACCCAAGTGGCCCATTCAGTGAGTTTTTATACAGTTTCCAAGGGCAAAATATAGCATCAGCAACTAGGCATAATATGATTGGTGGAACAGTGTGCCCTTTAAACTTATTGGTCTCTGTGGGTGGCCAACTGTTGCCCCCCCTCCCTTCTGGAGGAGAGGGGTGCTGATGTGCTTCTTGACTTCTCTCTTCCAGGAAAGGAGTGCCTATGTGCTCTATGACCTCTGTCTTCCAGAGGGAGCAGTGCCTGGTGGGATTTTTCCAAAGGTCCTGAGCTGACCTCTTCATAATCTGGGAGTGTCTACCTCATCTATGATAGATTTTTGGCTCACTTGATCATACATAAGTCTTGCTTGGATATCCACAACCACTCTGAGTTCATAATGGTGACAACCATTGTCATGTCAAGAAGACAGCATTTTATGTCACTCCTTCCTATCCTTTAGCTCTTATGTCTGTCTTTCTTCTTTGTCTTCTACAGTATTCCCTGGGCACTGGTTGTGATGGGGATAAATTTCTCTTTAGGGATGAGTATTCAATCTCTTACATTCAACATCCTGAACAGTTGTGCAGGCCTTTATTGGCAGCTGCCCACAGCAAAGGAAACTTCTCTGACCAAAGTTCATAATAGCCTAGATCTGTCTAGTTGGTCCTACCTAGTTGGTTCTGTTTGGTTGGTTGGTTTTTGTTTTGGATTTTTTTGTTTGGTTGGTTTGGTTTGGGTTTGGGTTTTTTGCCAAGGACTAGCCTTGACTTGGAGAGGGGTTCTAAAAGGAAGGGTGTTTGGGAGTGGGGAAAGAATGACTCAAAGTCAATCATGGGTACAAGCTGACAGCATAGCTCTGTGCTCTGCTCACAGTTCTCCAGGAATTTCCAGACAGTTCAGCTCTTGAAGACCAGAAGCCCAGTCTTTTATTTACATATCAATTCAGTTATCTACCCAGGTTCCCTTTTGATTATTCCACAAATCAACATTTTATAACATTAGCCTCTTAACTCTGAAAAAAAAAACACACCAAGTACATTTTTTTTCTTAACATAGCAATGAATTCACAGATCTGTCTACCTTTGTAAGTACAGGCAATTAGCTATCTGGGTGAGATCCAGCTCTGAAATCACATTGCTACCATGCCTGGCCCTAAATTAGTTCTGTTCCCAGAATGACCTTGAACTCAGAAATCTGACTGCCTTCATAAGCACAAACAATAAATTAGCTGGCTGGGATCTTGCCCTGTGATCACCATTCCTCAAATCTCTTTATCTCCTTCCTTAATATCTTTCTAACAAGCTGGCTCATAGTGCAGCTGTCTCTGTCCTTTTGGGTCCATGAAGCCCATCATATAATTCAGATCCCATACTTGTATTTTGAATAGTTGAGAAATTATACATTCTTGAACTCATGTTTTCAAAGCCCTTTCCCACAGCAGTAAAGGCTGTCTTAAAGGTCATAGCACTTACCATTTTGCTGAGTCATGCCTTTACTTCTTGGACTCATGCTGCTCCTAATTATCATGGAGTCATTAACCTTGGCAGGGAGAACATTCCCCAATAACTTTGGTGGGGAAAATATTTCCTGAAGTAGGAACATAAACTGAGTTATATACAATATTATTTAAACAAGCCTTATACTTAACAACCATCATGGAGGCCCTCACCCTGTTGACTCAGCTCCAAGGGAAGGAACTGTGTCATGCTGTCCCTTCCACACCAGCCATGTAGGATTCAGCAGTTTTGGGGGTTTTTTGTTCTTGTTCTTGTTCTTGTTCTTGTTCTTGTTGGTTTTTTGTTTTGTTTTGTTTTGTTTTGTTTTGTTATCAACTTAACACAGCTTTTAAAATGTCTGGGAAAAGGAACCTCAACTGAGAAAGTGTTTCCATCAAATTGATTGTAGGCACATCTTTAGGGCATTTTCTTGATTGCTATCTGGTAGAAAAAGGCCCAACCCACTAGAGACAGTGCAGCTCCTGGGCAGGTGGTCCTGGGTGGTATAAGATACTGACCTGAGTAATTGATGTTGAGCAAACCATTAAGCAGCATTTCTCCCATGATTCCTGCTTCACTTTATGCTTCCAGTTTCCTGCCTTGAGTTCCAGCTCTGACCCTTTTAGATGATGTATAGGATATAGAGGTGTAGGGTAGATAAACCATTTCCTTTTCAAGTCGCTTCTAGGCATAGTGTTTATCACAGCAAAAGAAACCTAACTAGATCAACACAGAAATATTTAGAAGGCAATTTGATGCAACATCATTTAGCAAAATAATAATTCTAGTCTCAGCTTGAGAGAGAGTCCTGAGGAAGGAATAAGTGGGAGCAGCAGAAAAATGACTCGGAGTCAGTGATGGATGGAAGCTAACAGCTGTGCAATCTGCTCAAGACAGTTTTCCCCTACAGACCAAGCCTAGTCTTTTATTTGTATAAACTACTTTATTAGAAACTGCATAGCAGTTTAATCATTTACCCTGTTCCCTTTTGATCATTCCATGAATCAGCATTTTATGACCTTATCCACTTGACTCTTAGAAACTGAAATACAGAGCACATTCTAGTCAAAGGAACCAGAGAGCAAGTACTTTCAAAACTTAGCAAGCACAGCAGTTCACTAAGCATAGCACTTGTGATTTCTAAGTCTAGACATAGAGACTATTTTAAGAAAGTTAGCTTTAAATATAATACACTTTATAAATTTTTTTGCAATTTAGCGAGCTCTTGTTTATGCCAATTCAGTCAACACTGAAGCTCATTTTTATAATTCTTAGCTACTTCAATATTTTCTTTTAATCTTTAGATTTTTTTTTCTTTTTTATCTTAGCAACTCCAGGCATATTATTGAAAAGAATTAAATGATCCCAAAAAGTAGGAATATCATTAAGCCATCATCTTTTTTTCTTGATACTATATTTTTTGTCTGACCCCCAAACTCTATTTGGATCATGTATGTAACTACTTCCTTTAGGGAGCAGAATATCTGGATCAAATTTAGTTGTTGATGCCTTCCATGGAGGAGTCCACCATTTTACCACTAATATTGTATCTGAGCCTTATTTTTTAACTATTCCTTTCTCTTTCAAGATCCAGGGTTTTGTTCTGTTTTGCTTTCCCTATTGACCAAACTATTTCTCCTTCCTTAATATCTTTCTGACTAAGCTGACTCATTTGTGTACATGACTTCTTTCGTGTCCTTGAAGTATCTCATAGAATTCATACTGCATCCTTATGTTCTGCATAGTTTAGAAATCCTGTAAAGAACAGTACTTACACTGACTTATGCATTTTTGAACTTCTGTTGAACTCAAGTTTTCATAGTTCTTTCCAACAGCCTTAAGAGATGACCTAAAGATCACAGTGTCACTATATTGCTGAAGATCAGACACATTTTCAATTCCCAGAATTGTGCTGTTTTGGATTATCATAGAGTCATTAACCTTGGCAAGGAGAACATTTCCCAAAGAAAGATCATTAAGTAGAATATGTACATTATTACACAAACAGGCTTCACAACTACAGCAACCATCAGTACTCAAAGAGACCGACATCCTGCTAGCTCTGCTCCAGGGGTAGGAATCATATCACACTGACTCTTCCTCAACCAAGACTGGCCCAACAATAACCCAAGGGCCTGTAGCCTCTACAGCTACTGGCTTTTGACTACATTACAACATCAAGCATGAAATTCCTCATGTGTAGCAGGTCTCAAATCCAACCAGAAAGTGACTGGTTACTCCATAAGTCATACCATTATTGCACCCCTAGACATATTTTATTGGCAACAACTTTTCTGGATGTAGTATCTAGTACTGAATAAAAATACTAATGTCTTTTTCTCTCATAGGCCCCAACATAGCACCTATATGATAGCTAGCTAGCAGAGAGAAAGTTTCCTTATTTGAAACTGATTATGGTGAGACCCTATTCCTGAAGACACAGCACATTTTGGCTGCAAGGCCTAGGAAACATTTTAAGATGTAAACATAGACAACAACTTTCTTAGTACTACACTAATAACTCAATAAATAATAGCAAAAATTGATAAATAATATTGTATCAAATATTATTTTGGCACAACGAAGGAAATGATTGCCACCATAGGGACAGATTATGAGATGGAATAAAAACATTCTGCCAGCTGTTCTTTGACAAAAGATTAAAATCCAGAATATATGAAAACTTTTTAAAAGTCTAATAATCTAATTAATGAATAGAAAAATGAACTGAACAGAAACTTTTCTTAAAAAAGTACAAATAACAAATAAGTACATAAAAATGGCTCAATATATTTTGCCAGCAAGGGAAATGTAAACTAAAACTGTATTTAATTCCATACTACTGCTATCAGAGTGGCTATCATTAAAAATGCTGAAAAATAATAAATGCTGGCAAAAATTGAGGAAAATAAGCCCTTTCACACACACAAGAAAGTGTAAATCAGCCCAGCCACTATGAAAGTCAACATGGAGTTTGCACAGAACACTCCAATGCAACTACCACAATGATCAAACTATACTACTCCTGTGCATACACACAAAGTCAGCTCAGAATAGAGATACCTATATTTCCAAACTTCTTCCAGTACTACCCTCAACTGCTAAGTTATAGAAACATCCTGAGAACCTCACTAACAGGTGAATGGATGAAGAACATGTGACAAGTTTAAATGATAGAATACTGATTAACCTTTCAAAAAGCATTTGCTTTAAGATGTCCAGGCCATACATTGTTTTCTGATTTGCTCTCCTAAGCTCTTCTCTCTGTAGCCAGTCTTTTCTGTTCATGAGAACACTGATCCTAATTTGCAGGAAAAAAATATGTCCTGGTATGAGAATCACACAGGAAAGGCACTGAAGATCTTTGAGTTGTTATAACTTTGTTCTTTGACAGTCTTTCATGTGCTGTACAGTCTACATGAGGCATAATCACTCCTTTCTCACCTCCACCTGTGCCTTTTTTCAGTGATATTTTCCACATCTTTCCTGGAAAACAGCATACTCAGTTACCATTGGCATTTAAGTTATGAATATTTATTAGTTCTGTACACACTTCAAGGGCAGGTCAAGGAAAGCCTAGCTTCCTTCCTAACAATTCAGCAATAGAGATTTATCTTAAAGATGGAACTACCATTGTGGCAAATGGGATTTGTATATTCTCAGTTTTTCACTGAACTTGACTAATCTACAAACATTTGATGAAAACCCAACTTGTAATTGTGGCTGCAATCCAATCTGCAGTGAGTCATTTGTTCACTCAGGGGCTATAGGGAAACGAGGAAGGCATTTGCAACAGGAAGTTCCTATTCTTCCCTCTTCTGGCTTTTTCTGTCTTCTTTGTTAGCTCTGTGTTCACTCATATCTGTTGACTACTATCCTATAACTACACTGTTATTTACTATGACCATACCAAATATACTTAGCACATATAGGCCTTTTAGGCCTTTTAATTTTTTTTTCAGAATTTCATACATAGTTACAATGCGTTTTGATCATCCACCACTTACTTCATCCTCCAACTCTGTCCCTCCCACAATCCCCCTCTCAAATGTATTCCCTCTTCTTAACCTGTTGAGTCCTGTAAGTTTTGCTTGTATGCCCACAGACATAAGGGTGACTACTGAGGCCTAGGGAACCCAGAAGGGGGCTCCTCCCTGAAGAAAACTGTCCCTTCCTCAGCACCTGTCAGCTCCCTATAGTTCCTCCGCTTGAGGTTGGGTTTTCTCCTGTCCTTGCTGGGATGTTGACAAATGTAATTTTGTGTCGGTCTATGGCAGCAGTCACAGTTCTTGAGAACTCTTGTGTGCAATATCTCCAGAGGACATTATTCTACAGTATTCCTCCCAGTCTTCTGTCCTCTAAACCCAAGGATTAGGGAGTTTTGTGGGAATTAAGGAGAGTCAGATTGTAAAAGCCAGAGGATAGGGCTTTCTCTTTAATTTTGTTCGTAATAAGTATAAAGCACTTGGTTACTTGCTGAGGGGGTTTAATACAAGAAGCAGAGTAGCACAGTCGTTGAGCACACTGTGACTATCAGACTTCATTTATCTTTTCCAGCTGTGAGATGCAAAGTGTGTTTTTATCCATCTAAGCTGCATCTAGTCATCTTTATATTGGGACTAATACTACTTTTATCTTAAAGAGTTATGATAATATTGAGGCAGGGCAGGAACACTAGAAATTAAATGAATGCGAAGGAAGAAGGAATCTTAAAACCTCTTACCAGCTGAGAATCAAGAATTCTAGCAAATTCAAAAATTTGCTAAGAAGATTGCCAACATACAGACATTCCTACTTTATAAATAATGTTAAAATAAGGATAATATCTAAGCCTCAAGTATAGCATTATACCTTCTGCAGATAACTTCTAGGAATCTCAAATATAAGACTCCTAGCGCAGAGGAAGCTCCACTCCCAGGTGCTATGACACACCCAGGATCAGAGGTGAGCAGGAACCAACATCTGTCCCAACACTGGGAGAAACTGGGACCAGCGGGACTAGACACACAGGAACTCTGCCAGCCCAGTGACTCCGGTTCCTTCCAGTCTGTTTGGGTTAGTGTTCTGAGCAGACCTTGGGCACAAGCTCTGCAGCCAGTCCAACAACACAGAGAAAGCCACACTCCCAGGTGATCTAACAAACCCAGGATACCAGGATTCCAGAATCAGAGGATCACAGAGACAGCTTGACTCTGAGGAGTTCTGACACAACCAGGATCACAGGAAGGACAGGCTACAGTCAGATTTAGCAAGGACAAGTAGCACTAGAGTTAACCAGATGGCGGGGGGCAAGCGTAAAAAAATAAACAACACAAACCAAGGTCACTTGCCATCATCAGAACCCAATTCTACCACCATAGCAAATCCTGGACACACCATCACACCAGAAACACAAGATTCAGATATAAAACCATTTATCATGATGATGATACAGGACCTTAAGAAAGACATAAATAGCACCCTCAAAGAAATACAGGAGAACACAGGTAAAGAACTAGAAGCTCGTAAAGAGGAAACACAAAAATCCCTCAAAGATCTACAGGAAAACACAAACAAACAGGTGAAGGAAATGAGCAAAACCATCCAGAATCTAAAAATGGAAAT
>NW_022196914.1:51206242-51209281 GCF_008632895.1 Mastomys coucha
TAAAAATTTAAAAAAAAAAAAAAGACTCCTAGCAATGAGGTCTATGGAGCCTGAAGCAGCCATCTCCTGAAACCAGACAAGACTTCCAATGGAGGGACTAGAACACCAACCCAGCCACAAATCCTTCAACCTTCAATTGTCCTGCCTTCAAGATGTGCTGGGGTAAAGATGGAACAGAAATTGAGGGAATGGCCAACCAATGACTGGCCCAGCTTGAGACATCATGCCATAGGAGCCCACCTCTGACATTGTTAATGATATTCTGCTGTACTTGCAGACAAGAGCCTAGCTTGTCATCAGAGAGACTTCACAAAATAACTGATGGAAACTTATGGAGAGACCCATAGCCAAAGATTAAGTGGAGGTTGGGGAATCCTATGGAATCATCTGTTCTCCTTCAGAGAAGATGGTGCTGGCCAGTTCAGTGAGGTCCGATGGTCACTGTGGGGAAACCCTGAGGGCACTCCGCAACTCCAGCAAAGGCCGCCTGCACTACGAGCGCGAGGGGCTGCTGTGTGTTTTGAAAGAACGCAAGTCTCCTCCCAAACTGTCTTCTTACTCTGGATGGGTGGTAGATCACATCCTACCCAACACCTCACGCTGCGTGCAAGAGAATGCTCCTTCCTCAGGTAACCTACGGTCCTCTGGATCTGCTTCAGGCCTGGACCAATCCTCACAACTGAAGTCTCCTGTCAGAAGTACCCCACAATATCCCTCACCCTCAACGCCAAGTGCATCCCAGAGCACACAGGAGTCCCCGTTCACAGAACCTATTGCACTTCGGTCCTCTCGGGCGATCCAAGTGGAAGACTGCATCCGAATGTTCGAATTGGCATCCAGAAGGAGAGCAACAGAGAGCCTGAGGCAGCGGCAGAAGGAGCACGAGAGGAAAGTGCAAGCCTTCCCAGAGATGGCATCTGAACAGCTAAAGAGGTTGGACGAGCTGAAGGAGCTGAAGTTGAAGCATGAGGAGTTCCGGGACTCAGAGGAAGTGATGGAGAGGAGGAGCAGAGAAGCCCTGGGCCATCAGGAGAAGCTGAAAGCTGGGCAGCATTGCCCCAGAGCCAAGATTCTCAACCCAAAGGTAGGAGAGACAGAACAGCAGCAGCTTCGGGAGGAGGAAGGCCGGGTCCATCTGCGCAGCCTGTACACCCTGCAAGACGAGGTCCTGCAGCTCAACCAGCAACTGGATGCCTCCAGTCAGCACAAAGACCCGCTGAATGTGGACCTGGCTGCCTTCCAGACCCAGGGCAACCAACTGTGTGGCCTCATCTCTAGAATCATTCGCAGCACCTTGGAGACTGGCATTCCCACAGCAGAGAATCAAGCCCAGGCTGAGCTGGCCCTGCAGGAAATGCAGGGCCTCCTCTTGAATTTCGAGCAGGAGATCACCAGAGCCTCTAAAGTGAAGAAGAAGCAGGAGGACGAAGAGGACGATGAGGAGGACGAGGAGGAGATGATGGAGGAGGAGGAGGAGGAGGAGGAGGAGGAGGAGGAGGAGGAGGCCCAGCTCCAATGGCAGGAGTCACAGATGCAGCAGGAGCCAGGGGCTCGCGGCCAGAGCTCTGCACCCAGCCCAAGCCCAGCAGGTTCACAGAATGAAGACCTGCAGGGGAAGGTACAAGATAGTACAATGCAGTGGTACCAACAACTTCAGGATGCTTCTGCCGAATGTGTGTTGGCCTTTGAGGATCTGGCCAGCAGCAAGGACAGTCAGATGAAAAAGATAAGGATGAACTTGCAGAAGGCAGCCACCATCCTGGTGAGCCAGATCTCCAGCATCTCGGGTCCAAAGCTGAAGGAGATCTTTGATAAGATCCATTGCCTGCTCTCAGGAAAGCCTGTCCAATCTGGAGGGCGTTCTGTGTCGGTCACTCTTCACCCACAGGGGCTGGAGTTTGTCCAGTACAAACTAGCAGAGAAATTTGTGAAACAAGGAGAGGAGGAAGTGGCCTCTCACCATGAAGCTGCATTCCCCATTGCAGCGGTGGCATCTGGTATCGGGATGCTCCACCCCAAAGTCGGAGACCTCATTCTTGCTCAGCTCCATAAGAAGTGTCCGTACTCAGTTCCTGTCTACCCAGCTTTCAAGGAAGGGATGGCTTTGGAGGATTATCAACGGATGCTTGGCTATCAAGAGACAGATTCCAAGGTTGAGCAACAGGACCGTTTTCTAAAACGAATGTCTGGGATGATCCGTTTGTATGCCGCCATCATCCAGTTCCAGTGGCCCTGTGGAAACCGGCAGGAAGCTCGTGCTCATGGCTTACATCATGGCTGGTGCTGGTTGGCACAGGTCTTAAACATGGAGCCTCTCTCAGCTGTGACAGCCACTCTCCTGTTTGACTTCTTGGAGGTACGTGGGAATGCCCTCATGAAGCAGTACCAGGTCCAGTTCTGGAAGATGATACTTCTCATCCAAGAGGACTACTTGCCCAGAATTGAAGCCATCACGAGCTCAGGACAGATGGGCTCCTTCATACGTCTCAAGCAGTTCTTGGAGAAATGTCTGCAACACAGGAGATTTCTGTCACCAGAGGCTTTCTGACAACGTCCTTCTGGCACTCTTGATGTCCTTTGTCACACTGTGTGGGAGGATGGGCAACAATAAAGCAACTGAGACAGTGGGATTGGAAGAATCATGTAAGATTGAGAAAATGAAAGAAAAGAATAGAAAAAGAAAACCTACAGAACAAATTAACCTAGGCCCAGAGCGGCTCATAGAGACTGAACTGTCAACCAGAGAACATGTATGAGACTGCACATATGCTAGAGTGTAGCTTGATCTTCTAACAGGAGGAGCAGAGCCTGTCTCTGACTGGGTTGTCTGCCTTTGAGACTTTTCCCCTAATTGGGATGCCTCATCTAGCCTCAGTAGGAGAAGATGCAACTGACATTACTGCAACTTGATATGCCAAGGCTGGTTAACATTCTAAAGAAAAAGGGAGAAGGAATGGATTGTGGGACGGGGAAAGGACTGGGAAGAGAAGAGAGAGGGGAAACTATGGTTGGGATTTTTTTTTTTTTTTTTTTTTTTTT
>NW_022196914.1:51209298-51221288 GCF_008632895.1 Mastomys coucha
TTTTTTTTTTTTTTTTACATCTCCAGCAGATTTATTTTTAAAGGAATATCCTAAGGGACAAAAATTGGGTACAGAAATATGGATTGGAAAATAAATACAAAGGTAAGCTGTTTTACTAATTACTTTATAGCCACAA
Source organism: Mastomys coucha (assembly GCF_008632895.1). Taxonomy (NCBI): domain Eukaryota; kingdom Metazoa; phylum Chordata; class Mammalia; order Rodentia; family Muridae; genus Mastomys; species Mastomys coucha. The sequence continues at coordinate 51,209,435 of NW_022196914.1, forward strand.
ACTTGTACAAAGGATGATGCCCTATACAAAACACAACAAATTCAAATGAAGTGTTCCCTTAACAAGACTGAAGATTCAGTCTCTGGTACTTGGAATTTAGGATGCAGTCCTTGTTTTGGGATGGGTCACTGAGTGTTTGGCAGAGTCTATAGTTTTAACTAGATTTGAGCAGAAGAATGACCACCTGACCCAGGTAGAAGTAGATGAAGTATTTGGTTTCATGTGTCACATAGCTACTGAGATCTATCCTACAATGCAGTGCCAAGTGGGGGCTGCCCTTGTCAGACTTCTTGGTATGGACTACAATGTCCTGTTCTATATTGTACTTCTCCAGTGTCTGAGTAGAGAGTTTCGCAGAGTCCTGTGGCATCTTTTCCTACTTGTCTGCATTTTCTGACCACTGCCTGCTGGTCTCACATGGTTACGGCAGAGCAGGGGCTGGTTGGCTGCTGAGAGCTCCTGGGGAAGGTGCTGGTGTTGCTCAAGTAGCACAAGAGAGCTGGTCGCTACTGAAGCCATGGCACATCTGATAAATCATTAATTTTTAAAAAAGAGTTTTTTTTAAAAAAAAAAAAGACTCGACCTTAATTTGCAGTAAAAATGTCTGAACTTCCCCTGCAACTCTCATGGCCTAGGGTTTTATTTCATCAGCTGTAGCCCTATCCAGTGCTCATCAGGAAACATCCTATGATTAATTAAGTTTCTTGGTGGCCCTTGGAAGTATAGCTACAAAGGTCACCCAAAACAGTGTGTATGGCCACCATAAAGACACTAGATTATTACTTTCTCTTGAGAAGTTGTATGTCCTGAGCATGCTGTGTCTTTCCTCTGAGCACTGTGTCCTATTGACATTTAAGATTATGCTTAAATCTGTTGTAATCTCCCCTTAATAAACTCCAACTCTGCCTCATACTGAAATCCTTTTCTGCACAAAGTAAAACATTCCAGCTTGCCCTGAGTCACACTCTCTTGTAAGAACATCTCAAGCTGCTATAGGTGAGACTGTGTCTTCACCCATAACCATGGCGCTACTGACAAGTTGACTTTGTTTAGCTGCTCGTTCAAGAGAGCTTTTAAACTCCTGAGGTCTGGAGTCTCAATCGTCGGAAATGTGCAAGGAGCTTTCATCTCGGGAAATGTCCTCACCATTGCTTAGGGGCCTGTTTCCCATTCTCTTAAATGCCCTTAAAATGGCAACCCTTTGTTCTTTGAGCAGTGATTTGATTTTGAAAACAGCCAAATATGTTTGAAGGGTGATCTCTAGTGAAGTCATCTTGGGAGGGCCATTTTCTAATGAAAAATGAAGTGAGATTGTAAGTGTTGAGACAGATCCAGTGTACAGCTTTTCAGTTGTTTGAAGGTTGTTCTCAGGAGGGGATTCCTAAACTCCTGTGTAGCAATGAACAAGAGACATACTAACAAAAGAGTCTCATTTCATTTGTGAAACACCCAGGCTGGGCCAAGGTCCAGCTCAAAGGAGTGCTAGAGGAGACTTCTCGCCATTCAAGCAAAGTGCTAGGTAGGTAAAATGTATATAATGATCTCACTTGTGTCTCATAGAGACACAACTTTCATATTCTGGTTAGAACGTTAAAGGAGTAGAAGGTCAGGAGAGCTGGATATAAAATCATAGAGAAGAAGGTACCTGTGTAATTAACAGTCCATCCTTCTGGCAGGTACAGGGATTTGGCCAGGCACCAACGCCATCTACTACACATCCTTGTGTTCACATGTGCCTCATAAATATGAGTTCTTTATTTTATCTAAACATAGCAATGCAAATATTTACTGCGTCCTTTACAAATATTTACTGATCTTCACTTAGTAATGAAAATGAAAGAGCTGAGTAATATACAGTCCTTCCCTGAAAGCAGCCACCCTGGATAGATGGGTACATGCTGAACTAAAGATGCAGCTGAGAAGTGGAACAGTATCTTTGTTACGCCTCTCCTCATATGCCCCATCTCAGAATACTTTCCTCACTGAACCCACACATCCAGGGACTTTTTCTTTCTGGGCGTTACTCCCTAGAAATAACCAGTATCTACACTTGTATTTAAGAATTATTTTTTAAAAAGCAGTGTTTTTTCCAATTTTATTAGTTAAGTCATGAAACTCTCAAAGTGCATAATATCAATCTTGATTGTTGAAAATTAAAATAGAAAGGAGCAGAACACAGAATACTAGAGTCTGTCACAGTAGTGCTTACTGAAAGTGGTGAATAAGGTCAAGAGTAGGAATAATGTGCTTTCTGAACACAAATGTGTTGGCATATGTGTATTAGATGCTTTTCCTAGTCAGGGTAAAATGTTTTTCTTAGAATGAATTGTTATCAAAAAAAAAAAAAAGTTTGAGAAACTCTGCTGCAAACTGAACCCAGCTGTGTTAACTTGATAGTGAAAGATTCTGCTCAGATAACATGTCTTAAATGGGTCACAGTGTAATTGTGAGATGAAAGCATGAGTTTGAAGGGGTAATTTCAAGTGCATTTGCAGAACAGAAGGTAAATATTTGGGATTTGGGGTTCTTTTGGCATCGTCTGTGTTAATAAACCTGCTTTATCAATAAGGCTATTAAATAACTCACTGTGCTCAGTTCTGTGTACTGAGAACGTAATGAAGACAAAAACACAACTGGGCCACTTAGAAGTGATTTCACAAGGTCATAAAAAAAGAGGAGCTCACTTCAGTAAGGGGTGAGAGATGCTGCAGTAGAGTCACAGCAGTGGCAAGGTGAGAACCCTGTCCCTATGCAGGTTTCTTTCCTAGTTGGTACCCTCCCTAAGGACCCTTTGATGTCATTCCAGAGATAAGGTTTATACCTAAACTTAAAAATGGCACCCCCACATGCACAAGCTCATTTGACAGAGGTGAAAAGATGTGCTTTAACCTTGTCTGTTCTTCTGTGTTAGTCATTTTTCATCACCACAACGACAATGACAATGACAAGTGAGAGGTATAAAATGAAACCAGACAACTCTGATTCCTGGAGATAAACTGAGGCCATGAACTTATAAGGCAGGGCTGAAAATGCAAATCAAACCTACTTATTGGGACACAGAGGATACTGAGCAATCTTTGACTGAATCAATTTGCTCGAATGCAGCATCTGCTCCGTGAGCAACTGTTCCTCTGTCAGGTCCTAGCACCCAGCAAGAGCAAGTTCACGAGAATCTACACCCATCACTATGAGACAACTAAGCAAAAATTCCAGTGATGTTATCTACACCTTAGAAACCAATCACCTGTGGGCCGTAGTCTGTACTGATATCAAGATTGTAACACCTAGAATGCCCAGGGAAGAAAATACTTCTGAGCGGTTTGAAGGATGTCAGTGCTGAGATCCTCAGATTTGGATGATCTTACTTAGCATTACTTATTTTAATCAGCTTTACTAAGGTGTTACTTATAGTCATCAAAATCTAGTAAGTGTGCAATTTGAAGAGTTTTAATGAATGAATTTAATACCTTCAGAAGAGTCAACATATCAAACCCGTTCGGTATGTCAGAAGCTTCACAATGCTCCTTGTGTAGAATCAAGCCTTAATGCAAGCTCTGAAGTTGATCAGCTTAGCCAATAATGGTAAAATTAAGTAAATTAAAATCATTGTTTAAATTAATTCCTCAATAAATATAACAAGACAAATTATGGAAAATCAAGAAAGAATTCTTGATAAGTTAAGTATACTTAATAAGTTAAACATAGCCTGTCCAAAGAAAAACAATCCATTGAAAAATTAATCTAATGTTCAATTCACAAGTCTGATTTTTATCCTTAGAAATTTATTCAAAGAATCTGCATTAGCAGCGGGCCATGATGCTTCACACTTCTAATCTCAGCACTTGGGAGGCAGAAGCAGGCAGATCTGAGTTGGAGGCCAGCCTGGTCTACAGAGCAAATTCCAGAATAGTCAGGACTACACAGAGAAACTCTGTCTCACAAAAAGAGAGAGAGAGAGAGAGAGAGAGAGAGGAAAAAGAAGAAGAGGAAGAAGAAGAAGAAGAAGAAGAAGAAGAAGAAGAAGAAGAAGAAGAAGAAGAAGAAGAAGAAGAAGAAGAAGAAGAAGAAGAATTGGACAAGGAAGACAGAGACAGGGAAAAAGAAAATGTGCATTATCTTCAGAAAATGGAGAAATGCCTAGTGCTTCAGTGTAGTAAACTTAACAAGTACTACTATGCAGTGAGACCAAAGAAGCTTGGGGCCTGAACATTCTCACAGCAAAAAAGGGATGCCTAATGCTTACAACTAATTCCTTCTATGTTCATTATAAGAGGTTAATATGCACCCTCATTCTACAAAGAAGAGAAACATTCCTCTAAATAACCAAATGGTCATGAATACAGCTGTATAAGTTTCAGACAGATGTTTCAAAATAGAAAAGAAAGAAGCCAGATGGGTATATAAAAGGCAGGAACCAAATTAAGCCCAAGATTACCCATGAGATAAAATGATGACTAGAAGTATATCCGCCAGCAGCATTGACCAGCCAGAGCACAGCCAGCTAACAGACATGGCTCAGACTTGGCTTGACCCCAAAACAAGCAGAGTACCCAGATCCACATAGGCCCCAGGAGTGAACTGTGTGTTAAGCCACAGACTCTGCTGTGTTACAGTAATGTCTACAGTTCTTTCCCATGAAAAATGCTTTAGGAAAAATGAGAATTCTCATATTATTGAACAAGATGTGCACTTTTCCCAACAATGAAGAAAACACAATATTCACCACAAGTGCACAGAGAGAGAGAGACTAGAATTTTTTCAATAAAATTTCAAAGGAAACAAAATATGTAAAGAAAATACAAATTTGCACCAAAAAAAGAAAGAAAAAAAGAAACAAGATCAAAGCCATTTTGAAGGGGTTTCATTATATACTTTCAAAATCATTAGTCCCACTAAAACATTTTCCAGCATGTGTGAATCTTTCTCACAAGAATCAGAGTTCTCAAGAGTCGTGCTGCACTGTATGATACAAAGTCCTCAGCATTAAACTTGAACCTCATATGCTCAGAGCTTGTTTTCTTTTGTTCCTGGAGTCTACCTGACTTGCCTGCTCCATGAAGCACACAAAAAAGTCACAAAATGCTGTAAATATCACTCATCATTCATGTGTCTGACTCTGACCAAGATACATTGTCAATTCTATTCCACAGTGGTGAACTACGAAGGCCTCAGAGGGACAGGAGAGGAGCCTCCACATGAGTTTTCATCCTCATTCATTCTACCTGACCATCAACTCACAAATCCTTCTGTAGTCTACCAGATTTACCTCCTATTGATCCTGACTCAAGTTAAACCTGAAAAGGGTATGGATAACATCTTCCTGAACATTATGGACACATCAAGGAAGAAAAGAGAGAAGAGATGATGGTGAGAGAAGCTATGACCTGCTGCTTCTGTGTGGCTGCTTCACTTAAGACAAAGTTAAGGATGTATAGAACAATGGCCTCATCTGTGATGGCCATAGAGAATACACTCATATGTCAAACATACAATGCATACTTGTACAAAGACTAAATTTTTTTTTAAAAGTACCGAAACAATTATAAGATTGCCTAATTGTTTCCTGAATCCTCCGGAGAGTTTCCTAAAACATTCTGATAAGCAAATATAGGATTCTGTATTTGTTGCAAGCTTGCAGGTGATGCCCACACTGCAGGTCCCTGAAAACTACACCCAATTCTAGGCCCATCTCTGAACATCTGAAGTTTCAGAAATCAGCATCTTAGTGGCCCCAGGATGATTTGTACATTCATGTTTTACCTTTATTCTTACTGTGGGTATACATGTATGGTGTATGTATGGCATGGTCCATTCTGTCCTTCCACTGTCCTTCCAGGGATCAAACTCAACTCATCGGGCTTGGAGGACAACCACATTTTACCTACTAAACCATCTCTCCAGCCCTCTTTCACTAACTTTCTAAAACATTTAATCTTTCTGAGTCACAGCTGGGATAATAATACTTGAGTCTTCCTTGGCCCGTTACTCCTATGGAAGCCAGAATAGCAATGGGTGCATGGTGGGAGTTATATTTTACATCCAGGAAGGTTGAAAAGATGCTCCAGACATCACAAGGAAACAAAGATGCTTTCCCTCCTTAAATACTGTTTTGCCATGGGTGCAAATAAGTTGTGTGTGGAGAAAGGCAAAGGGAGATTATATCTCCTTTGATGTATCCAGAAAGGAATAAAAAAATTAGGGGTGATATGATGCTCCTTGTCAGTGTTTGGCTGTTTGTACTTTTCTATGATTTTCTAACTTTTGGTATGAACATCTATTATTTTTAAAGTCAGGATAAGAAAAGTTTTTGAAGTCTTTAATTTAAAAACTATCACATTTATATGAAAATGTCACAGAAGATAACACTTTCTAAAGTGGCCACTCCCTCAAATTGTCTTTGTCCAGTGGTCTGGCTTTTGTCTGTAATATAGCTCAACTAGTTCTCAGGTTTCCTCTCTTACATCCATGCCTAGAACATTTTGCCTACCATATTGCCACTATCCAGTAAAATAGGCAGATTTCAGTTTTATAAATAGATATATTTGTTTACTTTTTATTTAAAGACTGATTAGTCAATTGATTGATTGATTGATTCATTCATTCATAATTATATTCACATGCACAAATATATGCATAAGTAATGGAACAGAAGAAGGAGGCAGCATCCTTGGTACCTCTCCTCTCACATTACCCTATCTTGGAATGCTCTTTTTTGTCTTTTTTCTCCAGTGTTAGAGTCTGGTCAGACATTCTTATATGGCTATAATTGCTATAAAATATAGCTATATTTTATAATTGCTATATAAAAATTGCTATGTAATTCTGACTTTTAAAAATATATTTATTTTAGTATGAGTTGTTAATATGTATATGTCTTGGTGAGGTTACTCACACATGAGTATGGGTGCCCTCAGGGTCCAGAAGAAAGCATCATATCCCCTAGATCTGGAATTACAGGTGGTCATGCACTACCTGATGTAAGTGGTAGGAACCAAACTTGAGGCCTCTGAAAGACCAGTAACTGCTCTTAACCATTGAGCCATTTCTCCAGCCTGATTCTAATATGCTTTTGTTTGGCTTATACTTAGACCAGGGCATTCTTGTAATTTTGCATTTGGTGAAGGGTAAAGCAAAAAGAGAGTTACCATGTTTTCCCCTTGTGAAAGCAAAAGATGTACTTTTACTGTGGAGGTCTAAATGAGATGTCTCCTACCCTCTCAGGCAGTTGAACACTTGTTTCATAATTAATGTTGCTGCTTGGGGAAGCTCAGGAAGTGTATTACTGAAAGATATCCACAGAAGATTATATGGGAAGTAATTTTGAGTTCCTTCATGATTGCAAATGTCTCTGTTCTACATTAGTACCTGACTAATAGATTGGACCTAAAACTTTTGCATCAAAGTTACTTTCCCTAATGATTTTGAAAGAGCTATTCAGCCATGTTCTAATACCCAGTGTGGACACTGAGAGACCCAATGCCAGTCTTACTGGCCATGCTTCCTGGGGAAGCGTTCCTTTGTGGAGATCATAACCAAGTGTTCTGAATTTAATTAAGAATGTGTCTCTGTGTGTTTAATCTTTACAATCCTTAAATTGAGTTCTCTTAAGCATCAATTCTTCCTGGGAAACTTCTTTCAATTACTTAGGTAAATCTTTCCCCCAGTTCACTCAGCTTTCCGTATTAAGGCTGCCTATGAAACTGATATCAGATCTCCCAAATGTATATATCTTACCTTTTCAAGTTTTGTTAATTAGATTTGCGTGAAATTCTTAGTGCTTTACTTTTTAGAATTCATATGTAACTTCTTAACATTGTATTAGTTTTTAAAGAGTTTGATATATGTCACTCCTCCCCCAACTCTTCCTAGATCCACCTCCTTGTCCTCATCCACCAAAATGTGCTCACTTTTTCTTTTATCAAGGCCAAACCTATCAAGGCAATCTTTGATGGCCAAATATTCTTTGATGTGTGGCCTTCCACTAGAGTATGGTCAGCTTATCAGGAGCTAGAGAGAACTGCCTCTCCTCTTCTAGCAACTAATATTTGCTGTCGCTCCACAGCTAAAGATAAGACTTTGTAACTAATGCCATTCTTCATGCTAGTGTTTGGACTGGCTTATGCTTGCACAGGTCTTGTGCATACAGTCTCAACCACTGTGAGTTCATATGTTCAGCTGCCCTGCTATGTCTAGACACATTTTGTTTTATTTGTATTCAGACTACCAGGCTTTTCATCTGCTTTTGTAGTCATTCACTGCCTCTGGCTCTTCCAATTTTTCTTTTGCCATCTCTAAGGCTTTGGAGAAAGAAATGTGGTATATATGTTCTATTCAGAGCTTGAGTGTTCTATAATCCCTTATTTTCCCTGTCCTGACCAATTGAAGTTTTCTGTGTTAATAACCATCTATTGAGAATAAAATTTTTTCTCAGGAGAACTGAAAAATGCATTACATATAACTAAAATGTTACACATATTATAATATTTTAAAAGTAAATTTTCATTTTGCTTATTCTCTTAGCATAAAATCTTTCTTTTGTTTTATGGATGTAAAAACATACCATATGTTACAGTCAGAACTAATGGACAGAATTTTTAAAGTTCTTTTATGCTTCCTACATTTTAAAAGTATTTTATATATGTATTTGTTTTTCACTATATGTTTGTACAAGATTTGTTTACCTTGATTTTGCTTTTTAATTATTTTTTGAGATTATAATGTAACTCCCTCATTTTCTCCTTGCCTTTCCTCATTCCAAACCTCCTGTAACTCTCTTTAAAGTTCATGACCTCTTTCTTCATTAATTGTTGTTACATACATACATTTGTGTGTGTGTGTGTGTGTGTGTGTGTGTGTGTTCCTAAATACATACAACTTGGTCAGCCCATATAATGTTGCGTGTATGCATATGATTTTATTAATTCTACTTTCTTCTTGAATATCCCTTTATGATTATGAATGAATTTCTTGGTTTCGTTCAGGAGTCAGTGGGAGTTTCTTCTGTGCTGTTTTTGGGTAGATCCTTTCCATGAATGGAAAGAATTACCACAAGTCAAGTAGTTATTGGAAAGATTACCAAATGATGGGAAAACTTTGTTTGTTCAGTGGGCATTTTGGCAGTCATATAGAAATAGTGGTTCTCAGTTATGTGGTATCAAGATGGATTTGGACCAGTGGGTCAGGTTTGTTCTGCCTATATGTTAGATTTTGATGATCCACAGTTTAATCATTTTCTATAAATAATAAATAAATGAATAAGGACTGAGAAAAAAAGAAATAGTGGTTCTATAGAAACATAGGTTATCTCTAGGCAGATTATGCTCTTCAGTGAGCTGCCAAAGCTCTCACTGAAATGAAATATATCAAAAGAGATTGTTTCACTGAGTCAGTTTTCTCCCAACTAAAAAAGATAAACCATGACTACAGGAGCTCCAGGCTCTTTGGGAAACTAGCGGCTCATCTAAGAGAACTAACGGGAGGATATACATACATACGTTGCAGGGACAAACTTCAGCCCATGACTTCATCTTCCTGCAAGCCACATCTGCCAACTGGTCCCTGGAGTCATCTTTCATCACCTATATGCTCATAGCTCTAATACCTACTCCAGTTTAAGTCCTACTCACATTTCTGTTTCCAGAAATTCAATAAACTCCCATCTACAGACTGCTTATGCCTCCCTTGCTACTTGCTAGAAATTTCTAGACAGGTTTACTGTTATTTCAGTGGGATTAGAGATGGAAGACTAGTAAATAACTATGCTTGATCTGCCATCCCACAATCTTAGACCTGGATGCACTATTTTCCAGGCAATCAGGATAAACTCTTCTATTCTATTTTTCCATGTTTTATTTAATTTTAAGACAGGCATTATCTTTAGTTAAAGACTTAAATCATGAAATTATCCGTAATTTCTCCCTAGCCTTGATCCCTAAATGAAGTCACTCATTGACTCCTCTCTATTATTCCCTGCAAAGGTTCTGAAGTCTGTTTCTATTTAGCATTGCCACTGCCCATATGGAAAGGATAGACTGCTGAGAAGTCAGTTAGGAACTTAGTTCTCATCACAGGCCCACCAGTGCTTCTGCCACAGTTCCCAAAGGTCTTCTTACCTGTGACTGCCTATGCTCCAAATCTTTTAACTCACTGCTCTCTAAACCAGTGGTTCTTAAACTTCTTAAGTCTGTGATCAGTTCTTCATACTGTGCTGACTCTAACCATGAAATTATTTCATTGCTACTTCATAAGAGGAGTTCCAACCCATAGGTTGAGAACCATGGCTAAACCCTTAACCTACAGTCCTTACCGTTGCCATATGAGTACTGATTGCCAAGCCACAAGTTCCTGGAGGAGATTTTGAGAACTTCAAGTTCTCAAGCTTCTTAAGTTGTTATGAAGGCCATTCTACATTCAAACTTCATTTGACATCTCTGCTTCTCTCTCTCTCTTTCTCTCTCTCTCTCTCTCTCTCTCTCTCTCGTAAACATCATGGATTTTAGCCAAGCTAAATTATTTCTAGGTCTTCAATTTATTCTAAGATTTTCTGTTCTTGTACCCTTGGGTATCCTATTTGAAAAGTATATTCTCACAGAAAGAAAGAAGGTGGTATTAATCTTTCACAGAGCTACTAAGATTTCTGATTTTTTTCTGAGACATTTCTTGATCTTCTCAGCTGAAATTAATTCCCCTTTTTTCTATTTTATCTTAATAACTGTCTTACAGCATTTTTATAACCCCACCATATTCTAATCTATTCAATAGAAATTTATAGCCACAACACCCAGAGGAAGCTCCACTCCCAGGTGCTCTGACACACCCAGGATCAGAGAGTAACTGGGAACAGCGGGACCAGGCACACAGGAACTCCACCAGCCCAGTGACTCGGGTTCCTTCCGGTCTGTCTGGGCTGGGATCTACAGCAGACCTTGGGTGCAAACTCCACAGCCAGTCCCACAACATCCAGAAGAATCTCCACTCCCAGGCATTCTGACACACCCAGGATCAGAGGTGAGCAGGAACCAACATCTGTCCCAACACTGGGAGTAACTGGGTCCAGTGGGACCAGCCACACAGGAACTCTGCCAGCCCAGTGACTCCAGTTCCTTCCGGTCTGTCTGGGTTAGTGTTCTGAGCAGACCTTGGGCACAAGCTCTGCAGCAAGTCCCACAACTCACAGAGAAAGCCACACTCCCAGGTGATTTAACAAGCCCAGGATCCCAGGATCCCAGAATCAAAGGATCACAGAGTCAGCTTGATTCTGAGGAGTTCTGACACAACCAGGATCACAGGAAAAACAGGCTCCAGTCAGATTTAGCAAGGGCAGGTAGCACTAGAGTTAACCAGATGATGGGGGCAAGTGTAAGAAAATAAACAACACAAACCAAGATCACTTGCCATCATCAGAACCCAATTCTCCTACCATAGCAAGTCCTGGACACACCATTACAACAGAAACGCAAGAATCAGATATAAAATCACTTATCATGATGATGATGCAGTACCTTAAGAAAGACATAAATAGCACCCTCAAAGAAATACAGGAGAACACAGGTAAAGATATAGAAGCTCTTAAAGAGGAAACACAAAAAATCCCTTAAAGAAATACAGGAAAACACAATCGAACAGGTGAAGGAAATGAGCAAAACGATCGAGAACCTAAAAATGGAAATAGAAACAATAAAGAAATCAGAAAGAGAGACAACCCTGGAGATACAAAACCTAGAAAAGAAGTCAGGAGCCATAGATGCAAGCATCACGAACAGAATGCAAGAGATAGAAGAGAGAATCTCAATTTCTGTATCCACTCCTCTGTTGAGGGACATCTGGGTTGTTTCCAGGTTCTGGCTATTATAAA
>NW_022196914.1:51223863-51239830 GCF_008632895.1 Mastomys coucha
AATTCATTTCTTGGTGCAGCAGAACTATCAACTCTCAGCTATGATGGAGGTAAAATCCTTTGGTGATGCGAGTGTCATTGAAATACAGCCTTATTACAATGAAACCCAATGTCTAAAAATTGTTCTTATTTTTGGCTTGTACCACAGTAAGAGCCAAGATTTTAAACTCTACTAAATACAAAACAAACAAAAAAACTTTATATATTCATGTTCATTTAAGAAAATACTAGTAGTGATGTATTATTTTTAAGTATACAGTTAATATGTTTGGAGTTATTTAAAATTTATGTTGAGAAAAATGTATTTTCACTATGGCTATAGACGAGCACCTATATAAGACTGTTAAATTGATTGTTGTTTTATATCAAACAACTTTTATACTTATTTTTATTATTATAATATTCTATAAATTTTAAGGAATATGATAAGAAAGATATTGTAGGTATTGAAGGGGGGTCTTTGGGAAGAGCAGTGGTACAAAAGGGAAACAAGAATGTGATTCAATTATATTTCATTGAAATATGTTTTTAAATGTTAACAAATTCAGATAAATTGAAATCATGTAACTTTTCTCATCATAATGCAATAAAAGTTTTTTTTAAAAAAATAGTCATTTATATATACATATTTTCCAGTGAAATATTATACATATATAAACACAATAAAGATTAAAGATTGAAGGTAAAAATCATGTTTTTTATTTTCTTATAAGACATACAGTGTCTCTTATTAATATCTGTTAAGCAATAAATGTGATTTGGGTGAAGGCAGAGAAAACATGTGATAAGAAACGTCTGTTGAAGCTTTCAATAACTTCATTGTTCAAAATTATTAGTCTAACATTCAAAGTTCTTCATTTTACAGTCCAAATCACATTTTCTCCTACAGAAATGTTAATTCCTGTTAAAATGTTCTACTAACCGACTGATAACACGGTCAGCAAGCTGCACTGTTCTATCTACCCACATGTACCATATTCACGGATGAATTCAAAGTCGTTTTTCATAAAGCCACGGAATGACCCTACACCCTACAACTCACATCTGCTAATTTCATTTGGCAATGTTCACAACTGCAACTTTCCTCATCACTTTAGTATTATTTAATAGTTTCTCCTCCAGAATTATGTTTCTTTCTTACTTGCTACAGTAGTATGCAAATGGACAAGCTTAGGAAGTATTTGATTTAGTGAACACTTCATCATTTATCCATATAAGTCAACGGCAGACTCAATGCAGTATTTTTAAGATGTTTTAGTAATTTCAACCAAAATTTTCACATGAACTTTATTAATGAAGAAAATATATAAGAAGCATATAATAATCACTTATTTAAAAATAACTATTTTAATGATTAAAATATGTTGCCATGTTATGTATGCTTTTATATATACATATGCAGATATTATATCAAACTATATGCACTGCATTATACACATGCTTTGCATATATGCCAAAACACTAAAGTATATTCCAGATATATTCAAGTTATATTCAATTTCCAGTCAGCAGACTGATATAAGTTTGTTATGAAATATAACCAAGGACAATCTTTTCTCCTTTCAATGTATTTCTGTAGATTTCTATGGAATAATTTTCAATCAAATTTGAACTCATTTTGACAGAAATATTTTATAGAGAGGAACAATACTATAAAATTAGGATACATGGCTGTGTGCATTCATTATACTCAGAAACCATGTCCTCCCATTAAAATCATGTCATTTGTTCTCATTTATTTCCCAGAACTTTACTTCCATCTCCCAAACATATCTGTATCTTGTTTCAGTTTGCCCATGTTCTCATCTTGCTCCAGTTTACTATCCCTTCACAACCCTCTACCACTTCATTCTTTGGACATTATAGCTTGACAATTTGCTGTGAGTTTATTCTGCTTTAGAGTGAGCTTTGATTTTGCGTCTGACTGAGTCTCAAGTCTATGGTTTCCCCACCCACTCCTGTGCAAAGGGCACTAAAGGCATATCAGGAGCCCTAACTCTAAAGTTAAATGCCTTCAAATGGCTTAGCTATAGTGTGAAAACAGAAATGTGATCATTTTAAGCTATAGTAATATAAAGTATAGTATAATAAAATGGTAACTTGATGCTTTGATTAAACAGAACAGGTGACTCATATATATGAAATTATATATATGATATATATAATAAAATAATTATATATGTAAATAAAGATAGGAGAACAAAAACAGAGCTTGCCCTTTGGTGTGTGGCAGAGGAACCATGGAAGGTGAGAAGGCTACTGATATGGTTTCCTTCTAGCTTTTTATTTTGGTTTTGGTTTTGGTTTTGGTTTTTCTCCAGAGCAAAGAAAATTTCCTTGGTCTTGGGGAGCTTGGGGTACAGGGCAATCAATGGTGACCAGAACCAGCTTGTAGCTTTCACATGTGTGGCCTCACATCTAGGAAGAATAAGGACACATGGGCAAAGACCAAAGAGAACAAATGTAGATTTATTAAGAAAAAGTGAAAAAGAGCTTCCAACAGCTCCACTTCTGAGTGGAGTTCCAGGGGAGGAACACCGATACACTGCCCTGTGCAGTGGCCTTTGATAGGTCTTATGATAGGTCTAAGGAAATGTTTATTGAGACTGGTCTCATCTAGGGTCATCGCAGGTCAATCAGGAATGGGTCCATATACCCTGACATGTATTTCCTCGGCCTCACTGCAGAAGTGACTCCATGTCATTTGTCCCAGCAGGGGAGTGGTCATTATGCTTTCACCACTTATGATTCAATGGACCCTGCCCTTACTGCCTAACGGGAACTTTACTCTTGTCTCGCTAGCTATGACTAATGCCAGGCAGAACTATATATTCCACTAGCCAGGCATGTAATCCTAGGATAATGTCACCTCTCCTAAACCATGGCCTCAAAGATAAAAGCAGACATTGTTTCCCAACTTCAGAACCCCAGCTCCTCTTACCTCACACTCTATTCCCAGTGAGAAGAGCTTTCTTCAGTCTGTTATAAATCCAAAATCTAATCCGCAGGTCAGACAATGTAGCTAAAATTTTCCAGCAGTATTTGGAGGAAGAAAAGTAATGGAGGCAAAAAGAAAAACATAGTCAGCTGCTGTCCCAGACAGTGTGTTCAGGAAAAGAAACTGACGACTTAGTCATTCAAGTTCCAGAAAAGAAGGTTTCCGCAAAAAAATTAAAAAAAAAAAAAAAGCAGTGACGGCACAAAATATTTTAAATGGTGAAAATGGTGACCTGGGATTCCAAGCTGACTGTATCATCTGCCTGACATTCCTATGACCCAGTGAGTCAGTCATTCCGCTGTCAGTACAGTGTTTAAGTCGCCTTGTAAGGGGGAACATAAAGGGGAGAGCCTTGACTGACACAGCTGTCCCCATGACTTCCCCTAGGACAGACTAGCTTCTCAAGCCCTCTTCTACCCCAGTCTCCACAGTGTAGACAGTCTGCACACTGCCCTGGGGTGAGAAGTACCATTTACCAAAGGAAAGTTCCTGGGTTGGATCCTCACATCCGGCACACGCAGAGGCACAGTGATACAGATGTCAGAAGAATCGGCAAGGAAAAAAACAGCTCAAAATATCCCAAAATATCATGACTGATAAATGGAGGAGATAGTGAGCAGACGCCCTATAGGCATGCGCACTCAATAAAACACCACTGGCATGGCAGAAAGATCCCAGCTGGAGGAGGTCAGAGGTGAAAGGCCTTCAATTTATTGGCTGTGGGTGGAGCAACGGGAACTTCCCAAAAGAAGAAATGGATCATAGCTTGGCAGGCAACAGGAAGGCTGAGGGAGGAAAGAGGGTGTTTGGGGGCAGTTCGTGGGAGAGAAGGCCTAACCCAAAGATGACCACACACTCAGACAGATGTAGTTCCCTGGAGAGCCCGGCCTTCAAAAGAGATCCAACACAGAAAGCTGTGATGAAGCTAAAATGAGGTGATGTCTATCTAAAGCATGAAGTTTCAAGAGAACAAGGTCAAGAGAGGTTCCAGTAACCAAGAGAAAAAAAGAACATCTGAAAGACAGACATGGTCAGCTGCAGATAAATTCTGTAAGAGCTCTCCAAAATGAACCGGAGAGAAAGGCCATTCAATCAAGGGAAGAAATATCTGTTTATTTTCATGGACGATTATAGGCTTAAAAAGCAATCTTGGAGGGTTTTAGCCTTAAATAGATAAATAGCATACTATTTTCTAGTCAACCACCAAATACAACCTGGTATCTGGAGTGCAATTTAATATGCAATTCCCAGAATAAATTATATCGCCCTAGCTATATATTTCCAGCCTTGTGAAATAATATGTGTTTCCTTCTCCTAGAAACACAGAGTTTTGTTCACTTGGGGCTCCCTGCTTCTCTCTGGGATGCCTAGGGTTGGATGATATCTTCAGAACTCACTAGTGTAGATCTGGGTTCCCATACTAGGAGATTCTCTCTGCTTTCAGGCAAAGAGCCTGATTCTTCCAGGCTTGGCTCTAGTCCAGGTTCATGGCTATTTTTCTCAGCACCTAACGCAAGCTAAACTATCCCCAAACACAAACACAAAGCAGTACAAATCACATGCACGGTCTCCATGAATTCAGGACAGAACAAAAGGAGAAAAATCCTCCATTTCAGAGAATTCATTTAAGTTCCAGTTACTGTATACCTTAATTCTTTGAAGAACATTAATTAAAAAAAAAAAAATCCTACTTCAGCAAACAAACAAAGAACTTGGATACTCTTTCAAGCCCCGCATTTTTAGCTCTCCCACACTTTTGCCTTGATGCCTGATAAGAGACCAATATATCAGAGTGATACCCTGCTTGTGTTTATCATCATTATCTTTATGAGATGGCATTAACCTTTGTCCTTTGAGATAATGGCATCCGTTGTCCTCAGATCAAACAAAGCAGACTAACATCAGCCAAGTCTGAAAAGTGTGTCTCTGGGATGCTGGTATTCAGTGTCCTATCCAGCTTTGCAAAACTCCCCACCAACCGACGACCGCCATCCCCAAAGCATTCAGGAACAGCATTCTATGCTCATATTCACTAGCAAATGAAAAGCAGCAGACTCCAGAACCAATGACTATTCATCCCACCCCGAGATAACCCTGACCCCAGCAAAGCCAACATCTGTCTTGTGTTTGAGGTGGCTGACAGCCAACCAGGGATCAGAAAACAATAATTTCCCTGATCAGATGTAAACCTTGCCCAGCATGTTGACTTTATAAACCACCCTGTAAGCTCAGTAAATTTAATTGGTAGATAGGGTTGTCTTTCCTTGGCTCATTTCCCAGCGATTAATATTACCAGCATGAGCACCCATATGATCAGACACTAACACAGCTGTGTCTAGACAGAGAAGGCAGAAAGAATTGGGGGTGCTCTCTCTCTCTCTCTCTCTCTCTCTCTCTCTCTCTCTCTCTCTCTCTCTCTCTTTCTCTCTCTCTGAAAATTAGGCATTAATGTACTACTTGTGAGTGGAACAAATGTTTACATAATCCATACTGGTAAAATAAATACTGCCTGCACAGGACTTCCCGGGGAGACACTTCAGATAGGATTAGTCAGGCATAGAAGTTGCTACCATCCTTCATTTCCTATGAAGTTCAAAGTTGAAGGAGCCAACAGGAGGGCTCCACGGTGTGTAAGAAATGTGGACAGAAGGCTCATAAATCAACACTTTTAGCAGGTTACATCCAGTTTCTTTGCTTTGAACAACATTCTACCTTTATTTACAGTGGAGAAAGTCAGCAACCACTCTCAACAGTGTTGAGAAAGAAACTGTATATCCACCAATGTATGAAAAAACAAGTAAAGGTACTTTTTAAAAATATCTTGAATAGGTAAGGTATGCATTGTAGAAAACCAATTATCTAAAATCTAAGATTTTTATTGTTCTCTAGAGAGGTTTATTTTGTTTCAGTTTGGTTTTTTGAGACAAGGTCTCAGCTCTTGGGGGAACTGAAACTCACTATGTGGACCAGGCTGGCCTTAACAGTACAGGAAATAAAGTTGGAAGTGCTGTTTCCAGGAATAAAATATACATTTTTATAAAAAGTATATATAGAGAGATATATAGAGATATAGACATATAGATATGACGCTAACATTCCCCAATCATCATTTAAATCACTCACCACAGCTTCCTCTAATCCCCTTTTAATGTTGTTTATAGTGAACAAATTATTAAACTAAATTTGTTACAGAAAGTGAAATTCACATAGTTTAGAGTAAGTAAACACTAGTACTATCATTAGTTAATAATAGCATAGATAAATAAGGTAGTATGCATAATAAGATGAATCTATCCATTGTCAGAAAGGATCTAACCAAGTCAAATAGTGCATTTTCAAACTTCCCTAAGAAAAAACAGAGGATACAGAAACCTATGGTTTCTGCTCCCATGACTTTAATCAGATTATCTATTCTAGTTTAATAACTAAGAATATAGCTGTAAGAAATGAAAGCAAGCCAGGCAGTGGTGGCGCACGCCTTTAATCCCAGCACTTGGGAGGTAGAGGCAGGTGGATTTCTGAGTTCGAGGCCAGCCTGGTCTACAGAGTGAGTTCCAGGTCGGCCAGAGCTATACAGAGAAACTATGTCTCAAAAAACCAAAAACCAAAAAAAAAAAGAAAAAGAAAAAGAAAAAGAAAGAAAGAAAAGAAAAGAAATTGAAGCAAATGTGATCATGAAAGTGTTCAAGGAAAAGAGATGTCATAAGTGAAAAATATCTCAACACAAGATTCTGTCAAGATTATAAGCCATAGCCTCCATTTCCTCCAGGATATCCAAGTCCAGCGCTTAGATTGTTTTGGTTTTGTTTCTGTTGGTTTATTTTGTTTTGTTGAAAGAGGTTTTTTTAATGTAGTCCAAGCTGACCATAAGCTTGTGAACTCTCTATCCCTCAGTCTCCTAGAGCTAACATTACAGGTGTGTTCCCAAATACCCGTCTTTCTCCTATGAGTAGCTGTGGATATGGGATGTCGCGGGTGACAAGTTTTGAGAGTCATAACACTGAGCAAATAGATCCTGAACAAATGAAGACAAAGCAAGGAAATAAGCAGAAAAGAGACTGCACAGTACAACAGCTCCAGTGCAGGACTCTTGAGGATCACTAGACCCATGTCATCCACAAAGTTGGGTTTGGTTTGCCAAAGACTAAGAGCTCAACAAGATAAGTAGTGTCAGAATTCTCTCCCAACCAACCCCAAGCCTTTCTTGTTTTGTTTGTTTAATTTTGTTTGTTTTATTTTCACCACATTCTATCTTCTTTTCTGGCTTGTTTTCAAGATGAGATTTGTAGCTTGGACTTACCTTTAACTCATTGTGTAACCATGTGTGACCTTGAATTCTTCATCCTCCTGCCTCTATCTCTTAGAATTGCAGGTATGTTCCACCCAAAATGTTCCTTGACATCAGTTGTATTCTACTTCCAAGATACTTAACAACAGAAGTAGCCTTTGTTGTTGCTTGTTTTTTCCCCAGAAACAATGGTAACTCAATCTCTGGGTGCAACAACTACAACCTAATCTTCTAAGACTTATTAAAATCTGATTCCTCTGGTGGTGAATCCTTGCAGATCTGCCATAATACCAGGAAACTCTAGCAGCTACATCTTACCCTTCTGCTGTCCCCATTCCAAAAAGGACCTCACTCTCTCCTGCTTTCTTTCTTCCTCCATCCAACCTAGAAGTCCTGCCTACTCACCCAGTGGTTGGCTCCTTTATTCGTTAAGTGATTGGTTCACAAGAAGCCACCTAAGTACGTGACTCATTCCTCATTCCAGACAGCCTCTCCTGGGAGAGCAAGCAGCACAGAGCCATCCACACATTTCTCCCTTTCTGTTCCAATAATAAAAACAAAACCTTTGTCTCAATGTAGAGCACAACTATTACCATTTTGTAATTTATAAGGTATAAGATAGACCAAACAACCAGTTCAACATTTATGTCATTAAGATAGAACATTGTCATCTATCCTAAATTAAAAGACTTATCATTCTACACCTGAAAACTACCCTCTCAAATCTATTCTTTCAAAGTAAATAGCCTGGGTTGGCTATGAGACTATAAGTAGTTTTTCAATCCCATCAGAAATCCAACTGAAAATATATAAGAAGCCTAACACAATTTCCAGAACTGAGACAAATTGTAGAGAGAGCTGCCTATCTCTATAGCCCCAATAAGTCAGGAAGATGGAGCATGTATTCAGCCAACAGAAGTAGTCTTAAGTATAAGTAATAATTGCATGATGGCTAAGACATATTGCATATGAATTCTGCTCAACATTATACTTTCTATATTATGTGTATAAGAAACTTATCCTCCATTTTCAGATTATCTTAAACAAATGTCTGGAATAACTTTACATCCAAAATAGGGCCTAGACTAGAGGAGTCATTCTCAAAGCTTTATCTATAAGTCTTAGAACTGTTGAAAGGTCCAGAGCCCACCTATGCCATTCATCAGCACAGCTTCTTATTGCTGCTTCCTTAAAGCACTTCCTTCTTGTTACTTTTGCAGCTTTGCACACAAATGTTGTACATAACATGCACATGCGTATGCATACACACACATGCATGCATGCTTCCCCACACACTCTAATATGTGGTCATTCACAAGCATACTGCATTCTAATATCATCCACACATTTTTAAGCTTGCCTTGTTTTAGTCTCCATTCTCCCTCCTGAACATCTGGAAGCCAGATCAGCCATACCTCTAGCCCTTCTTTATCTAGTACCGGCCATCCTTGGTGTCCCCGAGGCTCACCTGCACTGGACAGGACTTTTTAAATACTATGTACTCCATTGTTTTTTAACAATAGCACTAACTTTTCTTTCTTATTTTCTGAGGGTAGGGGCAGTTGGGGGAGCAGTTTTAGAAGCTCCTTTATCCTACTGTTGCATAAAACAAAAACACAAACCTCCATACATGAATCTCAACCATGAACACTGGGGCTTGTTGGTTGGTTGGTTGGTTGGTTGGGGTTTTTTTGTCTTTTGTTTCTTTGTTTTTGAGGCTGCTTCTCTTTGATCTTAGGATTCCTAGATGGAAATGTACAGTGGAGGGGATAATTATGATGATGCTTCAGAAACTGATTCTAATAGTTTGTGAGGTTTCAGGTATTCATCATTTCACCCACTTTTCTAATGTTTCTTCATGGTTTACTCCCTAGACAAAAAAGGTTCTTGGGAGGCAAGTCTGCCTGAAAATATTTTTACAACAGATAACACTGTAAAATTAGAAAGATATCAGTCGGCCTAAATAACAAGAAGGAGCAATGGATTTCCAAAGGAAAGTATGCCCTCTAATCATGGAGGTTTGCAGATGACCATAGATACTTAAGAAACAAAAAGAATGGCTTAAAAATGAATTTTCCCTTTCAGGAGGAGTGCCAAGTGCCACCCACATGGTTTTTTCCTTTGTCACCTTGACCCTCAGCTGCTTGCAAGGCATCAATGACTTCAGGCACCATGGAGTTTGAACTTTCCATTCATATTTACATAACATGCCACCCAGGCTATGACCGACCCTGCTGTTTCCAAATGATGAACTAATCCATTTCCAAAGGCTTGAGAAGTCATATTTCACTGGGGGATAAGCAAAATGTCCCACCACACACACATACACACACGCACACACACACACACACACACACACAATATGATTATCATGTCTAGTTACTGGCCTGCCACTCTCCTGAGGATTTTTCATAGTTTAAAAAAATAATTCTTCAATAAAACTTCAGAATAACTGGGACAAGATCACTTTCTCCAAATGCCTTCATGCTGTGGTGGCTGCAGGTGTCACTGGAATGCAAGTAGACACAAGGGCAAAGGAGAACGGGAGGTGACCATGGCGCAGACACCATGAAGCAGGGACCTCTCTAAGAATGCAGGCATGCATCTCCCTCGTCCATGCCCTATTCTGTTCACCCCAACAAAATTTTATTTATTGGAAAAACACAAAAGGTAGCACCATTTTGTTTTTACCACTTAGATTTTAAGGATGAAAGTCTGCAAAGAAATTTGTACAAATGGCTTGCAAGGTGCTACACAGATAAAAAATACAAAGCAGCAAACAGTGAAGTAACAATGTTCTATGTACTCAAAAAAAAATCAGAGAAATAAGCAAAAACCAAACAAATGCATGGTTACCTACACTTGCCAATCAGGACATAACTATACAAAAAGGAAAAAAAGTTATGGTCTGAAATTCAAATTCACCAGGATGTCCTGAAGTTGCTTTTTTATTGGGTATTTTATTTATTTACATTTCAAATGTTACCCCATTTCCTGGTTTCCCCTCCACACACCTGTAGGGTTAATGGGTTCCCACGTCCCCTTTGCCACAGGGCTCCGGCAGCTCAGGGACACAGGATGAAGGAGTTTTGACTTTGCTTACTACACGATGGTGCAGGGCAAGTGTTGGGCTGTGGGGAACCATGGAACACTGCTCTGGTAGTTGGAGAGCACAGTCTGAGGTCCCGGGGACAGCTGGAGCTGGCTCAGGAGTCCCCTGGCCTGCAACGAGGCCGAGGAGGTCTGGTTCTCAGGCTCCACTGGGAGCTGAGGAAGAGCTGAAAACAGAATGGGGGCCCACGGGCTGGATCTAGCCCAGGGCCAAGTAGAAAAGGGGAAGCTTTTATCCAAGGATAGTCCTTGGCTTGTGGTAGGCAGCTGGCTTGGCTTGGTGGTCATGGCTGGGAGCACAGAGAGGCCTTGTATGGGAGATTAGACACGGCTCTATATTCGAAGGCCTTCTCTATAGCAACCCACTGTGGATCCTGGTGAAAAGAGACAGTCCATGGTTTTAAGGCATTTATTGTCATGGAGGAAAATTGATGAGTAAAACCGTACCCCACTTCTCAGGGCAGGCCTGATGTTAAATACCATTTGCAGGGAGGAGAGTCTGGAAAGGAAAGCTTAATTGGCTAAGCCCTTCAGGCCTTTAGGTACCTCTTTAAAATGGAGATCTATCTTGAGGCTACATGACCTGTGGTCCCATCCTCTACCTGTGGAGGGGCTTGGGGCATTGCCCTTATGTAACTGATAGCCACAAATCTATGAAGGGCTGCAGCCTCATGTCAGGAACCTAATGTCCAGGAACCAAGCAAAATGCCTGTTGTCCCTTTAGGGTCACTGGGGTTTCTAGCCTTTAGCTCAACCAGTAACCAGGCTGCCTTTCACGGTCCTACACATCTACTATCCTGTCCCCCTCTCCCTGCTCTATGAGGGTGCTCCCTCACCTTCCCACTCCCTGAAGTTGTATTTTTAATGTTAATATCCTACCCAGATGGGACAACTGAAACCATAAGAATATATAGACATACACACATGCACAGAAACCTAGAGCGACAAGGTATAATCACATGTATTACTGCCACTGTGCCGGGTTCTGCCTCTGGGTACAGAGTACTTCTGGCAAGTGTGCTTCTCTTGAATTTGGCTGAGGCTGAGCAGTCGTTGCTGACCAAACGTCCTCGACAAATGAGATGTGTCAGTTCTGAGCTGGAACGTTTAACTATGTGTGTCTGGTCTTCCTGTACTCTTCTTCCTTGATATGACAATAAGAATCCAAGAAACGAGCCATGCAGTGAAAAGCCTGGAGTGAGGGCTCTGCAGATTGTAGCTCCTCAACAAATATAAAGTAGACATTTGATACCAAAAAAGAAAAAAGAAAAGAGAAGAACAAAACCCCTTATTATTTTTCGTCGTTGAGCCTGAGGAGTGGGTGTTGTACCTTAGCATTGGTTTCCTGACCAATAAAGGTGACTCTGCAAAGGTGGGTTAGTTACTTCTTGTTGTGATAGAAAAATATATGCTAAAACCAATTTTTAAAAAGAGAAGTTTATTTTGGTTCACAGTGTAAGAGTATAGCACTGCACTATAAATAAGGCAAGGAGGCAGGAATGTTAGCTAGCTGAACACAGTGTGTCCACAGGAGGCAAAGAGAGGAGAATCCACCAAGAATATAGGCCCAGGGAGCCACAGGGAGAATGGTTCACATTTAGGGCAGGTCTTCCTACCTCAGTTAGACCAACCTAGAAATCCTTCCACAGATATACCCAGAGGTTTGTCTCTTAAGTAATGATAAATTGTGTTGACACTTTAAATTAACCACCCGAGAAGGTAAAACTTAATTGTGCAGTGGCAAGAACTGAGAGAGTCCAGAAATGCAGACAAGTCCAGACAGAATCAGAATCTAGAA
The DNA here is from genome assembly GCF_008632895.1 of Mastomys coucha. Lineage (NCBI taxonomy): Eukaryota > Metazoa > Chordata > Mammalia > Rodentia > Muridae > Mastomys > Mastomys coucha. Next base: position 51,236,058 of record NW_022196914.1, read on the forward strand.
AGGATGAATACTTGGGGGTATGACTCAGCATCAGAGAGTTCTAAAGTCTTTCAGAGAATTTGCATCCAGTGGTCCACAGCTGAGATCCTCTTGCCTTTTAAAAAAAAATCAGGAAAACAGTAAGAGTGAATAGACAGTCATGGAAGACATAGAACTTTTGTATTTTTCATGCATTTTGCAAAGTAGGGACAAAAAGGTGAGAGAGAGAGGAGAGAAATGGGAGAGGAGAGTTAAGAAGGAGGGATATGAAGGGAACATGAGATCTCTATTAAATGACAGACAAGAAACACAAGCCAGAGTGAAACAGACCCTGAGGACAGGCTGGTGGAGGAAAAAACCTGAGTGAAATTTCAAACAGCAAGTATTTGGTGATCCCAGCTGGAAATTAGCAGTCTAGCAAACAGACATATAGATTAGGCCTAATCCCCCAGTACTTGTACAAAGCTAAATAAATAAGCCATAGTCTGAGTCTCATTCATTTGGAAGCTAGACCAGGATAGAAATAATTCAACTAATTTACAGAAAACATTATAGGGACCAGCAGGATAACTCAACACTTGCCACATAAGCCTGACAACCTGAGTTCTATCCCTGGAACCCAGAAAGAGGTAGAAGGAGAGTTCTCCTCTGACATCCACACAAGCTCTGTGACATGTCATCCCCAACTCCCACAGTTTTTTTTTTGTTTTGTTTTGTTTTGTTTGTAGCCCTGGCTGTCCTAGAACTCACTCTGTAGACCAGGCTGGCCTCGAACTCAGAAATCCGCCTACCTCTGCCTCCCAAGTACTGGGATTAAAGGTGTATGCAACCACTACTGCCTGGCTCACAGTATTGTTAATAAATAAAATAAAAATAGAAAATATACTTGCTAACTTTTGCACATTCAAGAGAAAAAATAGTGATCTTTCATGAGATGGTTAGTTAACAAATTATGTATCATTTCTGTGTTGACGTTTCAAAAATATAAAAATCCTTCATTGTTTTATTTCAAAGAAAATTGGAATTTTAAGGACATACACAAATTGTGTGACCTAAAGATTCAAATGATAGACTTCCATACTATGTGTCTATTCACTATCCATAAAACCAATAAAATTATAACTAATCTTATAAGTAGCAGCATTCACTGGATTTATACTATGAACAGGCTGTGGCAAGTCATTTTTAATCATAATCTCTGTTAGCTCCTACAGCATCCCTACTGAATTGGTGACAATGATTACAGTTTATAAGTGAATAAACTAAGAGTTGTAGAAAAGAAGTAAATTTATCAAGAAAATATAGTATCAAAGAAAGGGGATTTTATGAGTCCCAAAGCCACTATTATATAAATACTACATCAAGCCAACTCACAAAAAATTTACAGAATCGTTTCACTGAATAGCTTTAACACAATAGTCTCTGTTTAGATTTAAATCAAGAGGGTATTTAACAAGGAAAAAGGTTAGTTATCAAGAAATGCTGTTTCTTCCTGGGAAATAATCACCATGCCCTTAGAAGTGTCAATAGGAAAAATCTTCACTAACCCCACATCCAAACAAGGGCTAATATCCAAAATATACAAAGAACTCAAGAAGCTAACCTCCAAAAATCCAAATAACTCAATTTAAAAACTGGGTTACAGAGCTTAACAGTGAATTCACAACAGGAATCTCAAACAAAGGAGAAGTACTTAAATGTTAAAAGCCCTTAGTCATGAAGGAAGACAATTCTTTACTTTCTCTTCTCTCAGGATCAGTGTATCTGGCTTTATGTTGAGGTCATTAATCTATTTGGAGTTTAGTTTTGTGCAGGATGATAGTATGGGCCTATTTGGATTCATCTGTGTAAAACCATACAGTCTGACCAGCACTATTTGCTAGACATACTGTCTTCTCTCCACTGTGTATTTCTGACTTATTTATCAAAAATTGGGTGTGGCATTTATGTCTGGGTCTTCTATTAGAGTTCATTGACCAGGATATCTGTGTATTTACTAATACCAAACTTGTTTTATTATGATAGCTCTGTAGTATATTTCAAGAAGTCCTTTTATTATGCAGGATTGTTTTAGCTATCCTGGGTTTTTATTTGAGTGTGTGTGTGTGTGAGTGTGTGTGTGTGTGTGTGTGTGTGTGCGTGTGTGTGCATGTATGCACAACTGCATATGAAGCTGAAAATTGTCCTCTCAAGATCTGTGACAAATTGTGCTGGAATTCTGATGGGGATTGCATTGAATCTGTAGATTGCTTTGGGAAAATGGCCATTGTCATTATGTTAATCCTAACAATTTATGAGCATTGGAGATCTTCCCATCTTCCTCAGTTTCTTTCTTCAGTGTTTGAAAGTTTTTAATCATTCACTTGCTTGGTTAGTGTTACCCCAATATACTATATGTTATTTAGTCTATTGTGGAAGAAATTATTTCATTGATTTCTTTCTCAATACATTTGTCATCTGTATATAATAAGGCTACTAGGTTTTCTGAGTGAATTCTCTATCTTTGTATTTTACTGAAAGTGTTTATCAGCTGTACGAGTTTCCTGAAGGATCCCTTACTCATACAATAATATCAACAAATAAATGTACTGTAAGTTTTTCCTTTCTAGTTTATATACCACTGATCTCTTACAATTATCTTATTACTCTGAAACTTTAATTACAGTGTTGAATAGATATAGAGAGAGTGGGTAACATTGTTTTGTTGCTGATTTTGGTGGAAAATTTTTGAATTTCACTCCATTTAAGTTAATGCTAGCTATGGGGTTGCTCTATATTGTTTTTATTATGTTGTTATATCCCTTGAATCCCTAATATTTCCAGTATTTTTAGCATGAATGAGTGTTGAAATTGTCAAAGACTTTTTCTGCATCTAATGAGTTATTCATATGATTTTTGTCTTTCAGTTAGCTTACGTAGTGGATTACATTTATTGATTCATGTGTGTTGAACCATACTTGCAAAGGCTTATGGTGGATAATCTTTTTATATGTTCTTGGATTCGGTTTTTGAGTATTTAATTGAGAATTTTTGTACCTATGCTCATAAGGGAAATTGTTCTGTAATTCTCTTTCTTTTTCTAAAAAAAAAAACTTTTATTGCATTATGCAATAAATTTATGAAATTCTTAGGGAAATGGATGGATCTGGAGAATATCATCCTGAGTGAGGTAACCCAATCACAAAAGAACAAACATGGTATGCACTCTTTGATAAGTGGTTATTAGCCCAGAAGTTTGGAATACAGGCAGAACAACCCACATTCCACAAGGAACTCAAGAAGAAGGAAGACCAAAAGATGGACATTTCATTCCTTCTTAAAAGGGGGAACCAAATACCCACGGAAGGAGTTGCAGAGATTAACTATGGAGCAGAGACTGAAGGAAGGGCAAGGCAGCCTAAATATAGCTATCTCCTGAGAGGTTCTGACAGTACCTGACTAAAACAGATGTAGAGGCTCACAGCCATCCATTAAACTGAGTACAGGGTCCCCAGTGAAGGAGTTAGAGAAAGGACCAATGGAGCTGAGGGATTTGCAGCCCCTTAGGACGAACAACAATATGAACTAACTAGTACCCTCAGAGCTCCCAGGGTCACAACCACCAACCAAAGACTGCACATGGAGGGGTCTGATAGTTCTGGCAGCATGTGTATAGTAGAGGACTGCAAATTCGATCATCAATAGGAGGAGAGGAACTCGGCCCTGTGAAGGTTCTGTGCCCCAGTGAGGGGAATGCCAGGGCCAAAAAGTGGGAGAGGGCGGGGTGGCAGGCATGGGGAAGGGGGAGGCAACAG
>NW_022196914.1:51241391-51247067 GCF_008632895.1 Mastomys coucha
ATTATTATGTGACGAGAGGAATTTCTTTTCTGGTCCAGTCTACTTGGAGTTCTGTAGACTTCTTGTATGTTCATGGGCATCTCTTTAGGGAAGTTTTCTTCTATAATTTTGTTGAAGATATTTACTGGCCCATTACATTGGGAGTCTTCACTCTCCTCTCTACCTATTATCTTTAGGTTTGGTCTTCTCAGTGCATCCTGGATTTCCTGGATGCCCACAATACCCAGAGGAAGCTCCACTCCCAGGCGCTCTGACACACCCAGGATCAGAGGTGAGCAGGAACCAACATATGTCCCAACAAAGGGAGTAACTGGGTCCAGCGGGACCAGGCACACAGGAACTCCAGCAGCCCAGTGACTCCGGTTCCTTCTGGTCTGCCTGGGCTGGGGACCAGAGCAGACTTTGGGCGAAAGCTCCACAGCCAGTCCCACAACACCCAGAGGAAGCTCCACTCCCAGGCATTCTGACAAACCCAGGATCAGAGACCTTGAGCTCAAGCTCTGCAGCCACTCCCACAACACCCAGAGGAAGCCCCACTCCCAGGTGCTCTGACACACCCAGGATCAGAGGTAAGCAGGAACCAACATCTGTCCCAACACTGAGAGTAACTGGGTCCAGCAGGACCAGGCACACAGGAACTCCCGCCAGCCCAGTGACTCCAGTTCCTTCCGGTCTGTCTGGGTTAGTGTTCTGAGCAGACCTTGGGCACAAGCTCTGCAGCCAGTCCAACAACACAGAGAAAGCCACACTCCCAGGTGATCTAACAAACCCAGGATACCAGGATCCCAGAATCAGAGGATCACAGAGACAGCTTGACTCTGAGGAGTTCTGACACAACCAGGATCACAGGAAGGACAGGCTACAGTCAGATTTAGCAAGAGCACTAGAGTTAACCAGATGGCGGGGAGCAAGCGTAAGAAAATAAACAACACAAACCAAGATCACTTGCCATTATCAGACCCAATTCTCCCACCATAGCAAGTCCTGGACACACTATTACACCGGAAACACAAGATTCAGATATAAAATCACTTATCATGATGATGACACAGGACCTTAAGAAAGACATAAATAGCACCCTCAAAGAAATACAGGAGAACACAGGTAAAGATCTAGAAGCTCTTAAAGAGGAAACACAAAAATCCCTTAAAGAACTACAGAAAAACACAATCAAACAGGTGAAGGAAATAAGTAAAACCATCCAGAACCTAAAAATGGAAATAGAAACAATAAAGAAATCAGAAAGAGAGACAACCCTGGAGATACAAAACCTAGGAAAGAAATCAGGAGCCATAGATGCAAGCATCACCAACAGAATGTAATTCTCTTTCATTGTTAAATCTTTATGTTGTTTAGGTATCACAATAACTGTATACTAATAAAAAATGAATCAAGCAATGTTCATTCTGTTTCTATTTTGTGGGACAATTTGAGGGGTATTGGCCTTAACTCATCTTACAAAGTCTGGTAAAATTCTGAGCTAAAACTATCTGGCACTGGGAGTTGGTGGGGGTGGGGCTTGGGAGACTTTCAATGACTTCTTTTATTTCAAGAAGGGTTATACACCTGTTTAAATTGCTTCTGATTTTGACTTAGCTTAGATAAGTGATAAGCAATGAAGAAATTATTCTTTTCTTTTAGATATTCCAACTTAGTGGAGTATGGGTTTTTAAAGTATGTCCTTATGATTGCCGTTGATGTTTCTTGTTATTTCTCCCAGGGATAACTAATTTTATTTTATTTTCAGTATTCTTTCTCCACATTTTACTTAATTTGGATAAGGATCTGTCAATCTTACTGATTTTCTCAAAGAACCTACTCTTTGTTTTATTGATTCTTTGTATTGTTTGTTTGCATCTTTTTTAATGATTTCAGCTTTGTGATAGATTATTCCTTGCTATCTACCCTTTGGGAGTATAATTATTTCTCCTTCTTCTTCTCCTTCTCCTCCTTCTCCTTCTTTTTCTCCTTCTTCTTCTTCCTCTTCCTCTCCCTTCTCCTCCCCTTACTCTTCCTCTTTCTTCTCTTCTCTTCTCAGATGTGCTAAGTTACTAGTATGAGACCTCCCCAGTTGTCTTCTCTAGGCACTTAGTGCTATGATCTTTCATCTTAGAACCATCTTCATTGTATCCCATAAGTTTGGTATGTTATGTATTTAATTTCATTAAATTGTAGAATGTTTTTTATTTCTTATTTAATTTTTGTATTGACCCATTTATTATTCAGTAGAGAGTTATTCAGTGTCCACTAATTTGTAAGCTTTCTGTTGTTTCTGTTCGTGTTGACATCCAGCTTTAATCTATGGTGGTCAGACAGAATGCCCCATCTTATATCAATTTTGTTTTACCTATTGTGACTTGCTTTGTTTCCAAGTATGTGGTAAATTTTGGAGAAAGTTCTGTGAGGTGCTAAGAATGAGGTATATGAATTTGTGTTTGGATAAATAGTTCTGCAAATACCTGTTAAGTACATTTGTTTTACAATGTCAGTTAGTGCCAGAATTTCTCTGCTTGATTTTTGTTTGTATAAGCTGTTGAGTAGCAAGAGTAGGATATTGAAGTCTCCCATTATCAGTCTGTGAAGGTCAATGTGTGGTTTTTTTTTTTTTTTTTTTTTTTTGAGAAACAATGGTAACACAATCTCTGGACGCAGTAACTAAAAAACAGTCTTGTAAACATTATTAACTCTGATTCTTCCAGTGGCAATTCCTGATGGATCCACCATGATACTGGGAAACTCTAGCAGCTACAACTTGCCCTTCCATTATTCTCATTCCAAAAGCCTCTAACTCTCTCCTCCTTCTTTTTTTCTTCCATTCAACACAGATGTCTTGCCTATTCACCCAGTAATTGGTTCCTTTATTCATTAGAGGATTGATTCACAAGATGTCACCTGAGTACATGACCCAAGCCTTGTCTGCAGCCCATCCCAGGAGAGCAGAATTGGCATCAAAATACAAACAGCACCAGGCCCATCCACAACACTTCCCCCTTTCTGTTCTAATAAAAAACAAAACCTTTCTCTCAAATATAAATAGAGCACAACTATTAGCATTTTATAATTTATAAAGTATAAGATAGACCTAACACCCAGTTCATCATTTATGTCACTAAGATAGAACATTGTCATCTATCCTAGTAAATTAAAAGACTTATGATTTATGTCCTGGCTTTAGATTGTATGCCATCTGACAACCATCCTTTCAAATCTAAGTAAATAGCCTGGGTTGGCTATGAGACTATAAGTAGTTTTTCAGCCCCGTCAGAAATCCAAGAATGACCAACATTAATAGAAAATATATAGGAAGCTTAACACAGCTTCCAGAACTGAAACAAATTTGTAGAGACAGCTGCCTACCTTTACAGCCCCAGTAAGTCAGGAAGATGGAGCATGTCTTCAACCTTCTGGCCCAGGATCATCTGACAGACCTTTAAGACACAGGAATATGAAGGACTAGCCTATTCTGTCTCAGCAGAACTAAGCTGTCCTAGCCTGTAAATTGTATCCTTTCAAGAAAGTACAGGTCTGCAGGAGAGATTGGAAATTTTCTGCCCAGTGGTGACCTAGCCACAAATGTACAGCCTCACCTGGAGGTAAAATGCTCAGCTGCTTCTTTTAAATCCACGAATAGGCAATCATCAAACACACACATTATTGTGGATGTCAGCAAGTGCTGACTGACAGGAGCCTGATATAGCTGTCTCCTGAGAGGCTCTGACAATGCCTGACTAATACAGAAGTAGAGACTCACAACCATCCATTGGACTGAGCATAGAATCCCCAGTGAAGGAGCTAGAGAAAGGACCCAAGGAGCTGAAGGGTTTGCAGCCCCTTAGGACAAACAATAATATTAACTAACTAGTACCCTCAGAGTTCCCAGGGACTAAACCATCAGCAAAAGAGTACACATGGTGGGACTCATGGCTCCAGCAGCATATGTATAGCAGAGGATGGCCTAGTTAGTCATCAATGGGAGGAGAAGCCCTTGGTCCTGTGAAGGTTTATGCCCCAATGCAGGGGAATGCCAAGGTCAGGAAGTGGGAGAGAGTGGGTTGGTGAGCAGGGGTAGAGGGAAGGAAATAGGGTTAGTTTTTGGGTTTTGATTTTGGATTTGTTTTTGATATTTGTTCAGAGGGGTAACCAGGAGAGGAGATATCATTTGAAATGTAAATAAAGAAAATATGGGTCCTGAGCAGACCTTGGGCACAAGCTCCACAGCCAGTCCCACAACACCCAGAGGAAGCTCCACTCCCAGGCACTCTGACATGCCCAGGATCAGAGGTGAGGAGGACCCAACATCGGTTCCAACACTGGGGAACTCCACCAACCCAGTGGCTAGGGTTTCTTCAGGTCTCTCTGGGCTGGTGTCCTGAGCAGACCTTAAACACAAGCTCCGCAGGCAGTCCCACAAGACCCAGAGGAAGCTCCACTCCCAGGTGCTCTAACAAGCCCAGGATCACAGGATCACAGAATCACAGGATCACAGAATCACAGGATCACAGAGACAGGTTGACTCTGAGAAGTTCTGACACAACCAGGATCACAGGAAGGACAGGCTCCAGTCAGATTTAGCAAGGGCAGGTAGCACTATCGATAACAAGATGGCGGGAGGCAAGTGTAAGAAAATAAACAACACAAACCAAGGTTACGTGGCATCATCAGAACCCAATTCTCCCACCATAGCAAGTCCTGGACACACCATTACACCAGAAAAGGAAGATTCAGATATAAAATCACTTCTCATGATGATGATACAGGACTTTAAGAAAGACATAAATAGCACCCTCAAAGAAATACAGGAGAACACAGCTAGAAGCCCTTCAAGAGGAAACACAAAAATCCCTTAAAGAATAACAGGAAAACACAATCAAACAGGTGAAGGAAATGAGCAAAACCATCCAGAACCTAAAAATGGAAATAGAAACAATAAAAAAATCAGAAAGAGAGACAACTCTGGAGATACAAAACCTAGGAAAGAAGTCAGGAGTCTTAGATGCAAGCATCTCCAACAGAATACAAGAGATAGAAGAGAGAATCCCAGGGACAGAAGACACCATAGAAAACATTGACACAACAGTCAAAGAAAATGCAAAAAGCAAAAAGCTCCTAACCCAAAGCATCCAGGAAATCCAGGAGGCAATGAGAAGACCAAACCTAAGGATAATAGGTATAGAAGAGAGTGAAGATTCCCAGTGTAATGGGCCAGTAAATATCTTCAACAAAATTATAGAAAAAAACTTCCCTAACCTAAAGAAAGAGATGCCCATGAACATACAAGAAGCCTACAGAACTCCAAATAGACTGGAGCAGAAAAGAAATTCCTCCTGTCACATAATATTCAAAACACCAAATGCACTAAACAAAGAATTTTAAAAGCAGTAACATATAAAGACAGGCCTATCAGAATTACAGCAGATTTCTCACCAGAGACTATGAAAGCTAGAAGATCCTTGGAAGATGTCATACAGACCCTACAAGAACACAAAAACCAGCCAAGGCTACTATACTCAGCAAAACTCTCAATTACCATAGATGGAGGAAATAAGATTTACACAATATCTTTCCACAAATCCAGCTCTACAAAGGATAATAGATTGAAAACATCAATATAAAGAGCAAAACTACACCCTAGAAGAAGCAAGAAGGTAATCTTTCAACAAATCCACACAAACCTAA